>NC_055993.1:106105861-106415436 GCF_018446385.1 Zingiber officinale | reverse complement strand
AAGCAGAGTATGAAGCCCTTATAGCTGGCTTACAGGCCGCTCGGCATGTAGGGGCCAGACGGATAACGCTCCATTCAGACTCCCAATTGGTCGCTCAGCAGCTGACAGGTGCCTTTGAAATCAACAACGCTCGGCTCAAGCTTTACGCTCAAGCCTTCGAGAAGCTCAAGGCCGACTTCAGAGAAGTTATTATTCAGAAGATACCCCGAGCGGAGAACCAAGCGGCTGATGAGTTAGCCAAACTCGCAAGCTCGATAACGCCGATCGCCATCCATCAGCCGATTGAACAAGTATCTTTGGTGGCGCACGTCGATCGAATGGGGGGCCTCACATCTCCGAGCGACTGGCGGACGCCAATCATGGAGTTTCTCCGCTCGGGTGTTATATCGTCCGATCGGGATGAGTCCCAGCTATTGAGGAGGAGAGCCGGTCGGTTCACAATCATCGGCGATCAGCTCTACAAGAAGGCTTTCTCCTGCCCGTTACTGAAATGCGTGAGCCCGGAAGACGCGGCGTATATCCTCCAAGAAGTGCATCAAGGATCCTGCGGTGGGCATCCGGGCGGACGACCGCTGGCTAAGAAGATCCTGTTGGCCGGGTACTTCTGGCCGACCTTACAAGAAGATGCTGTGAGGACCATGTCGACGTGCCTTTCGTGCCAGAAATACCACAACTTCTATCACCGACCGGCAGAGGAAATGAAGGCATCGACAGTCTCATGTCCGTTCGACCAGTGGGAAATGGATATCGTTGGTCCATTTCCTATGGCGACTAGACAGCGGAAATTTCTACTAGTGGCGGTCGATTATTTTTCCAAGTGGGTGGAAGCCGAGCCGCTAGCCAGGATCACCGAACAAATGGTCAAAAAGTTCATATGGCAACACATCGTCTGTCGGTTCGGCATCCCTCGCCGACTGATTTCCGACAACGGACGGCAGTTCACAGGAAAGTTGCTTGAAGACTGGTGCAAAAGTTACGGCATTGAGCAGCACTTCACCTCTGTAGCCTATCCCCAAAGCAACGGTCAAGCTGAAGTAGCCAATCGGGAAATTCTTCGCATTCTCCGCGCTCGGCTCGACCATTTGGGAGGAAGCTGGGTGGATGAAGTGTCGGGTGTCCTATGGGCCATCCGAACGACTCCAAAGGAAGGAACGGGCGTCACGCCTTTCCATCTGGTGTACGACGGCGAAGTAGTGATTCCCGTTGAAGTCGGCGTCGAATCCGCCCGGATCCAGAGTTATGATGAAGGCAACGCCGAGCGGAGGAACATGGAGCTGGATTTAGTTGATGAAGACCGAGCCAAGTCGTCCGTCCGACTAATGGTGTACCGGCAACGGATGAAGCAAAACTACAACCGGCGTCTATAAACCCTCCGAGCGGAAGACCGTCGAGCTCCGACGTTAAATATCGAGAGACGAGCCGGCGTCTATAAACCCTCCGAGCGGAAGACCGTCGAGCTCCGACGTTAAATATCGAGAGACGAGCCGGCGTCTATAAACCCTCCGAGCGGAAGACCGTCGAGCTCCGACGTTAAATATCGAGAGACGGGCCGGCGTCTATAAACCCTCCGAGCGGAAGACCGTCGAGCTCCGACGTTAAATATCGAGAGACGGGCCGGCGTCTATAAACCCTCCGAGCGGAAGACCGTCGAGCTCCGACGTTAAATATCGAGAGACGAGCCGGCGTCTATAAACCCTCCGAGCGGAAGACCGTCGAGCTCCGACGTTAAATATCGAAAGACGAGCCGACGTCTATAAACGTCCGAGCGGGGAATGCCAATAAAGAGAATACAATTGCCCCAGAAACTCGCCCTCAATATCATTGTCTCTACGTTCCACTCGGCCCAGCGCCAAAGGTACTTGCTCGGTACATAGCGAAGGACCTCTGCTATCATAGCGAAAAATTAAGTAGGCGAAGTATTACATGTTTAGCCGAACGGTAGGGCAATGCCAGGCACGTGGTAAAAATCCCTTTCGAATACTAGAAGGGTGATAATGGGAGAGCGGATGAACACATATTTTGGTTATGTAAAAAGACAGCAAATATAAAGAAAACATTGCATTAAAGGTAAAGCTTTGAGCCGAGCGACCCAATTACAAAAAAGGATAATATTCTGGCGAGTGGCCGAATTACAGAGAACTACTCAATATAATCATATAGGTCCCTGGGAATGTCATTCAGAAGCACCATTTGATCTGCGGCCGAGATAACCGCGGACTCGGGAAGATGCCCCTTCGACTTTAGATACTTAGTGGTGGCGGTCATAGCCAGGTTGAAGGCCGTATACATCCATTCGCAGACCTTCTCTGAGAATTCAGGCGAGCGGATGTAGCTCTGTCTTAAGGCAGCGATCTGGCTCGGCTCGGCATCTTGGTATTCTTTGAAAGCCGCCTGGGAACCAGCAAGGGCCTCATTCAGATGCTGAATCTTGTCCGCGTCGGTCGAGCGGTCCGCCTTCTCCTTGTCGAGCTGCCCCGTCAACTCTTTTATCTTCAGCTCCATACCCCGAGCCTCCACGTTCTTCTTCTCCAGATCGGAGATAGCTGTATTTTTCCGAGTGGTGGCCAAAGTTACTTTAGTGTCGAGCGACTTGACTTGTCGCTCGGACTCAGCTAAGGCGTGGGCCTGGTCGGCCGTCTTCTTCTGCTCGGCAGCCAGCATATCTTGGGCCTTCTTCAGCTCCTTCTGCAGATCGGAATATGAAGGGCCCTTAAGGCCGGACGGACCAACTACGGCCTTCAGTTGTCGTAGCTCTTCATCCACCAAGGCTAAGCGGTTGGAAACCGCAATTTCCTCCACCCATCTCTGGCAACAGAAAATTATAGTTGTTAGCGGCCGATCAGGAGGAAGGAAGATAAAACTTGGTAGATTATAAACTTACCCCCGTGGCCTGCTGCATATGGCTGTTAGCCAAATTCCCAATGGGGATCAAGGCGACACGTGCCCGAGCGTCGGCCCACATCTCAGTGAGAGGCCCCTTCAGGGTGATAGTGTGCTCGAGCGCAGTCGGTTGATCGGCCTCGGGCAGCAGCTCTTTAGTCGGGAGATGAAGAGTTACCTGAATGGTACGACCATGACCGGGGGTCGTCCGACCGGCTGTCGAGAGGGGATCAGAAGCCGGCGCAGAAAACTGCGAATGAATGGTCGAGTGTTGGATTGGTTGGCGAACGGGCGGAAGGGTGCTGACCGGAACAGCTTCGATTGGCGCGGCCGGCTCGTCCCATTCAGAAGGCGTCCGGTCGGACGAAATGGATTCGACCTCTGGCGCCTTGCCTCAAGCGGTGGCAGTGGCCCGCTCGGGGGGCTGGACAGCTGAGGTAGCCGAGCGTAGGGGAGTCTCCACTCGACGCCTCTTTTGTAAAGGCTGCTCCTCCTCCCGAGAGGAACCTTCCTCGGGGGCAGTTCGTTCTCTTGAGGGGGTGGCTCCGCTAGCCACATTTTGTTGGGAAGCTTGAGCGGCCGACTCAGCCTGAGTCCCGCTCTCTCCTTCATGGGATCCGACCGGCTGGATACCCAGTGCTTCCATTTCTTTGGCGGCCGCGGCTTCTAACGCTGCCGCCCTTCTCTTCAAAACGCCGGCCATCACCGAATCCATGACGATGTCCGCTGCAAAAGAAAGAAAAGAAATCAGTTAGCGATCAAAGCAAATGCCCAAGTAAAGTTCTTACCGAAGCCGGTCGGAAAAGGAGTTCGTATAGGGCTCAAGCCGAAGATGTACATCACTCCTTCGTGAAGGAGCTTGTTGATGTCAAGTCGCAGACCGGATAGCATATTTGCGGCGTGGAGATAGTCCGGTCGGGTCTTGAATTTCTTCAGCTCGGGAGTGGGGGGTAGACTGTCCTGCCACTGGGTCGGGAAGTTTGCCTGATTGGGCATACGGATGTAGAAAAAATAATCCTTCCAATGTTTATTGGAAGTAGGCAACTTGTTGAAGAAGACTAGGCCGGGTCAAGCTTGGAACATGAAGGTGCCCGGCTCGGCTTGCTTGGGGTAATAGAAATAAAAGAAGGCCTCCGGTCGGAGGGGGATGTTGTGAATCTTAAACAAGACGACAACACCGCAGAGAAGGCGGAAGGTATTGGGTACTAAACTACCGAACGGTACACCGAAAAAATTACAGACATCTATGATGAAAGGATGTACTGGAAAACGAAGACCGGCGGTAAACTCGTCTCGGAAGACACAGAAAGCTCCGCGCATCGGCCGGTGAGGCCGAGCGGAAGGACCAGCTAAACGAATTTCGAAATCCTCTGGGATTTCAAAATTGTCTGTCAAAATATCGAAGTCCCGCTGTTCGAATCGGGACTGCATGGTGGTGTACCATGGGCCGAGCGACTGATCTACGGGATTAGAAGAACTAGCTATGGGCCGATCGGAAGGAATCAAAAGGCAAAAAGGCAGGAGAAAAACAACAGCAAACGAAAGGAGGTTTCAAGGATCGAAACTGAGGAAGAAATGCGGAGGAAACACCGGAAAGGAGGAAGGAAATCTATAAAACCTTACTGCGGGGAAAGGGATCGCGAAAAAGGCGCCGGAGAGCGTCGGAGAGCAGAAACAAGATCGCCGGAGCTCCAAAGCGCAGGGGGCAATGGGTGGAATCGTGGAGGCAAATGAGGAAGAGAAGGAAAAACGAAGAATTTATAGGGTGAGGGCCGGGCGGCCTCCACCGTTGGATCCAGGTCACGGGAATCAAAGCATGCATCGAGCCGTCCATTTCGAATCGCTTCGATCACATCAAAACACCATGCCACCACTGCCGTGCGCCGATGGCATTGCTCTACGTGGCATTCAATCATTCGGAGCATTTAATGAAAGCATGATCAACCTTAATGTCGAAGATTGGTGCAGAACACGAGGAGATCCAGTGAATGCCATCGTTGACTCGCTTAAGGCTGTCTCTATGGTTGGTCGAGCGGAGGTGCTAGCACGGAGGAGCCGTTCGGCCAGATTCGTAGTCCAGTCAGTAGAACTATTCGCCTCCTTCGACTAGACTTGAAGGGGAGGCAAGTGATCCGGTAGTGAGAACAGGGGACCCAGCCCTGTGGAGTCAACGCCACGTGGAAGTCAAAGCGGCAGTTGTCCATCCGGAAAGGGTCGGGCCCGACTGGACGGCCGACCGGCCGTCCGGTGGAATCGAAGGTCCGGAGGGATGGGCCCGATCGCTGGCCGACCGGACGATGTTCGGCTGATGGTTAAAGGCGCCCTATCGAAATTAGGGTTCCGGCGCTCATTGGAAAAGGTCGCAGGGCCGAGCGGACTGTACGCTCGGCCAAAGCCATAAGGTAACACTGCTAATAGTCTCCACAAAGCACGTGGTGGGGGACCTCCCCAAGTAAACCACCGCATATGTCTGGCCGGATGTTGATGGAGCTGTCCACCCGAACGCTAGATCTGGAGCAAAGGGGAAAAGGACAAAGGAGGTCTTTTTCTGACAGCAGGTATGTTTCACGTGTAGGCCATGCTCCAAATCTTGTGACAGGGGATTCCGATGTCCCATCGAGGACATGCTGAGACTGTAGCAGTATGGGTTAGGGAAGCTCACTGACAAGCCCTTACTGGGGTATGGGCCATGGACACGTGTACACCTCGGTAGGTGTGCACTCAATTCTTTGCTGCCCTATATAAAGGCCCTCATTCTTCGCCGGAGGTACGTTTTCTACGAGTTCTGGAGCCACTTTTTCTCTCTTGAGCTTCGCCTGACTTGAGCGTCGAAGGGTCGCCGCCGGGAACCCCTTCCCGGCCCGACTTCTGTGCAGGTTTGCCGGAGCTGTGTGTTACCAGTCGAAGATCCACGTCGACAGCCGGAGAGCGCCACGTGCCCAGTGTCCGTTGATTCAGCGTTCGGACAGGATCAGTAACAATAGAATGAAATAGAAAAGCAAGTATAAAATCTAATCATAATAAATGAAAGACAATGCAAGTTAAGGGAATCTATGCTAACCTAAACTACGATTGCAAGAAAATTGAAAACAACATAAAGTAAAACATGAATGAAACCTATACTAATCTAATCTAATTGCATTCAAACAAAAACAAGAACTTAAAACAATTGAAAGAGACAAGACATGCAAGAATTAAACTAAAATAATTGCAACAAATGAAAAAAATACAAGTGATTGGGGAAATTCATCGAACACCTAATATGCATCTACCAATTCAAACCTAAAACATGCAATTTTAAACATGGGGAGCAAATCTCATTACAAGCATTCAATCAATTACATGTTAACTCAAAGAAAGATAACCAACAACAATCAATAAACATAACCATAATGAAGAGATTGACCCAACACATCGGAGATGGATGATGACAGCTGCAAGGGAGGTTCGGATGCGGCTATTGTCCGGAATTCACTCACTCGAACTAGAGCGACTCCAAAGAGGTGGTTGTCTCTGGGAACCTCGAGATCCAGTCGACGAGCTCCTTGTCCTCATCCTCCACATTGTTCTTTCATATCTAAGTCATCCGCTTGAGGAAGACTCGCTCAAGCCAGGGGCTGGCGGAGGCCATAGCGGAGAGCCAGGGGAGAACGGGGTCCCTAGCCAAGTGGAACCAGGTTGAAATCGGTAAAACGAGAGCACCCCTTGAGCACGAGCACCCGAGCGTCGAGGAACTGCCGTAGCGCATGCGCCGGAGACACAACATAGTAGTTCCCGATGAAGAGCTCACGTCGAGTCTGCGCCTCGGCGTGGTACGAGGACTGATAAACTAGCGACACCACGTTCTGATCCCTCTAGCAGACTAGGAACTAAAGCACGTTCTCCAACACCTGGTCTGAGTAGGGCGGTGACGACAGCGTATCAAGTTACCCTCCATCACCATCTCCACCTCCACGTATCAATCGATCTGCCAACTTAGCAAGGGGGGGCGAAGGAGGTGAAGAGATCAACTGTTTGACGAAGGAGGCAAAGGAACAATGAGGCAAGCAACGAGGAATTTTTAGGCGTGGTCAGAATAAAATAAGTCACAAGGGTGAGGAAATTTGAGCACGGTCTCAGTAAAAAAAATTATTAACAGTGCACAAAATGTGCATTACTAAAATTTCTGAAAAATTTCTGGCTGGAGTTTAAGGCAAAAAAACACAATAGATTTTAATTTCATTAATAACGGTTTACAACCGTTGTCTTATTAGCACAACAACAACTGTTTATGCACCGTTGTTCCAAGCGTTATAAAAATATTCTCATTTACAACGGTTCATTGTACCGTTGTCTCAACTATTGTTAAGATTGTCTTTTAGGGTAACTGTTGCATCAAAGATAACGATTTTGTTAAAAATCGTTGTCTTTTGCTAAATTTATAACAATTTTTCTTAAAACCATTGTCTTTTTGGTGTTGTCTCTATGCAGTTTTTTTGTAGTGTTATCTCTCCAAGTAAATACATTACTGGGTTTTTTCAAATAGCTAAAATAGATGGATCATGCTCGGTCTCCACACCAATTGCTATTACTAACTTCTCCGCACCTTCTCTTGCCATGTATAATCTCTAGATTTATTGAAGCATTATTGGAACTTTACAATATGTCACTATCACACAACCTGATATTATCTTTGCAGTAAATCATACTTATTAGTTCATGCATGCTTCTATTGAATAAAATTGGGAAGGTGTGAAATGAATACTTTGTTATCTCAAATGTACTATTCTATATATCTTCTTTTATATCGTCAATCATTTCGAAATTTACCTGTATATAGTGATGTGGATTGAGCAAGATCTCCTAAAGACAAACGCTCAACTAGTGGAATATACAATATTTCTTGGATAAAACCTTTTTGCATGAAATTAGAAAAAGCAACCTATATAGTATCTAGCTCGTTTAAGTACTGAGGTTGAATATAAAATTATAGCAAATACCGCATCTAAAATTATTTGGCTTCAATTACTTCTTTTTGAACATGATCTTGTGTCAAATGTCGCACTAAAAATTTGGTGTGATAATATTGGAGTAACATCTCTCACAGCAAATATCCAATCTTTCATGTATATACAAAATATACGGAAATTAACTTTAACAAATATCTACCTCTTACATTTCTACATAGGATCAAATTGATAATATCTTACTAAGTTATTATCTAGACAACATTACAATAGACTAACAAGTAAACTCAATATGAAAAACCTTTCTTTGAGATTGCTAGGAGATAAAAGAAAATTATTCAGTAAAACATAATTATTAGAATCTTCGTTTTATTAATCTATTAATGGACCGAGTATTATAATGTTTTATATAAATTGTATACCTCGGATAAACCGTAATGAATCAAGAAGTTTATTTCCTTACATCTCTTCTCTACCCACCTACTTATTTTACACGGAGAACATATGGTTTCACAACTCTTTAAAACGTCGTCCGTTCCCGCGGGCACAGACATATATGCACACACAAAGCCCTGGGCTCAAGAACTTTTCCACTAACTTAGTATCGCTGTGGCTTCACCAGGACACCTCCTGACATCATTCTAATCTCTTTGTTTGTTAGCTTTAGGTTCGTTCGTCCGTCGCCGCCATGATCTATTTAAGTTGGTTGACCGGTAATTTAATAATCCACGGTGTTTAAGCTAAAACACACCTTTTTCTTAGAATTCACACTTTCACAGGCCTTCTTGGTCTATTAAACCCAGCTCACTGCTCCGCTCCGCTCCATCACACTTCCTATCCACTGGGAAACTAAGGTCTCTCCTTTGTCTTAATTTTTCTACGAGTATGGGGGAAAATAAAGAGGGTGGAGAGCAGTTGTCGTCGGTGGAGAAGATGGCGGCTCCGCCTAAGCAAGGCCACAACATGTACGCCATGGGCTGCACCATGCTCGCCTCCTTGGCCTCCATCCTGTTGGGATACGGTACGTACGTTGTCGACGGCTTTGATTCTTGGTGGTTGTTACTTGTTTGTGATCGAATGTTTCTGTTTGGGGATTGAATCAGATATCGGAGTGATGAGCGGAGCTCAAAAGTTCATACAGAAAGAGCTCCACATCAGCGACACGCAGGTGGAGATTCTCCTCGGCATCCTTGATCTCTTCTCTCTCGTCGGTTCCTTCTCCGCCGGATTCACCTCCGACTGGATCGGCCGCCGGTACACGATCGTCCTCGCGGCCGCCATCTTCTTCGCTGGCGCGCTGCTAATGGGCTTCGCCATGAATTATGCTTTTCTCATGTTCGGCCGCTTAGTCTCCGGCATCGGCGTTGGATATGCGCTTATGATCGCCCCCACGTACACCGCCGAGGTCGCCCCTGCCTCCAGCCGTGGCTTCCTAAGTTCCTTCCCGGAGGTCTTCATCAACGTCGGCATTCTCCTAGGATACATCTCCAACTACGCCTTCTCCCATCTCCGGCAATCCCTCGGGTGGCGATTCATGCTCGGCGTTGGTGCCATCCCGGCGGTTTTCCTCGGCTTCGGCGTGCTCGCCATGCCGGAGTCGCCGAGGTGGCTCGTCATGCGTGGCCGCCTCGGCGACGCTAAGGAGGTTCTCGAGAAGACCTGCGACTCGTCGGAGGAAGCTCAGCTCCGTCTCGCAGACATCAAGCGGGCAGCCGGAATCCCGGAAGAATGCAACGCAGACGTGGTGGAGGTCACCAAGAAGAACAGAGATAACAGCGGAGCCTGGAGGGAGCTGCTGCTCCGGCCGAGACCGTCGGTGCGCCGTGTGCTGATCGCCGCCATGGGGATCCACTTCTTCCAGCAGGCGTCGGGGATCGACTCTGTGGTGCTGTACAGTCCCCGGGTGTTCGAGGCGGCGGGGATCAAGTCTGACAACGCGCAGCTGGGGACGACGGTGGCGGTGGGGTTCACTAAGACTCTCTTCATCCTGGTGGCGACCTTCTTCCTAGACCGCGTGGGGAGGCGGCCGCTGCTTCTGGGGAGCTACGCAGGGATGATCGTGTCGATGGCGGGGCTGGGGATCGGGATGACTGCGGTGGGCAGGCACGGCGATGGAGGGCACCAGCTCCAGTGGGCGGTGGCGCTCAGCATCAGCTCCACGCTGGCCTACGTGACGTTTTTCTCCATCGGCGCGGGGCCCATCGCGTGGGTGTACAGCTCGGAGATCTTCCCTCTGCGCCTGCGGGCGTTGGGGGCCGCCATCGGGGTGGCCGTGAACCGGATCACCAGCGGCGTCATCGCCATGACCTTCCTCTCGCTCTCCAAGGCCATCACGCTGGGGGGCAGCTTCTTCTTGTACTCCGGAATGTCCGCGGTGGCATGGGTGTTCTTCTTCACGTTCTTGCCGGAGACGCGGGGCAGGACGCTGGAGGAGATGCCGAAGCTCTTTGGGGAGAAAAAGAAGACGGCGGCGCCGGAGAAGGGGAAGGAAGACACTACAGGAGTCGAAATGGTGAACGATGGTAATTAGTACTAGAAGACACAAGGGCACAATTTATCAATCATCTATTACTCGTTGTAAACGATATTCTAGCAAACACAAACCTTTGGGATTTCAAATACAATTTGATATCGGACAGGATTTCAAATACAATTTGATATCGGACAGGATGTGATTAAATTGAAGATAACAAGAGTAATTTTGAAGAACAAAACTTTTATTAAAATTTGAAAGGTTAATTTTTTGACATTTAAACATGACTTTTACATCGATAATAATTTAAGAATCAAATAAAGAAAGAAATTATAATAATTACTGATCCTAACCGGAAATTGAATCAAACGAACCATCAGGTGAGATGACGAGAATATTGATCAAATCATGACATCTCGGAGGGGGATATACTGAGATGGTTTCTATGTTGACCAAGTCATCAGAAGTTCTCTGGTCAACGCTACCTGCAGCTACCGATCGGGTTACCCCCGGCCCCTGGAACCCCGAGGTTTGAGCCAAATCCAACGAATATATGAGTAACAGGCTAATAATATAATAATGAAATAAATGAGGGGCGAGTATGGAAAACGTACCATGGTCCAGGGGGCGCCCTCGGATGGGACGCTGCTCGAGTTGATGTGACCCCGGTCCCTGGAACCCCGAGCCTCGAGACAAATCCAACGAATATATGAATAACAGACTAATAATATAATAATAAAATAAATGAGGGGCGAGTATGGAAAACGTACCCTGGCCTAGGGGGGTGCCCTCAGATGGGATGCTGCTTGAGTTGTTGTGACCCGGAAAAGCAAATGACGCCGACCCGGATGAAGAACTGGATCTAACGACGAGGAGCCAGACGCGGTGGCACAAAACCTTATGCGACCTTGGCAAGTAGTCTGAGTTATGACATCAGCGCATAGGCCGGGATAAGACATCGGCATGTAGGCCGAGATAAAATATCAGCCCGTATGCCAGGATATGAAATCGGCACGCAGGCCGGGATACAATGGACACACCCAAAAGACAACAATGCGAGGATCGGAATGTAGCCTCGACTCGAAGGTTGGAACTCAACAAAGACGGAGCATGATTAGATCGGCGTCCATTGGCGGCAAGGGTCCGAAGGCCCAACCCCCATCGAAGGCATACAACAATGCAAACGGTCCAGAGGTGGAATAAGATGAGGCGATAAGAGAGGCAGCGCTTGCCTGTCCGACAGTCCGAAGGGCGGCGGCCGACGGCTATGGACACCAGTGTGCCAAGGAAGAGGAAAGTGGCAGGCATGGTAGCGACTTGACTCGCGGCAATGACCGGTGGAGGCCGGCGCAGTGGAGGATATGACGAAGGGCGGTGTCAGCGCTATTGAGGACGTGCAAGGGAGGGGACAAGGAAGAGGAAAGCAGTGGTGTGCAAAGAGGGAGAAGAGGAGTGGATCGGCTGCGGCTCCGGTGAGAGGAGGAAAAGAAGAGGAGCGGCTGCGAGTCAGTTCGGTGGTGGCGTCGCGAGGAGAGGGAGAGGAGCGGTGGTGTTGCTGCCAGCGGCATGGTAGCAAGTGTCTGAAGCCCTCCACCGGTGGCAGTGGTGACGGCATCCGCAAGGTCTCGGCGAAGGAAGGGATGTAGGCTTGGCCGCAGCATGAAGAGGGAGAGCGAGAGAGAGAGGCGACGACTAACTGAAGAAGTCGGCGACGACGTGCATGAGGTGGTGGCGTTCCTCAGGTGGGAGAGAGAGCGACGGCGGGGAAAATCCACGAAGAAGGGAAACTCCACCCCCCCCCCCCGGCCTCGTTTTACTCCGTGCCTCCCTTCCCTTCTTAAACCCTGTATAAAGATGAAATTGCCCCTCCTCTCCCCTCTAATTCCACCTCTACCCTTAATCTATATCCGTATCACAAGCCTCCCCTTCAAGTCTAGTCGAAGGAGCGCGAGTCCGACTGACTAGACCCAACCAAACGAAGAGCGAAATTCCTCCTGAATGTAGAATCATATCGTCATGCCAAGCAGGCAATCGGTCGAATGGTAAGTGAGAGACCGAGTGATATCAAGCAAACGGTCATGCGATGCTAAGTCGAGCGATAGAGCGAATGCTAAGCGGGCGATAGGGGGCATGCCGAACTGGTGGAAAGACGATAGGCGGACGGTGTCGAGCGCGTGACAGAGAAAATGTCACCTGAGAAATAGAGATAATGTCGTTCGGATGGAATGAGAACAGGCGAGCGAAGCCGAGTGCACAATCGAGAAAATGCCGACCAAGTGAAAATCATTATCGAGCGATTGAAAATTGTTGACCGGGTGATCAGAAACTATAACCACGCGATCCAAAAAAATGTTGATCGGGCAATAGAGAGAATGTTGAGCAGCTTGCAATCCAATTGTGAGCTGTGTCAAGTGCGTGACCGAGAAAATGTCGACCGAGCGACAGTAAATCGCGACCAAGCCACATAGAGAATGATGAACGAGCAAAGCCATGAGCGCGACCGAGAAAAATACCGATCGAGTGACAGTAAATCGCAACTGGGCCATCGAATAAGGCCGACCTAGATTAAAAAATGCTGAGCGGGTCGAAAGACGATGGGCGAGCGACAGTAAGTCGCGACCGGGTAATCGAATAATGCCGACCTGACAATCAAAAAATGCTGACTTGGCAATTGAAAAGTGTTGACCTGGCAATCGACAAATGCTGACCTGGATCAAAAAAAGTGGAGTGGGTCAAAAGACGATGGGCGAGGGTATCAAACGCGTGATCGAGAAAATATTAACCGAGCGACAATAAATCGTGATCAAGCAATCGAATAATGACGGTTGGATAATAGGGAGAAACCTGAGCTGGTGTAACGACGACAAGCGAGGGGTTCCGAGGGCGCGACCAGAAGAATGCCGACCAATGCAAAGTAAACGACTGAGCAGATGGCCAAACGATACTGATCAGTTGACTAAGAGAAAGTCGACTGGTACAAAGCGAACAACTGAGCAGATAGCCAAGCGATACTGATCGGTTGTCTAAGAGAAGGCCAACCCGGTGATCGAAAGAATGCCAAGTGGGCGTGAAACATGTGCGTTGGATAGACATGGAACCTGAGACCAAATGAGAATGGGAGCATAACCCGTGGATTGATCATGAACGCGAGTAGAACCTGTGGATGGAGCACGAACAGGAGCAGAACAATCAGGCGGTTATGCGAATGTCGTACAAGGAGAAAAGAGGGTATCCACCGAGCAGCAAATGCGGGGCAAAGCAATGAGTGAGATGCGAGGGGCAAGTTCCGGGTAAAGCGGCAAGTTAGGCAGGAGCGGTGAGTGCCGGGCATAGCAGTGATTAAAGCGCGAATGGTGAGTGTCAGGCAAGTGAGTCGTGAATTATGAGTGCCAAGCATAGCGTCAAGTGGAGTGAATGTGATGAGTGCAGGGCAAAGCGGCGAGTGAGGCGAGTATGGTGAGTGCCGGGCAGAGAGGTCGTTGGTCACTTATAACTCGCGCTGGGGTGAGAGTCTGGAAAATCGACCGAGAGGTCGTTGTTCATGAGATCATGCTCACTTATAACTTACACTGGGGTGAGAGTCTGGAATCTCGACCAAGAGGTTGTTGGGCGTGAGAGCATGCTCACTTTAACTCGTGCTGAGGCGAGAGTCTGGAGGCGTCAGAGCATGCTCACTTATAACTCACGCTGGGGCAAGAGTCTAGAATCCCAACAACAAGGTCGTTGGTCGTGAGAGCATGCTCACTTATAACTTGCGATGGGGCGAGAATCTAGAAAACCGGCCGAGAGGTCGTTGGTCATGAGAGTATGCTCACTTATAACTCGCGCTGGGGCGAGAGTCTGGAATCCCGACCGAGAGGTCATTGGGCGTGAGAGCATTCTTACTTATAACTCGCATTGGGGCGAGAGTCTAGAAAATCTGACCGAGAGGTCATTGGACGTGAGAGCATGCTCACTTATAACTTGCGCTGGGGCGAGAGTCTGGAAAGACGTGAGGGCATGCTCACTTATAACTTGCGCTCGGGCGAGAGTCTGAAAAACTGACCGAGAGGTCATTGGAAATTGAAGGAGATGCGCCCGTCGACTTAGCCCACTCCACCTACGATCATGAAGTGTATTACATAAGGCATTAGTTAAATTTGAATCTTACTCTGCCTCCGAGGTTGGGATTAGGTGCTAAATTTTGATCAACGCTTCCTGCCGCCTTCTACTCCATTTCCTGAGGTAGCCGCATGGAATTTTCGATCCTTGAGGCATGGTCTTCGTAAGGTATGGTGCCATTGTTTTCATACAACTCCATGATTTCCCTATCCTTTCCATTATCAATGTCATTTCATAGGGAGCTGACATATGCCCCATGAACTTTTCTTGTTATGATGCCTGACGTACACTTTCTGCACGTGACACTAGGGCGCTTCTCCTTCTTGATCTGATGGCTATCGTGTGCCCAGTTGTTTCTATTGTCCGACTCGAATCCCAATGCTCCTTAAGGGTTTTGGTTTAAAAACCCTAAAGGCCTCCAACAGTTGTTCATCAGTGCTTCGTCTTCCTTCAACCTTTCCTCCTCTGCTTGCCTTTGCTCGTTCACTTTCACTTTCGTATAAGTGCTTCTCATCCCTCATCTTCTACTCCTTCGTTTGTTGATTCAATAATGACCATAGAGACGGTGGTACCATGGTATATGTATTTTCATTTGAATTTGGATAGGAGTAATCTCAGGTCTGTACAATCTAGTTTGCAGCTTTTCGAAGCATATACGCTTCGCCTTCCAGGATTGGATGACCATCCTTATCCTCCTCCCACCGGCTTTGTGACCTTCTTCAAGGGCCAACTTCTCGACGGTCTTTGATTTCCCATCCCTTCCTTCTTTTCCTCCTTGAGTCAGTATTTTGGTATCCCCTTGTTCCAATTTGCTCCTAATGCCTTCCGCGCTATGTATGGAATGGTAATCTTGTGTCGCCTGTATGAGATCTCTTTGACTCCTCAACTCTTTCACCATTTCTATTCCCTTAAGCGATCAGAGTCGGGCGTCTTCATGGTGTAATCTAGGATTAGGTATAGATTTTTTGAGGGCCTACCTTCTTCAAATTAAGGTTGGAAGTCCTGCTTTTTCTATGTCCAATTGCCTGAGTCCGTGACCTGGCCTGTTGAATGGCGCCTCAATCTTCTCTCTTCCTTTGGGTTGAGAGACCATTAGCACCAGCATGCTTGTTCGACTGCCTCTAAAAAACTAGATGGAGTGCAACTTCAACTCTCTTCTCTGCTATGGGAGAGCGTGTTGTATACTTTCGGGCTAAACCCCATCCAGACACCTCTGAGTGCACCTTTTGGTAATATCACTCAACTCCCTTTACATATCTCCACTAACTGAGGTATTTTCTTTTTTTTTGCAGAAGTCGTCATGTTTCGAGCCTTCCTCTCGACCCCTCTGTGATGCCCGGTGCAATCCTATGAAAGCGAGGTAGAGAGATCATGGTTGGCCAGGAGGTTCCCCAGGCCAGTGTCTCAGCAGGGGCCTCCTCTCAATAGTTGGGGGACCTTGAGGTTCCCGAAGAAGAATCACTTCCTATCGAGACAACTATCGGCGAGCATACTTCCTCTCCGGCTCCCAAGCAATGCTTACGCCTTCAGCACAAGAGACGATGTGTTACTCCATCAATCCAATTTTCACCTCCTAGGCCTCCTATGTCTCGAGCTGTAACAACCCTACCCTCCTCTAGCTAGTCTGTGAAGGTGGGACGTTACTTGACTATTAACTTT
This sequence comes from Zingiber officinale, assembly GCF_018446385.1. Taxonomy (NCBI): domain Eukaryota; kingdom Viridiplantae; phylum Streptophyta; class Magnoliopsida; order Zingiberales; family Zingiberaceae; genus Zingiber; species Zingiber officinale. The sequence continues at coordinate 106,399,377 of NC_055993.1, read as the reverse complement.
ACTTAACTAGTGTCGCTCACATATTGACAGTAATACTTGAAACTCTTTGAAAACTCGAAACATACAATTTAGTAGCAGCTGGAAACATAAATAACTCATCTATACATTCTACTCAAGCATTTGTTCTCAAACTAAAATATATATATATGCACATGCATGTGACAGTGATACAACTCAAATAATGAGACTAATGTGCATAGCAATTTAAATGGAAGAATTCTAAAACATAAAAGCATTCTATGAATAAACCATCAACATGAAAGAATAATTCTAACAATGCAAGAAGGACTTAATCCACCTAAATTTCACAACCAGTCTAAATACAAAATCTTAATAAATTCTTTAGCAAGGTCTCAAGGCTTCCATAGTCCAGACATCACACATCCATCCCGCACCTCCTTGTCGCCTTCCTTCACTATAGTTTTCCTTTTCCTTTATCTGCAGTAAGAGGAAATGCAACTAAAAGCGGATGCTTAGTAAGCGCTATCTACTCACAAAACTCAATGTGCATGTATATACATATCTATGCCAAAAACTAAAACTGAATGCTTTAAAAGAAAAACTACTCATGCTCTTCTAATAGCAAAGGAATCAAAACAGACTGAAATACTAAATATGTAAAGCTGCTCATCTAATAATGAATAACAGTAAGGAAACCAAACAACATGCTAGAATAGAAGAAAACTAAACTTGCTGATTTTTAAACCCATGTGAAGCTTATTTCATTTGTTCCCAAAACTTATACTCTTATACTTCAAAATAATAATCTCTTGGGCCCAGGCTTAGTACCATTGCGCGCTCCCTAATAGAAACTGAGGTAGCGAGCCACCAGTCCTACGAGGGTAAAGACCTTGGTATTACCAGGGCCGAGACCTCGGAACCGGTCACCTGGATTTGTTTAACGACAACCTCGGGAGTCGGGTACTAGCCTCTTCAAATAAAATACTTGCTACTTGTTAATACTTCTAATAAAAGGATGCCTTATAAATTAAATAGTAAATTAAAAAAATTATACTGTTCATATTCATTGCATAGCACAATCCGAACCCAAACAATAAGGCCTGTTTGCACCCCTTTTATAGCACAAACCAACAACTGTACAACAACTAAAGAAGGTTGTTCGTGCCCCTTTTTTGACACAATTCTAAACTGCACATCAGCTCCAAAGAGGGTTGTTCATGCTCAATAATTCAACACAAAACTAAATCTGCAGAATGTTAAATTTCATACTTTAAGAAACTAAAAACTAAGGCTATCTGTTCATGATACATGCACCCAAAACCAAGGCAAAAACCCACGGCATGCTCACCAAATACATAGCAGTGTATACATAATGCAACTAGTAAAGGATTTTGCTACTGGAAACAAAAAAAAACTAACCATTCTTCATGTTCAGTACCACGGCAAGGAAAACCAAGAAACCGAAATACTACACCTAGCCATTCATTGCAGTGACCACAAACCAAACTACATGATAAACAAAAAAAAACTATATTGTCTCATGCTCATTGCCTAACAGCAAGAATAATTGGAACCTACAAGACTCCATAAGAACCGTTCGTGCCCATTAAAATCACAAACAGAAAGATTTAAATCAAAATCTGAACTTCTAATTACAAGGCCTGAAGAAAACAACCACATGCTTAACCTATACCAATCATCCTCTTTCCTTCTTTGAGGTTCACGGCAGCAAGCACAAAAGCACCGCTTCTTATGATATGCTTCGAATAGAAACAAGAATAAACAAGGCTCCAATAGCTACTCTTACTGCAGGTGAGAAGCACTTACCCTTGTTCTTGAACTTACAACCGAAATTGGCTTCTAGGGCTTCGGAGAAACTCGAAATCTCGACAACTTCTTCACGTTTACGTGCTCTCCTCGACGGGGTGATCGTAAAGAAGTGGAAAGCCTTCGGATTTGACCCTTGGCCGGCCACCGGAGATGAAGCCCTAGCTCTGGCTTCGTTTCCGCTCGAGTAGAGACGCCGCGCGCAGTCGGGAGAAGAGAGGATTTAGGTCATGAAAATAAGTCCAATTCCCCTCCTAACTTATCCCTTTTAATACCTAGATATTTCTATTATCTATTACTGCTTAAATTATTTTTGCCCTCTCTTTGATCAGTATGGCCCTGCTGGGTTCCTGGTCATCCGAAACAATTTAAGACTTTGCTTAACTAGAGGTCTCCGGTTCGAACCTCGGCCTGACCTCTTTTTGCCTCAAATTCGTTTCTTTTGGTAAAAATACCAAACAAACTCCGAAAATTACATAAAAATACTCTAAAAATTTCTAAAAATCTCTAGAATATTTCTAAAGCATTTCTAAATATTTTAAGTACTATTAGGACTCGCAATGAGAAAATTTGGATTGTTACACGAGCATCTTCTAAGCCCAAAACTTTTGCCTGGATAAGCACTCCGGCTTCACTGGAGGCTGTAGCCTCATCTCCTATCTCTGTCCCAGTTCAGGAGCAGACAGCCTCCCGAGCAGAAAGCCAGCCCAGGACTTCTACGCCTTCTGCTCCTCCATCCCTGTGTCAGCAACCGCCTTCAGCTCCTGCTTCCTCTTGCCACCCTAAGGAGCGAGCCAAAGGACGGTATGCTTTCAGTTCTTCATTTCAGTTGTCATCCCTTCAAGTGTTGGGTCCCATCCCTTCCGCCAGCACCTCTCCCAACTGCGGCCAGGTGCAACTTCAAGGTGCCCTGGCCGATTCATGGAAAAACACTGTCGACTAGGTTTTAGCATGCCCCAAATTGGACTTGGCCGACCAATTCTCCCAACGACTAGTGTCAGGAGGTTTTATCTGCTTTTCCTTCATGACCTTGGAATACTGCTGATCCTGCCCGCGCTTTTTATAAACCTGTGTCATAGGCCTGAGCCTTTCCCAGTACATAGCTGGTCTTCATTGGGAGAATGAGTCCTTGAGGACTCGAATTCAGGAGATGGTGTCTCCTAGGACTGCTAGTCGTGCTTTTGACCTGACGGCCTCTGAGAGCCTAATTCAGTCTCACCTGTAGATGGCAGAGGACCAGAATCGAACTACCAGGGACCTAGCTCATGTAGAGTTTGATAAGGTGAGGTCCCTGGAGACTGTCCTAAAGACCTATGAGTCCAAGCTTAAGTCTGAGGGCATGAGGTAAGTTTAAATCCTGGCCGACTTGGAGGCGAAGGACATGAAATTATCATCCTCTCCTCCCAACTACAGAATCTCTAAAAGGTACATGCCTCCCTACAGACAGACCTGGAGGCTAAAACGATAAATCTGTCTGCCAGCACTGATCGGGAGGCCACGCTTCAGAAGTAGTTGGAGGCGGCTCAGGCTGATCTCAAATCTGTGCAGGCAGAGCTTTCAGTGGCTAAGGTGGTGATGTACGTAGATTATATTCACTTTTATGCATGTCTTAACGCACATCTACTTGTATTTCATTAGCATAATCTATGTTTATTGCACCCTATTGCATTGTAATGTCATACTTCCATTATATTCTATTCGGATATCTGCTCTTTGCTTGTTTTGATTGATAGGACATGATTTGGAGTAAAAATGGAGCTTAAGTGAAGTTTAGAGCTTCCAGAGTGTCACGGGCATGCAAAAACTAAGTCCTTGCAGGTTTTGGCCGTGTGGAGACCACATGGCCGTGTGGAGGCCATGTGGGGGGCGTGTTGAGGCCGTGTGAATTTCACATGGCCGTGTTAAGGCCGTGTGGAATTTTCAACACTACAGACCAAAAGTAAAATAGTCATAACTTTGTGCTCGGTTGGGATTTTGGGTTGTTCTTTATACCAATTTGTAGATAACTTCAAGATATACAACTTTGATGAAGACTTAAACCAGAGAAAACCCCATATTGATGGTGTAAAAGGCGCTGAAATGAAACATAGCCATTTAGAGCTATGACAAGGGCCATGACAAGGGGTGTGCAAGGGCCATGCAAGGGGTGTGTAAGGGCCATGCAAGGGGCGTGTGAGAACCACATGGACATGACATGGCCGAGTCACATTTGCAGAGCCAAAGCAGTACATGGTCGTGTCCCAAACACGGTCGTACAAGCCTACCAGAGCCAAAGTAGTACATGGTCGTGTAGATCTACATGGCCGTGCAACATTTCCAGAAGCCAAGAAAGCCCTGGCCGTGTCCTAGACATGGTCGTGCAAGAGTTTCAGAGCTAGAAGCAGAGCAGGCCATGTAGATCTACACGGTCGTGCAAGGGAGCAGTGGCAGAGCATGCCATGGCCATGTGAGCATCACACAACCGTGTCACTTGGGCAGTGAAGGGAATGGACCAAGCCGTGTGAGCTTCACACGCCATGTCTCGGGGTCGTGTGGCACCCAAACCCCAACTTTATATAAGGGTTTCTTCCTCATTTGAAAGGTGAAGTTCTCCATTTTGGGAGAGGACGAGATTTGGGGCGATCCCTCACCTTCTTGGAGGGATTTTCCGACGATCTAAGGGCAGATCTTCAACGAATCAACTCCAGGAATGAGGATTGGATTCGAAGACCGTTCTTCATCGTAGATAAGCTTTTTTTCCCTTTCCCTTCTTGGGTTTTGGGATCAAGATGCTTGTAATTTTCTTGTCTTTGGATTTCTTTCCTTGTTCTATAGATTAGATCTCTTTGTTCTATGATAGAGGGAGTATTTGTAATATGATTTGATGTAAACTCTTGTGGATTTGCCAATTTCCTATTTCTATGATATTGTCCTATTTTGTATCTATTTGATCTTATGTGGATTGATGTGATTGGGCTTGATTATCATACTTGATTGAATGTTTGAGTGTCTTGTGGATCTTGTAGAGGTAATCCCTCATTCGATTATCCAAGGGACGTATGTGACAAATATGCCCGTGTAAGGACGATTGAGGGATAATCTTGAGGGTGAGATAAGGTCATTCAAGGGGGTAGGATAGTTTGTATGCGTTAATCTTTTATATCTTGATTTAGTTGAGAAGTAATAAATTTCTATGTTGATTTTTCGAGGGACGCACGTGACAGGCAAGCTCATGTAAGGACATCATAGGAATCATTTCTAATTGATCACATTTAGATATAGATTTTAGTCCTAAGTCGGTTGTCTATTGCAAGAGAGAATCGACAACCTTCTACAAATGATGGACAATTGAGGAATAAGATTTGGTAGATCATTTACATTGAATAATATTACAAAGAAACCAAAACTCCTAGAACACCCTTGTATCGTAGACCTTATTCCTGTTTTTATGCTTTACTTTTCATAGTTGCACTTAGTTTTACAAATCCATTGATAAGTTGTTTAGCTAATTTGTGTTGAGATATCTTTAGTGGTTATATCCAGTTTCTATGGATATGATATCTTTCTTTATTACTGACGACGTATCCGTACACTTGCAGATCGTTAACAAGTTTTTGGCGTCGTTGCCGGGGACTGCGCTATAACATTAGAGATTATCAATTGAGTTAGACTAAACATAACTTTTCTTTTCATTAGCATAGTTGTAACTAATCTTTAGAATTTTATTTTCATAATTTTTGCATATATTTCTACTTCTTGACAGTTTGTTTTGTTGCAATTCTAATTCTAATTCTGCATTCTTGATTTCTAGCATTCTAGTCTAGCTTTTCTCTGTTTTTCTTTTGATTTAAATTTTTCTCCACTCTTCTTTTGTAAACATATCTTGCAATATTGTTCTTGTGTATGAGAAGATCAAACTTCGTAAAGGCATCAAGAATAACAAGAACTTATAAACACATTAGTTGATTAGCATATGAATTATTCTAGATATTTTTCTTTTTTCCTTTTGTCTTTTCTTTCTTGTTTTCATTATGCACTTTCTTTCTTGCAATTTAAATTCTGCATTTTCTTTCTTGCTTTTCATATTGCATTTTATTTCTTGTCTTTGATTCTTCAATTTTTTCTTCTAATAATTTTTTTCTTGAATATCCATGAGCACTAACATGTCAAACAGGGCAATCAAAAATTTTTCTATACCCTTTTCTACAAGATTTTTCTCTCCCATTGTGCAACCTCAAATTGAAGCAGAAAGTTTCCAACAAGACCCAAAGTTAATTTCCATGATACAAGGTCACAAATTTGGAGGAGAAGTATCAGAAAGTCCTTATCTGCATCTTGAAACATTTTTAGAGATTTGTGATATGGTGAAATGTGAAGGAGTGTCAGCAGATGCAGTTTGATTAATGGCATTTCCTTTCAGTATCAAGGATAAAGCAAGACTTGGTTATATTCTCTTCATCCTCAAAGTATCATAAGTTGGGAGCAATTGGAGAAGAAATTTCTGAATCATTTTTTCCCTCCAAGCAGAATAGTGTATATGAGGAATTGCATAACAAATTTTGCTCAGGCATATGGAGAATCATTATTTAAAGCATGGGATAGATTCAAGAGTCTTCAAAGATAGTGCCCTCATCATGGTTTTGAAAAATGGTTGATTCTGCACATATTCTATGGGAGAATTTCTTTCTCAGATAAGAGTTTATTGGATTCATCAGCTGGAGGATCTTTTACGGACAAAAGTGTAGATGAAACATATATGTTAATTGATCAAGTGACATTGAACCTCCATGAATGGTCGAACATAAGTTGGATGAAATTTCCCTCAAACATTCATGAAGTGCAAGGCATAAATGCTATAGAGTCTGTCAAACAAATTGTAACTCAACCATCTATGAGTCTTGAAAATCACAAGTCACAGAACGGGGAGTTCAAACATTTGGGGGCAAAGATTGAAAGTATTATTTCAAAATGGTTTAAAGCAGATCCCCCTCCTTCGCAGACAAGATCTAGTGAAAAGTGTGATGATGTTGGGTTATTGATCACACCAACACTAGATAAGCAAGTTGGACCTCCTCCAAAAGCTCAAAGGGAATTTGGGAAAAAGGAAGTTCAATCTTTCCCAGAACCTTCACTAAGGGTTCATTTTCCACAAAGGTTAGTGGGGGTTAATGAAAATAAAGACTTCGGCAAATCCTATGACACTAATATGGTTAAGTGCAGGTTTTTGAATGTATATGAAGATGAGGACTCTTCAGATGAGGATTTTATTGATAATGCAGTGGTAAATAAGTTTTCAGATATGCCTTCAAATTTTATAGGGTGTTATAGTGACATTAAATTTTCAGATGATGACTGTGATGTGGTAGATCAATTTAAAACTGCAAGTGAAGTTATTGATCCTCTTGTTATTGATTCTCCTATTGAGGATATAGATGTTGGTTTATTTTTTGATGTATGTGTTGATGATGATGATATGGAAGAATATGTAGGGAGCTGTGTTGTGGAAGCAGCATCTCAAGGATCACCACCTTTGTCCACAAACCCTTAGAGGTTGTAAGAATTGATCATGTTGTGGAACAATGTGTAGAGACTTTTGCAGAGCTAGCAGAGTCTCAAGAATCACCATCATTGATATCATCAACACCTGATCCAGAGTTAGAACCATCATTTGATTCAGAGGAAGTCACATCTACATGTTTAGAAATTTCAGGTATCTCTCAGCAAAGTAAGGTTAGTATTTCTTGTGATCTTTTGGAAAATTTTATAGAGGTACCTATCATTGACTTTGTTGGATGTGATTTAGTTTTTATTTCTTATTCAGATTATCTTAATATGGTTATGGCTCTATCTTATCTAATATGTTTGTGGGAGATTTGTATTTTCTTTGCATGTACAGATTTCACTTGGGCTATTATTGTTAGGATGTATACTAAAAGCCTAGCTTTTGGTATAAACATTTATCTAGAAATAAAAATCACATTGGTCAAATGTCTACATTTATGATAAATGTAGTTGTTCAATTAATTTATATTGTAGATAATATGGTGTGTGGTGTCACATACAGAGGATCATATTATCAGTACCTTATAAATTATAAACAGTAGGTCACGACCAAGATGGAAAGGAATAAACCATTGGAAGATCGTAGTGTAATTAGGTATTAGTTTATCTTAACTATATAATTACACTAGTACACTTAGAGTGTATTGAGTAGGACCATTAGAGGTCATTTCTTTTTATACTGACTTTATAAAGGAACAAAGACCTCAGTTATTATGGAAGTGTGTGCTCTTAATCCTAATATAATAACAAGAACATATATTTGATATTTATTTCTTTAATTTATCAATGGGTGAGATTTAGTTCGATAAATCAATAAGCCCGATAAGTTGGGAAATGATATCACTTATAGTGTGTATTGTTGATTATAGAAGGGAACAGTGCCCTAGTAACCTAGGTTGAGAATGACCCCAAGAGGAGCTCATAAGAATTGTCATGTTAAACCCTGCAGGTGGACTTAGTCCGACATGACGATAAGGTTGAGTGGTACTACTCTTGGACTAAGATATTAATTAAGTGAGTTGTTAGTAACTCATTTAATTAGTGGACATTCATTATCTTAAACACAGGGAGACTAACACACTCATAATAAGAAGGAGCCCAAAATGTAATTTGGGATTGGTGCGGTAGTTCAATAATAGTTCTTTAGTGGAATGAATTATTATTGATGAAATTAAGTTATGTGTTCGGTGCGAACACGAGATGCTTAATTTCATCGAGAGACCAAAACCAATTCCTCCTCTCGGTCCCTATCGTAGCCTCTTAATTATAGAGTACTATACCCACCTATACCCACCTTCTTGCCCATACTATAGGGGGTCAGCCAAGCTAGGGCCGGCCAAAGGCATGGTTCATGGGTTCATGAGGTGGTCGGCCCTAGCTTGAACCCAAGCTTAGGTGGCCGGCCCTATTAAAATAAAAAGGAATTTTATTTTTTAAAATTTTCTTATGTGGATTCCATGGTTTTAAAAGAGAGTTTAAAATTTAAATCTTTCCTTTTATAACTTTCTACAAAAGATTAAGAAAAGATTTGAAATCTTTCTTTATTTGTAGATTGAAAGGTAGATTTTAATTTTGAGAAAACTTTCCTTTTTTAACCATGTTCATGATTTAAAAGAGAGTTTAAAAATTAAATATTCTCTTTTATTAGTTTCTACAAAAGATTAAGAAAAGATTTGATATCTTTCCTTATTTGTAGATTGAAAGGAGATTTTAATTTTTAGAGATAACTTTTCTTTTTCGAAACCATCCACATATGTAAAAGAAAGATTTTAATTTATAAATTTTTTTTTTATAATCCACCATGAAGGGAAAAATTATTTGAGAAATTTTTTATAAATTTCCGGAGATAAATTAGGAAGTTTTAATTCTTATTATAATTAAAACTCTCCTTGTTTATAGCTAAAGAGGTGGCCGGCCATTGTAATTGAAAAAAGGAATTTGATTTTAATTAATTAAATTTTTATTTTTCATGGCAAAGGAATTAAGGAAGTTTTTATTAAAATTTCCTTATTTGCCAAGACCAAGGAATATAAAAGAGGGGGTAGAGGTGCCTTCATGGCTAACGACTCTATTCTTTTTCTTTCTCCCTCTCTTCCTTGGTGGTGTGGCCGACCCCTTCTTTTTCTCTCCTCTCCTTATTGTGGCCAAAACTTCTTTATTGGTGGAGGGTTTCTCTTGGTGGCCGGATCAAGCAAGGAGAAGAAGGAGAGAAAGGAAGCATAGTCTCTAGCATCCCTTGGAGCATTGGTGGTGGCCGAACCTATCCATCAAGAAGGACTCTTGGTGGCCGAAACCTAGAAGGAAGAAGAAGGTGCTTGGTGGTTCTCATCTTGGAAGATCATTGCCCACACAACGTCCGAGGTTAGAAGAGGAATACGGTAGAAGATCAAGAGGTTATTTGCTTACAAAGAAAGCTATAACTAGTAATTGTTTTCCGCATCATACTAGTTTTCTTTGTATAGTTATTTTTGGAAATACCAAACACAAGAGGCATATGATTCTAGAGTTTTCATATTTGTTTCGAATTTATGTTTCTTTTGTTTTATTTTTTGAATTTGTGATTAGATTGTTCTTTTTGGTTAAACCTAGAGTTATTTAAGGAAATTAAATATTAGCTTTTCTTAAAAGGCTTTGTCTAGGCGGTGGTGGTTGCTCCCATATCCAAGAAGGCCATATGCCTCGCCATGCAGTCCTGGAAGCCAATTTTGGAAATTAATATTTAATGGAATTAATAACATAGGTGGATTTGAATCAATAGTGTTAAGTTCCGCTTGCGATTCAAATCTAAACCATTAAGAACAGATAAGTTAAATTTGGAATCAATGATGTTAAGTTCCGTCTGTGATTCCTAATTTAACTTCTAAAGAACACAATAGGTTATTTAAGGAAAGGTTCGACACTTGTACAAAAAATTTTTGTACAGTGGAACCGGTACGTTTTCCTAGGACTAACCAACAATTGGTATCAGAGCTAGGGTTTGCCTCTGTGTGTTTGGTTTTCAAATTAGGTTATGCACATGTCATACATAATTTAGGCAGGATAATAGTAGGATGTGCTAACTTTGTGGTTACAGGCTCCAACTATTATGGCTTATAGATGTTGTGTGTGATTGGACCCTTGGACATGTCAAGGGCATTATTTTGTGTGTGCATGATTGTATGTAACTAATACAGCAGGAGCTGTATTAGCCCTAGGATTTTAGAATTTTATTTTCGATCTAGATTACATGCATGTACATTCCCTCGTGGAATATAGGATCGATATATGTAAAATTCTATTTTTGTCGCGGATCGGATTCTTGTGAGGCGTGGTACTTTTGGAGCACCAGAGGTGCAGCAGAATAAGAAGCAAGATGGATGCGACGACTCGACCCGATGACGGTGGCTTAAGATGGCAGCAGCTAGGGTTGTAGCACACGGAAGACAGTGATGGAAAAAGACCATAATAGTTGGAAAATAAATTTCCATATTTATTTCTTTTATTTACTGTGATGTGTAACTCCACCCATGATGACCAGTCATGGCCGGTCCCAAGCCCGGATAAAGGAGGAGGGTTGAGTTAGGTTACCAGCCAGCGTCAAACTATGGCAAATATTTCATGAATGAATCCATTAAACTATTGTGCTAATGCTAGGTTGTTCCCCGGAAAGAACGCGTTGCAGGGTCCGACTGTAACGTCTCGGCAAGGACCGCTACATCTCCAGAACTCGGGTGTAGTGATAAATATGCAAGAGTTCGCGTTACAGGGTCTGACTGTAACGTCTCAGCAAGGACCGCTACATCTCCATGAGAACTTGGGTGTAGTATTAAATAGGCAAGAGTTCTCACACCATAGGTTAGATAAGAACAAATATGATAGGAAAACTAATAATCTAAGATTTGGAACTTGGAACATAGGAACTCTCACTGGTAAATCAATGGAGGTAGTAGATATGATGATTAGGAGAAAAATTAATATTTTGTGTGTACAAGAGACAAAATGGACAGGTGAGAAGGCAAAGATGATAGAGAACACGGGTTTTAAGTTATGGTACACTGGAAAGAGTAAAACAAGAAATGGAGTGAGTATTATTGTAGATAGTTTGTTAAAGGATGAAGTTGTAGAAGTAGTTAGAAAAGGGGATAGAATTATAGCCCTTAAGATAATAGGGGCGAAAGAAACTATGAACATAATTAGCGTATATGCTCCACAAGTAGGATTAGATGAAGCTACCAAATCAAGGTTTTGGGAGGACTTAGATGAAATATTACAAAATATTTCACCAAATGAAAGGATTTTAATAGGAGGTGATCTAAATGGACATGTCGGAGTGAAAAATCAGGAATATGAGAGAGTACATGGGAGTTATGGGTTTGGAACGAGGAATGAGGAAGGGAAAACTATATTAGATTTTGCGATAGCATATGACCTTATATTAGCTAATACGTTTTTTAATAAAAGAGAAGAACACTTAGTCACATTCAAAAGTGGGAATAATAAATCGCAAATTGACTTTCTTATGGTTAGGAAGAAGGATAGAAAGATTTGTAAAGATTGCAAAGTCATCCCTGGAGAAAGCTTAACTACCCAACATAGGGTAGTAGTGTTGGATATACATCTTAAACATAGTATCAATAGAAAGAAAATATATACAATTCCTAGAATTAAGTGGTGGAAGTTAAAGGATGGGAAGCAACATATATTTAAGGAGAAGGTAGAAGTACAAGCATTAGGTGAAATATACGATGACTCTAATACAACATGGGATAAGATGGTATCAAAGTTGAAAATAGTAGCTAAGAGTGTCCTCGGTGAGTCAAAGGGGCATGCACCGTTAAGTAAAGAATCTTGGTGGTGGAATGAGAAAGTACAAGAGAAAGTAAAGGAAAAATGAATAGCTTATAAGGAATTATATATTTGTAAGAATGAGGAAAACTTAAAAAAATATACAATAGCCAAGAAAGAAGCTAAGAAAGTGGTGAGTGAAGCAAAAAAATGAAACTTTTGAACGGTTATATCAAAAATTGGATACAAAAGAAGGGGAAAGAGACATTTATAGAATAGCTAAAGTGAGAGAAAGAAAAACAAGAGATCTTAGCCAAATAAAATGTATTAAAGATGAATGTAATAAGGTATTAGTAAGCGATGGAGAAATAAAAGAGCGGTGGAAGAGGTATTTTCATCAACTTTTTAATGAAGGTTTAGGAGACCAACTTAACTTGAGTAATTTAATTAGGTTAAATGAGCATCGAAATTTTAATTTTTATCGTAGAATTCAAACTTCAGAAGTAAAACAAACTTTAAATGAGATGCACAATGGAAAAGTCGTTGGACCAGATGATATTCCAATAGAGGTATGGAAGTGCTTAGGGAAACAAGGTATTGAATGACTTACAAAATTATTTAACATGATATTGAAAATGAAAAAAAATACCTAATCAATGGAGGATAAGTACTCTAGTTCCCTTATATAAGAATAAGGGAGACGTACAAAATTATGCAAACTATAGGGGTATTAAACTAATGAGTCATACTATGAAACTTTGGGAAAAAGTAATAGAAAAAAGATTAAGGAAGGAGACAACAGTGACAGAAAATCAATTTGGGTTCATGCCTGGAAGGTCGACAATAGAAGCTATACATCTTCTTAGACAATTAATTGAAAAATATCGGGAGCAAAAACAAGATCTACACATGGTATTCATTGACTTAGAAAAAGCGTATGATAGAGTCCCAAGAGAAATTATATGGCGAATTTTAGAAAAGAGAGGTGTTAGCGTAACATATATTGAACTAATTAAGGATATGTATGAGGATGTAACGACGAGTAAAGACTTCAGGCGGAGTAACTGAAGCATTTCCAATAAAGATAGGGTTACATCAAGGATCAGCTCTAAGTCCCTATCTTTTTACACTAATTATGGACGAACTCACTGCGCACATTCAAGACACAGTACCGTGGTGCATGTTGTTTGCAGATGATATTATTTTGGTAGATGAGACACGTGAAGGAGTAAATGCTAAGCTAGAATCTTGGAGGGAAACACTAGAAGGGAAAGGTTTTAAGGTTAGTAGATTAAAGACAGAATATATGGAATTTAAGTTTAGCAATATTAGAAGTAATGAAACAATTGTTAAGATAGGAGAGGACGAGTTGCCTGGAACCGAGCGATTTAAATATTTAGGATCATTTTTACAAAATGATGGAGGGATTGAGAGAGATGTCTTACATAGAATACAAGCAGGATGGGTGAAATGGAGGAGAGCGTCGAGTGTTTTATGTGACCGTAAAGTACCTCTTAAACTTAAAGGTAAGTTCTATAAAACTGCAGTTAGACCTGCTATAAAACCGTAGTTTAAGATGGTACGGACATGTACTTAGATGACCAATAAATGCTCCAGTTAGGCGATGTGAAACTATGATAAACATGCATATCAAACGAGGAAGAGGAAGACCAAAAAAGACTTGGTTAGCAACAATAAAACAAGATAAAATTTATTTAAATATAGATGATGATATAATAGGAGATAGAGCTCAATGGCGTAAAAGGATTCATACAGCCGACCCCACCTAGTGGGAAAAGGATTGGTTGTTGTTGTTGTTGTTGTATTTACTGTGATGTGTCTGTATGCATGTGATGTATGCTAGGATAGTTTAAAATTCCTCACTTTAAATAACTAAGTGGGAGAGGGATTTATTTTAATAAATTCCACGGTCTCCATTACTGGTTTGTAAGTAATGCAAACAAACTTGCGCGTTGGCTCTGAGTGTCTTCCTCCATATCGGATGAGTTTGTTTGCGGATCACTAGATCAAACTTCCATTTTGGATGACTATAGGAAATTAATTAAGAGCATGTGATCTTCCCCATCGGAAGGGGTACACTTAGGCATGTCTAATAGTATCCTCCCCATCGGCGTCACTGCTATTATTTGTGTGACCGAAGAAAACCAACTATTAATTTGTCATAAAGATAGGTTGACAAGATAATAAAATTAAAACCCCCTCTTACAAATGTTGAGATTTTGTATATGTCCATACTATCGTGGCATACAAAAATTCATGGTGTATGAGGTAATTTTATTTGTCAGTTTGACAAGGAAATAAAATTAATGGGAAAAACCCCTCTAACAAATGTTTGGTTTTGTATACGTCCACACTATCGTAACATACAAAATTCACGGTGTTTGAGGTAATTTTATTTGTCATAAAGACTTATTGATAAGATAATTAATGGGTAAAACCCTCCTCTAACAAATGTTTGAATTTGTATACGTCCACACTATCGTGGCATGCAAAATTCATGGTGTTTGAGGTGTTGGTGAATTTAAATGATATTGTTTTGAGGAATCAATATTATTTCAAATTCAAAGTTTTTGACCAAATATTTGATAGACCAACTATTAATTTTATTTGTCATAAAGTTAGGATGACGAGATAATAAAATTAATGGATAAAATCTCCTCTTTGATTTTGTATACGTCCACTCTATCGTGGCATACAAAATTCATGGGGATTTTAAGGTGTTGGTCTTGACCAAATTTTTTGTGATTCTTAGGATTTAAAATGTCTATCAATCCCCTAGTTGTTATACTATAGAATAGACTTAGTAGTCCCAATTGTATTGATTGGAAATAGGACTTTGACATTAAGGTAGACTATCCTCTTAGAACTAAGAACAATATGGGTGTATTTCATTCATTAGTTAATACATGATTAGTGGAGTTATCTACCGGTACCTGGTGTGTAGATACGGGAGCCACTGATCATGTCTGTAATTCATTGCAGAGGTTCCAGGAAACCCGATAACTATATGAAGGGGAAGTCACCGTCTACATGGGCACTACTGCAAAAGTGGTAGCTATTGCAGTGGGAGATATTTATCCTCGGATAGGAATAAAATATAGATTTTCAGAAATTATCTTTACGTACTAAGTTTAGAAAGAACCTGATTTCGGTTTCTAAACTATTAAAGAATAGATATTCTGTCTATTATGATAACAAACTTGTTATCAAGAAAAATAGGGAAGTTATCTGTTCTGGTACGTTGGTTGACAATTTATAATCCAATAACTCCCACGATGCAATAAATGGAAATTAATAACACATTTTCTAAATAAGAGAAAGTAATCTTCGAAAATGAACCAATCATATTTTTGGCATCTAAGGCTAGGTTATATTAACTTGAGTATGATTCAAAGGATAATAACCAATGAACTCTTGGGTTCATTGGTAGTGGAAATCTTTCCAACCTGCGAGTCTTACTTGGAAGGAAAAATAACTAAGAAGCTTTTAAGTCTAAGGGGTATGGAGCCAAAGATATGTTGGAATTGGTTCATTCTGATTTGTGTAGATCTTTGACTATCTAGGCAAGAGGTTGTTTCGAATATTTCATCTCTTTTATAAACGACTATTCGAGATAAGGATACATTTATTTGACGTGCCACAAGTCTAAGTGCTTTAATTAGTTCAAAGAGTACTAGGCTGATGTGGAGTAACGTCAAAGTAAAAGTATCAAGACACTACGGTGAAATCGTAGTAACAAGTACCTCTTAGGAGAGTTTAGAAGTCACTTATCAGAAGACGGGATTTAATCCCAACTAACTGCACCTGGTACACCCCAACAGAATGGTGTAGTAGAAAGAAGGTATAAGGCTCTTATGGAATAATTAGATCGAAGATGAGTTATTCAGAAAATTACCAAAATCATTTTAAGGATATACACTGGAAATGGAAGTGAACGTAGTATATTCTAAGTCAGAACTTTCTACTCCCATAGAATTGCAGAATGGACGTAAGCCTAGTCTGAAACATATTCGGATTTGGGTGGTCTAACACATGAGAGACGCTGATAAGTTGGACATGAGTTCACTTGTTTGTGAGTTATCCTAGAAAAATGAAAAGAGGTTTATAGTCCTTAAAATCGGAAGGTCATTGTTGGCACCAATGCCCGATTTTAGAAAAGGACTATACTATGAACCACTAGCCCATGAGTAAAAATTGCTCTTAAAGGACACGTCTAATCTAGTACCAACTGTACAAGATGAAATATCACAAGAAATTGTAACACGTATCACAAATGATACACAATTGAAGATAGTGCCTCGTCGTAGTGGGAGGGTTGTTAGGCAACCTAAAAGATTCATGTTTTAGGAAAGCCTTGGACTAGATCCTTGGTAAACATGAACCTAATTCCCGAACATATGATGAAGCACTCTAAGATAAAGATGCAGCATCTTTGCAAAAGGCAATGAATACAGAATTAGAATATATGTATTCTAATAAAGTCTGGGAGTTTGTAGAATCACCAGATGATGTAAAAGTCATTAGGTGTAAAGAGGTCCAAAATAGAAAAAGAGGGATAGACGAAAGATAGATACTATCAAAGCAAGGTTTGTTGAAAAAGGAAACTTTTTCACCGGTAGTCATGCTTAAGTCTATCCGGATTCTTTTATCTATTTAGCAAGTGGATGTCAAGACAGCTTTCCCTAATGGAAGTCTTGAAGAAAACATCCATATAAAGCAACCAGAAGGGTTCATTGCAAAGAGCAAAGAGCATCTTGTGTGTAAGCTCAATCAGTCTATGGACTGAAGTAAAGCTTCAAGGTCTTGGCACATCCGGTTTAATAAAGTAATCCAGATCTATGGGTTTATTTTATAACCGAATGAGTTTTGTGTATACAAGAAATGTGATGGAAACGTGGTGGTATTTCTTGTACTATACGTAGATAACATTTTTGGTAGTTGAAAATAATATCAAAGTGTTGTCAGAAGTAAAGGTATGGTTGTCCGAACAATTCGATATGAAGGACTTGGGAGAATGCTTATATTCTTGGGATCAAAGGGATCGCAAGAAAAGAATATATTTTACTTATCCCAAGCTTCATATATCGAAACAATCCTTGCTTATTTTAAGCATGCAAAACTCCAAGAAAGGTTTCTTACCTTTCAGCATGGAGTAGCTTTATCTAAAGAGATGTCTCCGAAGACATCAAAGGAGATAGAGGAAATGAAAGGCAGTTCCTTATGCTTCGGCTGTCGGAAGGCTAATGTATGCTATGCACGAAATCAGAAATATGTTTTGCCAAGGGCATAGTTAGCAGATATCAAAGTAACCCTGGACAAGGACATTGGTCTGTGGTAAAGCATATATTGAAGTACCTTAGAGGCACTAGAGATTATATGCTAGCTTACAAGGCAGATAATTTGTGGGTTGCATGGATTTTGACATCCAATCGGATAGGGACAATAGTAGGTCGACCTCGGGGTTTTATGTTTACTTTAGGAGGTAAAGTCATAACTATGGAAGAGTGATAAGCATAGATGCTTTTTCGGGCTCCGTCACAAAAGTTGAGTATATGGCAGCCTCTGAGGTAGCCATAGAAGTTGTATGACTCAAATACTTCAAGATAGACTTAGATATAATTTCTGGTTTGCCCAAAATAATTTGGTGCAGTAGCAAACTCGAAGAAACCATAAGTCCATAAGACAAGTAAACACAATAGAGCGCAAGTACTACCCAATACGAGAAATCGTATAACGAAGAGAAGTTGTTGCCGCTTAGATTGCATCAAGTGATAACCTGGAAGATCCTTTCACTAAGGCCCTTAAGGCAAGAACTTTTGATGGGCATGTTGAATGGTTGGGAATCAGATGTATGGCAGCAGATATGACAGCTTAGTCTTTTAGTATAAGTGGGAGATTGTTAGGATGTATACTAAAAGTCTAGCTTTTGGTATAAACATTTATCTAGAAATAAAAATCACATTGGTCAAATGTCTATATTTATGATAAATGTAGTTGTTCAATTAATTTATATTGTATATAACATGGTGTGTGGTGTCACATACAGAGGATCATATTATCAGTACCTTATAAATTATAAACAGTAGGTCATGACCAAGATGGAAAGAAACAAACCATTGGAAGATCGTAGTGTAATTAGGTATTAGTTTATCTTAACTATATAATTACACTAGTACACTTAGAGTGTATTGAGTAGGACCATTAGAGGTCGTTTCTTTTTATACTGACTTTATAAATAAACAAAGACCTACGTTATTATAGAAGTGTGTGCTCTTAATCCTAATATAATAACAAGTACATATATTTGATATTTATTTCTTTAATTTATCAATGGGTGAGATTTAGTTCGATAAATCAATAAGCCCGATAAGTTGGGAAATGATATCACTTATAGTGTGTGTTGTTGATTATAGAAGGAAACTGTGTCCTAGTAATCTAGGTTGAGAATGACCCCAAGAGGAGCTCATAAGGATTGTCATGTTAAACCCTGTAGGTGGACTTAGTCCAACATGACGATAAGGTTGAGTGATACTACTCTTGGACTAAGATATTAATTAAGTGAGTTGTTAGTAACTCATTTAATTAGTGGGCATTCATTATCTTAAACACAGGGAGACTAACACACTCATAATAAGAAGGAGCCCAAAATGTAATTTGGGATTGGTGCGGTAGTTCAATAATAGTTCTTTAGTGGAATAAATTATTATTGATGAAATTAAGTTATGTGTTCGGGGCGAACACGGGATGCTTAATTTCATCGGGAGACTAAAACTAATTCCTCCTCTCGGTCTCTATCATAGCCTCTTAATTATAGAGTACTATACCCACCTATACCCACCTTCTTTCCCATACTATAGGGGGCCGGCCAAGCTAGCTTGGAGTCCAAGCTAGGGTCGGCCAAAGGCATGGTTCATGGGTTCATGAGGTGGCCGACCCTAGCTTGAACCCAAGCTTAGGTGGTCGGCCCTATTAAAATAAAAAGGAATTTTATTTTTTAAATTATTCTTATGTGGATTCCATGGTTTTAAAAGAGAGTTTAAAATTTAAATCTTTCCTTTTATAACTTTCTACAAAAGATTAAGAAACACTACAACAAAAACCCTCATAGACATCGGTTTTCCACCGCTGTCTATTACATTTTCGACCGATGTCTATGAAGGCGATGTAAAAGGTCTGCCATTTTAGACATCAGGTTAAAACCGGTGTAGTATCACTTAACGACATCGATTTTCGAATCGGTTATTAACCGGTGTAGTATCACTTAACGACACTGTTTCATCAACGGTGTAAAATCGATGTAATATTATATGTTAAGAACACCAGTTTTGGCAGCGGTATACGATCGATGTAATATTAGTTAATGACACCGGTTTTGCAGCGGTGGAAAACCGATGTAATATCAGTATTGTTTAATGACACAAATTCGATTTCTAAAATAGTAAAAAATCGATAATATACAAACAAATCAATATCCATGTAACCAACACATAAATATTATTTTTACAACATAAAAAGATAATAGATATTGTACACATCAAGTCCGTATCCATAAATTACACAAATATTCTTCTTACATCAAGTAAGAAGCCCTTTTATTCAACTATTCGACATCCATCTCTTTGCTTGATTTCTTCTTCCTCATGGAGGCCACCTTCTTTATCCTTTCCTTTACGTCAACTGTAGTTGCATCTGCCACTTCAGCTTCAATGTCTCCTTTCTGCTGATTTTGATCATGCTTCTCCTGTTCCTTTGAGGATTTTTCTTTCTTGGATTTCTTCTTCTTTAAGATTCTGTGCTCTTCTTTGAAGGAGCACCAACACTTTCTTTCTTCTCCCCTTCACTACTTTGCTCCAGTTGCTTCTTGTCTGCATAACAAGGATAAACAAATTCAACACACATTAAACAGTCGCTTCATATGTATGAAGCAACTAAAGTGAATTAAAATTTACTATCTATCAAAAATAAACTAATTATGTGAAAGAATACATTACCAGCTGTCTCATTTTATGCAGTATTACTATCTTTATTTGCAATGCCCATTTCATGTAGAAGTGCATCCAGCTCTGCCATTTCCTTTTTCTTAAGCTACTTCTTTGACAGTTGCCTTTCAGCATCTTTAGGTGGTGCTGAAACAGGAGCAGGTTTCTCAATGGTTGGTTCTTTCCTAATAGCCTTTGGTTCATTTTCAGGTTCCTCAACATCATCATCATCACCCATGTCAAGACCATCATCCTCACTTTCACTTTCCTAAACACAGGAAAAAAGAGAGTACTTGTTATAAATAAAATAAACTTAAATATCTTATATAAACAAACATGTAAGAAAAGAACTGACTCTCACATGTGAGAGTAAAGCAAATAGTGGATAAGCAAATGGAGTTTGAAACTGAACTCTAGAATTTTTTAAGCTGATTTTGAATTTACAAAGTGCAGGGCTTGATGTCATCTTGGAATCTTCACAGCTGCTATTGGTGAAATTGCTGAATTAGAATAAGCTGCTAGATTACTGGATTTTGTGGTCATTAGTAAAAGAAACCAGTGAAGCAGAATATGATTTCCTGAAATCTGAAGTGCAGGAATTCTCTGAAATGAATCTGAAGTCTGAAACTATGAAACTTTTGGCAGCTGCAATCCATGGAATCCTTGCTGAATTGATTCTGAATTGTTGAAATGCAGAAATCATTGTTGCACCTTTCAATGTTTCAATAGAAATCCGTGAAACTAAGTTCATGGTTAGTGCAATGCTTGTTCTTAGAGAATATAATCAGCAGAATGACATTGAAATGGAAGTATAGCAGTGAGGTTTTGGGCTGTATTGCAAATCAGAAAAACATTAGCTGCACATGAATTCTGAAATTGATGAAAGAAAGGGGAAAAAATAGAATCAGAAATCAGCTAAATTTCTGAATTCTTTTTGGCATTATTGCCTAACGGCAAAGATTGATCCCAGCTTGAAGATCTCCTAAAAATTCAAAACCTGGACAACACAACAGCCCTTTTGCAAGTTGTGTGGTTAAAACAGTGGCACAATGAAGAGTATCAAGTAGAGAGGATAACGTGCCAAGATTCTTGGGAGGTTATCCAATTGAAGAAGAGTTTGGCTTAATCTCTTGTTTTGGCATCAACAAATGGTGTTCTTCATTTCCCTTGATAAATTCTTTCATACATCTCAAATTTGGTAACTCATCTGGTTTATTCTTCTACTACTCTCATTTATTCATTAATTCTTTTCCTTTTTGCTTGCTTCACTTAGTTCTTTGTTACTCCATTTCAATTCTTAATAAATCCTTTTGATTCATGCATGCTATGCATTTACAATGGTAGATAAGAGAAAATGAGCAAGCTTATGGTAGTGAAGTGTTGTGAGTAGCCTTTTAGTGAAACTCCATTTTTGCACAGGTTTTTAAGAGCTAGAGATGAAATATTACCTTGTATGAAAAACAATCTAAAACATATATTTAAATAGCTTAGATTTCATTGTCAACAGCTAGCCAACACATCTGAGTGCAATGTGTTCACATACCTCCTCTATGGTCTCCTCAACCTTCTTATTGTGGTGCTACTCCGATACTCCCCAAACAGTCTGGGGCGGCGCCGTGGTAGCATAGTAATCATCATCGTCGTCGTCTCCAACATTAGCCCAGGACATGGACGTCAGAGGCGCCAGGGCCCAAAACACTTGCTTCTCCTGCTCCTTCCCTTGGCTCTTGGACAAAACAAATGTGAACTAGCTAGAGACAATAAAAAGGATATGTTTACAGAGCAATAGTCATTCCAACTGAACTCCGATGACTGGTGAGGAGGAGTTATCTTCGTTCCTTCAGGAGGAAACCTCATCCAGGACTTCTTCCTTGGATCAAAATCTGTCTGCTTCAGCTCCCTCAACTGTGCCGAACTAGGCTTCCTGATTGTGTAGATGAACAAAAAACATAAAATTTTTACCAAACAATAAATCACTTGGATTTTCAAGTAAATGCCAATTATTTAGCTCTTTAACCATTTACCTAATGCCTAATTGGAGGTTCAACATCAGTCGTAGTTCTTGTGCCCTTTCAATATCGTCTACCCTGGCTTTTTTGCCTCCGTCGTTAGCCACGCGCTGGAACTCTGTAGTCGCTTCACGGTTCCAATGAGACTTCCGCTAGCATTAGATGATTCATCCCTGCACAACAAAGACGACTCGAGGCTGTCGACGACATCGCAAGTGACATCCCCGGCCTCGGAGTTCGAATCCCAGATGCAGATTCTGGGGTAGTTCTTTTCCGTTGCCAAGCTGACCTGCTGTGGTGATCACTAGGATCCATCGATCGACCACCCATTGGTGGACAAATGGGACATCGGTGTTGTCAAAGCCGATCTATTATCCAGATGAAAGAAGGGAGAGAAACTTCTCCTCCCAACAGGGGTCTCTTTCCACGATGCCACTCCGATACGGTAATAGCCTCCTTCTAGGGCATTGGGGTCGCCGCCACTCCAGCTGTCGATGTAACAGCTACCGTCGGGACAGGTAAAAGCACCGCTGCCCTTTAGGGCGGCGCCATTCTCCCACTGACCGACGCAGCTATTGCCGTTGGGCCAGATGAGGGTGTCGTGGCCATGGATGACGTCGACGCGCCACTCGCCCACGTACTGGTTGCCGTTTCACCACAGGCAACGCCCATGGCCCCTTGGAGGTTGCAGCGCCACGTACCCTCGTAGTAGTCGCCGTTGGCATAGGACTTACTGCTAAAACCCTGCTTGCGGTCGGTCGCCCACTGGCCGTGGTAGGTGTCGCCATCGGCGCCGGTGAAGGTACCAACGCCATCCATCCGGCCCGATCGGAACTCGCCCTCGTAGGTGGCACCCGACGGCCAGGAGAACTTCCCCTTCCCGGAGGGCTTCCCCCTCAACCAGTCCCCCTCGTACATACATCCGTCTGCCCATAGGTACTTCCCACGCCCGTGAGGCGTGCTGCCGGCGAACCCACCGATATACAAGTCCCCGTTGGGAAGCACCTTCTCCACGACGGCCTCCTCCTCCTCTTTAGAGGGATCGACCGCTAGGGTCACTCTCCGCCCACCACCCTCACATTGCCGTAGAGAGATCCATTGCTCATCTTTCAAATGGTAACTCCTAAAAGGAGGATGCGGAGGATTAGGGTTTCGTGAGAAGGCCAAAAGAAAGCGCGCTAAGAAAGTCCGCCAGAATTTTGGTTCATAGACACCGGATTTTAAAAACCGTTGTTAAAATCGGTGTGTATTAATGAAAAAAAAGGCGCTCATAGACATCGTCTAAAAAACCGATGTCTATGAGCGAAAATTTGCACTCATAGACATCGGTTTTTGGAAAAACCGGTGTAAAATACTCAAAGATATCGGTTTTTGCTTAAAACCGTTGTTGTTCCACCGATGTCAATGAGGGTTTTTCTTGTAGTGAAAAGATTTGAAATCTTTCCTTATTTGTAGATTGAAAGGTAAATTTTAATTTTGAGAAAACTTTCCTTTTTTAACCATGTTCATGATTTAAAAGAGAGTTTAAAAATTAAATATTCTCTTTTATTAGTTTCTACAAAAGATTAAGAAAAGATTTGATATCTTTCCTTATTTGTAGATTGAAAGGAGATTTTAATTTTTAGAGATAACTTTCCTTTTTGGAAATCATCCACATGTTTAAAAGAAAGATTTTAATTTATAAAATTTCTTTTTTATAATCCACCATGAAGGGAAAAATTATTGGAGAAATTTTTTATAAATTTCCGGAGACAAATTAGGGAGTTTTAATTCTTATTATAATTAAAACTCTCCTTGTTTATAGCTAAAGAGGTGGCCGACCATTGTAATTGAAAAAAAGAATTTGATTTTAATTAATTAAATTTTTCTTTTTCATGGCAAAGGAATTAAGGAAGTTTTTATTAAAATTTCCTTATTTGCCAAGGCCAAGGAATATAAAAGAGGGGGTAGAGGTGCCTTCATGACTAACGACTCTATTCTTTTTCTTCCTCCCTCTCTTCCTTGGTGGTGTGGTCAGCCTCTTCTTTTTCTCTCCTCTCCTTATTGTGGCCGAAACTTCTTTATTGGTGGAGGGTTTCTCTTGGTGGCCGGATCAAGCAAGAAGAAGAAGGAGAGAAACGAAACCTAGTCTCTAGCATCCCTTGGAGCATTGGTGGTGGCCGAACCTATCCATCAAGAAGGACTCTTGGTGGCCGAAACCTAGAAGGAAGAAGAAGGTGCTTGGTGGTTCTCATCTCGGAAGATCGTTGCCCACACAACGTCCGAGGTTAGAAGAGGAATACGGTAGAAGATCAAGAGGTTATTTGCTTACAAAAAAAGGTATAACTAGTAATTGTTTTCTGCATCATACTAGTTTTCTTTGTATAGTTATTTTTAGAAATACCAAACACAAGAGGCATATGATTCTAGAGTTTTCGGATTTGTTTCGAATTTGTGTTTTTTTTGTTTTATTTTTTGAATTTGTGATTCGATTGTTCTTTTTGGTTAAACCTAGAGTTATTTAAGGAAATTAAATATTATCTTTCCTTAAAAGGCTTTGTCTAGGCGGTGGTGGTTGCTCCCATATCCAAGAAGGCCATGTGCCTCGCCATGCAGTCCTGGAAGCCAATTTTAGAAATTAATATTTAATGAAATTAATAACATAGGTGGATTTGAATCAATAGTGTTAAGTTCCGCTTGCGATTCAAATCTAAACCATTAAGAACAGATAAGTTAAATTTGGAATCAATGATGTTAAGTTCCGTCTACGATTCCTAATTTAACTTCTAAAGAACACAATAGGTTATTTAAGGAAAGGTTCGATGCTTGTACAAAAATTTTTTGTACAGTGGAACTGGTACGTTTTCCTAGGACTAACCAATAATTATTTGGAAGCTCACACTGAACCATCCTCGGCCACCTGCGAGAACTTCAAAGAAGACGAAGATGGAGAGAGCAATACTTCATTTTGTAATTCCTATATTGGAAGCTCCCTCCATAATAAGAGCCCTCGGTAGGAGGGTGTTGAAATATCTTACCCCTCCAAGAGCGAGATTTAGATGAATCTAATGAGGTGGTCGAGCTTATGACCCTAAACAAGTGCTTCTTGGGAGGCAACCCAAGTTCATTTTCTTTGTTTTCATTCATGTCTTTAATTCTTTCTAGTTTTATTTCTTTCGTTATAATAAACTTGTATCAACTACTAAATTTTTGTTGTCTATTTTCTTTTATGGGACTCAAAGATTAGGAGGAGTGCAACTACATGATTGAGAAGTTCATGACATGGACATTTGGCACGCATCATTTGTTAACTTCTCTTCCTTTTAATCTCCTCCACATTATTTTTAATTTTCATTGGGACAATGAAAAGTTTAAGTCTGGGGGGATGCATTAGATGCATTTGGTTTAGTTTGCTCATTTCTTTTTGCCTAATAAAATTTGCTAGTTGCATCATTCATCACATCATGTTTGTTTGTCCTTATTGCAAAATACTAGCACATTTAATCTAGATTCCATATGGTTTATTGGTTACTTATGGTGCTATTATGTTTAGTGATATATCTTTTTCTATCTATGACAGCATGAAGTGAGCAATATTTTTGCTATAAGAGTTTAAGTATTGGCCTTGTTTTAGGATCTCTATACACTATACCTATTTTTTATGGTTGATAACTCTAAAATAGTCATGATTCATAGAATTGGACTAGTACTTGTGCTTCTATGGTGATCTTTCAACTACATTTTGGTTACTGGATAAACTCAGATCATGTAAGCTCATTTGAAAAAATCAATCCTAAGAAAAAAAATAAAAGTTTGTTTAAGTTTGATACTTTGAAAACATTCAAAGAAAAAAATAAGGGATAAAAAATAGTTATCGTGAGTGAAAACTAGTAATTCACCCCTTTGAGACCGAGTTAGGTTACTGGAAAAATGAATGCTATGTTTCTCTTGATACTGAGTATTCCTTTGAGACCTTGTGTAGACGGTGCATAGTATTTTTGTGGGGAACAAACCTTGCGTGTGGCAGGTAAGTGCCTATCGTTGAAAGCATAAGGAACACAATTTTATGACGACTTGACTAGACTTAGGGATTGAAACTTGAAAATTTTAGGCCACTATTGCACTAAGCACGGAGGACTACTACTTAGGCCATACTCAAACTACTTTTGTATCTTGCTCACCAATGAAATCATCTGATAGGATTAGATTAATTTGCTAGATATTATGTTACACTATTTAACCAGATGAATTTAGATTGCGGGTTTTGCTTTAGGACAAGCAAAGGTTTAAGTCTGGGGGTGTGATGTGTGTAGATTATATACACTTTTATGCATGTCTTGATGCACGTCTACTTGTATTTCATTAGCATAATCTATGTTTATTGTACCCTATTTCATTGTAATGTCATACTTCCATTATATTCTGTTCGAAGATCTACTCTTTGCTTGTTTGATTGATAGGACGTGATTTAGAGCAAAAATGGAGCTTAAATGAAGTTTAGAGCTTCTAGAGTGTCACGAGCATGCAAAAATTAAGTCCTTGCAGGTTTTGGCGGTGTGGAGACCACATGGCCGTGTGGAGGCCATGTGGGGGGCGTGTTGAGGCCGTGTGAATTTCACACAACCGTGTTAAGGCCGTGTGGAATTTATAGCACTGCAGACCAAAAGTAAAATGGTCATAACTTTGTGCTCAGTTGGAGTTTTAGGCTGTTCTTTATATCAATTTGTAGATAACTTCAAGATCTACAACTTTTATAAAGACTTCAACCAGAGAAAACCCCATATTGATGGTGTAAAAGACACTGCAATAAAACATAGCCATTTAGAGCTATGAAAAGGGCCATGACAAGGGGTGTGCAAGGGCCATGCAAGGGGTGTGTAAGGGTCATGCAAGGGGTGTGTGAGAACAACATGGCTATGGCATGTCCGTGTCACATTTGCAGAGCCAAAGCAGTACATGGACGTGTCCTAGACACGGCCGTGCAAGCCTACTAGAGACAAAGCAATACATGGCCGTGTAGATCTACACGGCCATGCAACATTTCCAGAAGACAAGAAAGCCCTGGCCATGTCCTAGACACAGTCGTGCAAGAGTTTCAGATCCAGAGGCAGAGCAGGCCGTGTAGATCTACACGACCATGCAAGGGGGCAGTGGCAAAGCATGCCATAGTCGTGTGAGCATCACACTGCCGTGTCACCTGGGCAGTGAAGGGAATGGACTAGGCCATGTGAGCTTCACAAGGCCGTGTCTCGGGGTCGTGTGGCTACCAACCCCCAACTTTATATAAGGGTTTCTTCCTCATTTGAAAGGTGAAGTTCTCCCTTTTGGGAGAGGACGAGATTTGGGGCGATCCCTCACCTTCTTGGAGGGATTTTCCGACGATCTAAGGGCAGATCTTCAACGAATCAACTCCAGGAATGAGGATTGGATCCGAAGACCGTTCTTCATCGTAGATAAGCTTTTCTTCCCTTTCTCTTCTTGGGTTTTGGGATCAAGATGCTTGTAATTTTCTTGTCTTTGGATTTCTTTCCTTGTTCTATGGATTAGATCTCTTTGTTCTAGGATGGAGGGAGTATTTGTAATATGATTTGATGTAAACTTTTGTGGATTTTCCAATTTCCTATTTCTATGATATTGTCCTATTTTGTATCTATTTGATCTTGTGTGGATTGATATGATTGGGCTTGATTACCATACTTGATTGAATGTTTAAGTGTCTTGTGGATCTTGTAGAGGTAATCCCTCATTCGATTATCCGAGGGACGTATGTGACAGACATGCCCGTGTAAGGACGATTGAGGGATAATCTTGAGGGTGAAATAAGGTCATTCAAGGGGGTAGGATAGT
The DNA here is from genome assembly GCF_018446385.1 of Zingiber officinale. Taxonomy (NCBI): domain Eukaryota; kingdom Viridiplantae; phylum Streptophyta; class Magnoliopsida; order Zingiberales; family Zingiberaceae; genus Zingiber; species Zingiber officinale. Next base: position 106,371,449 of record NC_055993.1, on the reverse strand, counting down.
TTGTATATGTTAATCTTTTATATCTTGATTTAGTTGAGAAGTAATGAATTTCTATGTTGATTTTCCGAGGGGCACACGTGACAGGTAAGCCCATGTAAGGACATCATAGGAATCATTCCTAATTGATCACATTTAGATATAGATTTTAGTCCTAAGTCGGTTGTCTATTGCAAGAGAGAATCGGCAACCTTCTACAAATGATGGACAATTGAGGAATAAGATTTGGCAAATCATTTACATTGAATAATATTACAAAGAAACCAAAACTCCTAGAACACCCTTGTATCGTAGACCTTATTCCTGTTTTTATGCTTTACTTTTCATAGTTACACTTAGTTTTACAAATCCATTGATCAGTTGTTTAGCTAATTTGTGTTGAGATATCTTTAGTGGTTATATCCAGTTTCTATAGATACGATATCTTTCTTTATTACTGACGACGTATCCGTACACTTGCGGATCGTTAACAGGTGGAGACAGTGGCTGCTTGCCAGGAGGTGGCTAAGGCACGGGACAACACCGTCAAAGCTAGGGAAGAGATGAAGGATTATCAGGCGGGCGAGAGCACTCGTCTAGCAGCTCACAAGACCACCTTCCTAGCCTCCAAATATTTTGGATCCAAGATAAGCAACCTCATCAACCAAATACTTTGTTATGGTGGTGGAGGGGCCTTGCTACATCTGCAAGAAAAAGGCTTACTCCAGTCGACTCCCCTTGAAAACTTTCTCGACCGGACTCGTCTCCTGAACGAGCTTCCTGATGAAGCCTTCCCATGTTTGAGTAGTGTGTGCCCCCTTATAACTTTCTTCCAATTTAAATGATGATGTAAGGTTTCACACTTTTCTGTAACTTTGAACTTGAAATTTCTTGAAGATGTTGTCTAAATGGACATATTATCAGTGTGCAATGTGGTGCCTAAATGTCCATTGGGCCCATTTAGGACCCTTAGACATTTCACCTTTTATATTTGAGTGGCTTGTTAAGTGTTTATCCCCTTTGGGAATGCCTAGGCTTAATACCCGGGCAAGCATCAGCAAGGGTCATTTTACCTGATCGGGCGTCAATCTTGACTGGCCACTCCATTCCCCTAAACGGGTTACGTGGTCTAACTACTCGATTGGTCACGAGCCACAGTGACTCCATGGTCCCCTTACTAGCACGAGTGGGAATTACTATAGCATCGCCTATCTCCGATGTGACAGAGGCTCCCAACTCCTTTTTACCACGTGTCCCTTGACCTAGCTTTTTCTGACAAGACCTTTCTACACAATTTTCTAAGGCGATCCAATAGCCAACGTTGCTTCCACACCTCTAACTGATGCCAGCTACCTCGTCTATGGATCACGTGATTGGCGCTGATGTCGAGGTGTTCTTCCAAGCATCTCCCCTGACTACTATAAATAGTCTGCTTCTCTCATTTGGACTTTTCACTAATAGCTGAAGTCGTCTTCCCTTCTGTTCCTCCTTCTATGCTTTTGCTTTATGGCCTTCTATTTTTGGCCCTTACCTTTCCATGGATTCTCCCATACCTAGGTATGCTCCTGGAGTCTCAACCTTCAGCAGTGTAAATCTGGATGATCTCCGCTTCGTGTATGAAGTATCCGCAGTTATACACATCATCATACCCTCTGAGGTCCAACAATTCTTCCGACCACCTCAAGGCTATGTGACTTTTTTCAAAGAACAGATTGTAGCCAATCTTCGTTTTCCTATTCACCCCTTCTTTTCCAATGTGAGTCACTACTTTTGCATTTCCCTTTATCAACTCACCCCCAATTTCATTCGGATCCTATGCGGGTTCATTCTCATCTGTGACTTGTGTGATATTCACTTGACTCCTCACTTATTTCACTACTTTTTCACTCCCCAGTGCCATAGTGAGGGTCTTTTCCGCTTCTAGGCTCGTACCCAAACTAACCTTTTCGTAGCCTTGCCCCCTTCAGAAATGGAGTGGAAAGATAAATACTTCTTCCTCCTCTTTCCCTTTACCATGGAGTGGCCTACCGAGCAGTGATCATCTGTTGCTTCGGTGCCTCCTCTAGGAGTCCCCCTATTGGCACACATAAAAAAAACTCTCCCCCTGAAGAGTTACTCACCGTTGTTCACAATTTCAATCGTTGTTCACAACACCACAACGAAGGTCTCATACCCTTCATTATCTTCAATGCTCACCTTTGAGCATTAACCAATCCAACAATGAAGGTTTCATACCCTTCATTATCTTCAATGCCCACCCTTGAGCATTAAATCTCTTCACAAACACAATGAAGGTCTCATACCCTTCATTGTATCCAATGCTCATCCTTGAGCATTTTTCAAGAGAAGGATATACCACCTTCCATGGTTTCAGAAAAATTAATTTTCATGTCCTTAAAGAGTAACTCCCTCTAAAGACATGCTCGTAACTTCTGTCATTATACTAACAATGATTTGGAATCCCTAAATCTTTAGGAAATCCAAATTTAGAGGTTTTGAGGTTCAAAAATTCATTATTGAAACCAAACATCAACCTAAACTTCTATTTAGTCTCCCTTAACCAATCCATTCATATTTTCATCATGAAAACTCTCCCTAAATGTATATAAATGTGTGTCAAGGGATTAGGAATGGTTACCTAGACTAAAAATTATTTAAAATACTGAAATCAGACTTTCCCACCCAAAATCAGCATTTTCAATCGATTGAAGTTGTGTCTCAATCGATTGAAACCATTTCAATCGATCCACAGATCGATTCCGCAAGCTTCTGTTCACGAAAATTACCCTTGAATCGATCGACTGATCGATCTAGCCTGGGTCAATCGATCGGATGATCGATTTTGTGATGTTCTAGTCGTGAAAAATACATTCTCAATCGATCAGTTGATCAATTGAGACCTTCCAATCGATCGGCTGATTGATTGGATTTATGATTTCCTGAAATCTAATTTCAACAAAATTCAGAAATGCCCTAGAAATTTTATAAAATTCTAAAAATTATGAAAATTCATGTAGACATTACTTAAGGTATATACTATCATGAAAAAATAGTTTTCTATGAAAATAGTTCTAATTTTTAAAGATTGACATAAACTTGAAAACTTATAAAAACTTTAATATTTTCTTCTAATTTATGTCTAACTTTTCAATTATGATTACTATCAAAAGATAGTCTTCACCAAGGTTTTCCAAAAGCATTTTGAAATTATTTTCAAAACCAATTTACAACCATGTTCTTTGGACTTAATGCACATAACTTGTACATTAGCTTTCCCAATGATTGGAGTACACATAACTATGTGTTTAGATGAAATCAAAACTAAAAAAAATGCACTAGATCAACATCTTGAGTCTTGCTCATCATCCTAACATCTCACTTGTATTTAATATGCACTAAAACACATACAAGTCACCTTATAGTTCTTTGTGAGATGTAAAGTTTGGTTTTGCCCTAAACTAAGGATCATGTATATCCACCTAGGCATTTTGGATTATGAACATCCATCTAGGATGTTACTTATTAGTAAATAGCATTATCCTTAATTGCAATAAATTAAAAATAATGCATGATTAGTTATGGTATACATCAAAATGAATAATTTTCAAAAGAAAATTTACTATAACTACATGATGTATATATGACATGACATGGTATTTTTATATTTTTCATAATAAAGAATGAATGTAAAATATAATGTCATGGCATATGATGGGCAAACAAAGTATGGTAATTTAGCTTAAATAAAGTACCTAAATTATCTATCTAAGTATCCTTAATCCTTAGCTAACTTAAAATTAAATCCTAGATTGCCCACCTTTTTCTTCAAGAAAATGCCAAAACCCAACTTGACATTTCTTTACCTCTTGATTAATTGTTCCAATTTAAAATTAAGCATATTTCTCAATTTTTTGGAACATTTTACTCTTCCAAAGAGTACTCATTTTAAATTAAGGCCTAGATTGGCCCTTAACTTCCTAAGAAAATACCCAAGTTCCAACTTGGTATTTCTTATATTTTTCCTAATTGTGCCAATTTAAATTGAATTCTAATTCCTCAAGTTTTGGCACATTTTACTCTTTCAAAGAGTAAATAATAATCCACTTCATTTTCAAAGGTTAACAATAACCTTGAAAATGCTCTCCGAGTGTCAACTTCATCAAGGTTGGATTAACTACCCTTACAATTAGAGTTGACACTCTCTAACCCATCTAAGGGGTAGAGAAAATGCTCTTAGAAACCCAAAACCTATTGATGCTCCTTGGATGCTCTAGGTACTCACTAGGGATAAACTCCCTAGTTACCTTCCTAATGACCTTCCTAGGTTTCTCAGAAGCCTTGGTCATCTCCTCTAGGTCAATTCTAGGGATTGCTTCCCGTATGACCTTCTTAGTGACTTTCTTAGACTTCTTAGAAGTCTTAGTTACATTTGTAGTTGCAAAAATACTCCTGGGATAACTTCCCCTGTATCCTTGACTTGACACCTAGACCTAGCGTTGGTTCCATAATTATATGGAACCCTATGGTAAAAAGTTACTGTTGGTGCGGGAAGCATCTGACGATCGAACCTATGTTTTGATTATGTCAAAGGGTTCAAAGTTAAGGTGTGTTGTTTACTAATATGTTGAATGAGCATTGCAGGAAAAGTCCTAAGTGTACTTCAGCTAAAGGCCTAGCTGCGGTTAGGCAAGTGGAAAACCCTAGGGAGTGGTAACCCTATGTCATAGGGGGTGGTAACCCTATGCGGAAAGCCTTGGCGGGTCGAGGTCTTCAGGCAAAAATCCTAGGGAGCGGTAACCATAGGTTGAAATCCTGGTGTCGTGAACTAGGTGAAAGACTGGACGGGTCATGCACCGGATGTCCAACATGAAGATCGAAAGATTTGAGCGCTGAGCAAAAATCCAATCAGTCTGGAGGACCAAACTGACAAAAGGTAACTTCTCCTGAGTGGAGTAGGTGAGGGCGCGTTCCCCGGAAGAGGGAACAGTAGGCGTCGATTTGACCTAGGGTTTCTGGTCGTAAATCCAAAGTCAGAACCGGACAATCCGAAGACTGTCAATCTATTTACTTATATATCTGCTATATTCTAACTCTGTTTTGCAGGAGAACATTTCTAACAATTTCTGTGCAGGGTCAGAATTGACCGGGTTCGGTCGACCGAACCCCCAAAGCAGCTGATCGGGCTTCTAGTGAGTGGACCAGGCTCAACCAGGGGATCGATCGACCGAATCGGGGTTTCAGGCGACCGAACCGGGGATAAGGCTTGACCAAATCGAAGCAGAGCGAGCGGATCAGGTGGATCAGATAAGAGGAGATCGCCTGATCGGTCGACCGAACGCGGGGATCGGTCGACTGATCTACCTCGGATCAAACCTGATCCCAAGACTTGGGGATCTGGATCAGTCTTATAGAGCCTATAAAAAGGAGCCTCAGGAAGCAACCTAATCATTAATCTTGAACAGAACAACCGGTGCTTTTGAACGCTCTCTGAACGCTTCCACCACGCGCTGCTACTCCAACAACCGACGACTCCATTCTTCAATTCTTTTGTATTGTCGGTATTATATTTCCTTCTTCAACACTTGTACTCTTAAATTGTAAAAGATTTACGGATTGATAGTGATTGCCCATCGAAAGCGATCAATGATCGCGGGCCTTGGAGTAGGAGTCGCCCTAGGCTTCGAACCAAGTAAATCTTAGTCTTCTTGCGTGTGATTGTTCTTTTATTATTTCCGCCGCTTCACTCTTAAACGTTTTTCAAATCCGAAACGAATTAGCCACGAGCATTATTCACCCCCCCCTCTAGCGTGATCTCGATCCAACAATTAGTATCAGAGCGGGGTCGCTTCAATTTGGTGCAACCACCAGTCAAGCAAACTTTCCATGGTCTTTTTAATTTTTCGGAGTCGATTGGTATTAGTTTAGTTGTTATATTCTGGTCTATTTTTGTTCAAATTGATTTTTGCTCGAAGTTGGTGTAACACCACTTGAGTTCGCTTTTCTTATTTTATACCACACTGCTAATCCAGGATCAAGTCCTGGGACATTCTTTTTCTGTCCCTTTTGTGCAAGTTTTAAAATGGCTCTCCAAGAAGGCTTCAATATAGCCCGACCCCCACTTTTCACCGGAGACGATTTTGGCTATGGAAGAACCGGATGGAATACTACCTCAAGACGCAAGTCGATATGTGGATTATTATCCAGACCGGTCTCGAGCTTCCACGTGACGGCACCAGAGAACTAGTTTTATGCATCAACTGGGACACCAGTATAAAGAAGAAGGTTGAAGCCAATGCCAAAGCAACCTGCATGCTACAATGTGGGCTGACAAAGGAGGAATTCAACAGAGTAGGACCATTCTCAAGAGCCAAAGAGCTATGGGAAAAACTAATCGAGCTACACGAGGGCACCTCCGATTCTAAAGTAAGTAAGCGCGACTTAATTTTCAATAAATTATATAATATTTGATTCGGATATAGTTTAGGGCATGAGAGGAATTAAGGAGAGGGAAAGGGGCATTTTTGTCATTTTCAAGGATAAGGCTTTAAGGTTTTTAGTGCTTATAAGCATTGTTCACATGGCGCTCCGCCGCCAGCCAAGGAAGGCTTTTTTCCTGCTAACGCCCTTCGCCGGCGCCGACGAAGCCTCCGACGCTTCCCTCCTCTTATCCTCTACCACCTTCCCTCTAGCCTCTTCACTTCCATGCCGCCACCAAGAAGAGGAGGACATTTATTGGTCGCCACCAAGCTCGCAAGCAAGGGTGGAGCCTCTTCTCCACGTCGGCGCCGCCTTGGAGCACGACCAGCGCCTTACGCACAGTCAAGGAAGCCTCTGTCGCCGATCTTCCTCACGCAGATAGCCGCCAGGGCTATCCTTCCCTTCTCTCCCTCTCCTTCTATCGACAGACACCTCCAGCTACCTCAGCCGGAGGGCTGCTGCCTCTTCTCCACATCGGCGCTGCCTCGGAGCACGGCCAACACCTTACGCACGATCCAGGAAGCCTCTGTCATCGATCTTCCTCACGTAGGCAGCCGCTAGGGCTATCCTTCCCTTCTCTCCCTCTCCTTCTATTGGCAGACACCTCCGGCTGCCTCAGGTGGAGGGTTGATGCCTCTTCTCCACGTCGACACTACCTCAGAGCACAACTAGCACCGCCCCCAGTGGGCGCCGCCTCAAGCGGTGAGCGCCACCCCAGCGGCAGCCACCGCCCTTAGCGTCAATCGCCGCCCTCAGCCACCCTTAGCGGCAATCATCACCTTCGACAGCCAACGCCGCCACTTCTGACAGCCACTGCCACAGCCAAATTTGGTGGCTAGCGCCTCCGGTGTCTAGCCTCGTCATCTCTGGCAGCCACTGCTTCAGCCACTGACACCTCCAGGCAACCGTCGTTACCCTCCGAGCAGCCGTCGTCCGAGGGCTCAGGTATCGTACCATGCCGCTATTGTATCCCGGCTTGCGAGTCGATGGAGTGTTCGGCCTTCATGCCGCTGTTGCATTCCGACCTGCGAGCTGAGGATGTAGTCGGACCGTGCGTCGTCCTACGGATCCATATCGCATCCGGCTTCGAGCCACCGGAGCCAGCTACTCACCTGGTGGACATTTATCTGCTATTCAGGGTCGCGATGACTCGATCAACCCACCCATCCATCCGAGGGTGCCCCCCCCCCCCCGGGGCCAGGGTACGTCATTGTACCTTTCCTGCATTTATTTCACTATTCTGCTATTAGTGTTCGGCTTCTTATATATCTTCGTGGGACCCACCTCGAGCACCGAGGTACCAGAGACCGGGGCACCCCGGTTGCTGGCTACAGGTACTGTTGACCAGAGGACTTCGGACGACTTGGTCAACACGGAGGACAGCTCACCATCTGGGTCATGGAGAGGCGGTCAACATTCCAGACACGCCATTCTAGCAGGTTCGTCTTCTCAGCTTCCCGACAAGATCAAATTGGCGTCGTCTGTGAGAACGCACCTGATCTGGAACGTGAAGGTGGACGACGTCGAAAAATTCTACCATCCTCATGAGCTCGGTAGGTTTCGATGAATGTGTCATTCTCCTCACTCCACGGGTATTTGGGAGTCGAGGAAGTGAGCCAGATCCTCTGCTGGTTGGCAGGTCAGTTTTTGCTTTATCTTTTCTCTTTCAGTTATATGATCTGCCCTAGTTCCTCGATCAAGGACCCCCGTGCTGATCGGTAGGGCGTATATTATCTGAGCCACAGTCTCGATGTTGAAGACCCCGTGCCGATCGATCGGGCATATATTATCCGAGCCACGGGCTCGATGTCGAAGACCCCGTGCCGATCGACCGGGCGTATATTATCCGAGCCACGGCCTCGATGTCGAAGACCCCGTGCCGATCGGCCGGGCGTATATTATCCGAGCCATGGGCTCGATGTCGAAGACCCCGTGCCGATCGATCGGGCGTATATTATCCGAGCCACAGGCTCGATGTCGAAGACCCCGTGTCGATTGGCCGGGCGTATATTATCTGAGCCACAGGCTCGATGTCGAAGACCCCGTGTCGATCGGCCGGGCGTATATTATCCGAGCCACGGGTTCGATGTCGAAGACCCCATGCCGATCAGCCAGGTTTGAGTTATGCTTGAAGGCGGTCGAGCGGCGACCTTAAACCCTCACGTTATCGGCGGTCGAGTGGCGACCTTAAACCCTCGCATCATCGGCGGTCGAGCGACGACCTTAAACTCTCGGGTCATCAGCGGTCGAGCGGCGACCTTAAACCCTCACGTCATCGACGGTCGAGCGGCGACCTTAAACTCTCGCGTCATCAGTGGTCGAGCGGCGACCTTAAACCCTCGCGTCATCGGCAGTCGAGCGGCGACCTTAAACCCGTGTCTTCACTAGTTGCAGACCAGCATATCATATTTCCTTATCTCCCCCGATTGGGGTCGACCGATCTTCACTGGTCGTAGACCAGCATATTAGATAATCTATCTCCCCCATTTGGGGTCGAGCGGTCTTCACTGGTCTCAGACCAGGATATCATATTTCCTTACCTCTCCCATTCAGGGTCGAGCGATCTTCACTGGTCTAGGACCAGCTTGTCGGATCTCATATCTCCCCCGTTCGGGGTCGAGCGATCTTCACTGGTCTAGGACCAGGTTTTCAGATCTCATATCTCCCTCATTCGGGGTCGAGCAGCATTCACGAGCATCTATCTCCCCCGTTCGGGGTCGAGCAATATTCACGAGCATCTATCTCCTCCATTCGGGGTCAAGCAGTATTCACGAGCATCTATCTCCCCCTTTCGGTGTTGAGCAGCATTCACGAGCATCTATCTCCCCCTTTCGGGGTCGAGCAATATTCACGAGCATCTATCTCCTCCGTTCGGGTCGAGCAGCCTTCACGTGCATCTATCTCCCCTGTTCGGGGTCGAACAGCATTCACGAGCATTTATCTCCCCCGTTTAGGGTCAAGCAATATTCACGAGCATCTATCTCCCCCGTTCGGGTCGAGCAGCCTTCATGAGCATCTATCTCCCCCGTTCGGGGTCGAGCAGTCTTCATTGGTCATGGACGAGAGTATCTCCACTAGTTTCATACCAGAATATCTCATAGGCACTGTGCCCATTCGGCTCACGACTTCCGTTTCTGTGCACATTCGATTTCATGGGCGATGCGCCCGTTCGGATCACGACCTTCGTTGTTGTGCGCATTTGATTTCACAGGTTATGCTCCTGCTCAATTTTCGGGCTCCATTTCTGCCCGACTCTGCTTCGTCTCTCACTCGGTATTCGCCTATACGTTCACTTGGCGTTTGGCCAAGAGCTTGCCTGGTAGCCGCTCGACATTATTTTTCGCCGCTCGGTCGATACTGTGGAAGCCACCTGATCCTTCGCCCGACTGTCCACGTGGCCACATGCCAGCTTCGGCCGACATCCTTTTGGTCGCCAGGTCGGCCTCTTCGAGGACGCGCGCTTAGCATCGTTCGCTCGGCGTCTATCCACCTGAGCGGCATCCTTCCGATCACCCGGTTGGCATCGTCGCGGTCGTGCACTCAGCATCATTCGCTCGGCATCAGTTCGGTGGCTGACTTGGTATTATTTCTTATAGTTCGCTCGGCCTAGCTACTGTCTCTCGTGCGACGCCCTCCTGATTACTCGACTCACATTTTTTCTGGTTGTCTAATCGACATCTTCTCGATCGCGCGTCTTTCTACCTGAGCAGCCTTATTTCCATCGCCCGGACCGCACTTTCTCGTCGCTCGACCGATACTACTTGGGTCACTTGCTTGGCATTGCCACAGCTACTCGTGCGACGTGGTAAAACGAGCCTCGTGATCTAATTTCGCATGCAGTGGTGATTCTGTTTTGGCCTTGGTCTAGTCAGTCGGACTTGCGCCTCCTTCGACTAGACTTGAAGGGGAGGCTTGTGATCCAGATATAGTTTAGGGCATGAGAGAAATTAAGGAGAGGGAAAGGGGCAGCCGCCAGGGCTATCCTTCCCTTCTCTCCCTCTCCTTCTGTCGACAGACACCTTCGGCTACCTCAAGCGGAGGGCTGCTACCTCTTCTCCACATCGACACCGCCTCAAAGCACAGCTAGCGCCGCCCTCAGTGGGCGCCACCTCAAGCGGTGAGCGTCACCCCAGCGGCAGCCGCCGCCCTCAGCCACCCTTAGCGGCAATCGTCGCCTCCGACAGCCAACGCCGCCACTTCTGATAGTCATTGCCACAGCTGCCTTTGGTGACCAACGCCTACGGCGTCCAGCGTCGTCATCTCTGGCAACCATTGCTGCAGCCGCCGACACCTCCAAGTAGCCATCATCACCCTCCGAGCAGCCGCCGTCCGAGGGCTCAGGTATCGTACCATGCCGCTATTGTATCCCAGTTTGCAAGCCGATGGAGTGTTCGGCCTTCGTGCCGCTGTTGCATTCCGGCCTATGAGCCAAGGATGTAGTCAGACCGTGCATCATCCTACGGATCCATATCGCATCCGGCTTCGAGCCACCGAAGCCAGCTACTCACCAGGTGGACATTTATCTACTATTCAGGGTTGCAACGACTTGATCAGTCCACCCATCCATCTGAGGGGGCCCCCCCCCCCCGGGGCCAGGGTACGTCATCATACCTTTCCTGCATTTATTTCACTATTCTGCAATTAGTGTTTGGCTACTTATATATCTTCGTGGGACCCACCTCGAGCACCGAGGTACCAGAGATCGGGGCACCTCGGTCGCTGGCTACAGGTACTGTTGACCAAAGGACTTCGGATGACTTGGTCAACGTGGAAGATAGCTCACCATCCGGGTCATGGAGAGGCGGTCAACATTCCAGATATGTCATTATGGCAGGTTCGTCTTCTCAGCTTCCCGACAGGATCAATATTAAAATGTAGGAAAATGATATGGCTAGCCAACTCCACGCCCGGATACAAGACCTACTCAATGGGCTTCATGCGATCGGACAAAGGGTAGATAACAGGGACATAATCAAGTACTCCTTAAACGTCTTTCCGAGGAATACCTTGTGGGCATCCATGGTAGATGCGTACAAGGTTTCTAAGGACCTTTCCTCTATTAAATTTGATGAATTATTTGTAGAGTTTGAACTCCATGAGCAGACTAATGCACGCCCGGTCGAGAAAGGTGTTGCTTTGGTTGCAGGTACAAGAAGAACCCAGGAATCTAAAATAAAGCGCAAAACCAAAACCGAGTCCAAAGATGAATCGGAGGATGAAGACGAGATTGTTTCCGAGCTATTAAAGCTCGTACGAAAAATCTACAGAAATAAAAAGATGACTCAAACAAACATGAAGGATAAGTCCGGAGTCACCTGCTACGGCTGTAACCAGAAGGGGCACTACAAGCCGGATTGTCCAAACAAAAAGCAACGAAGAAAGAAGGCATTGAAGGCAACTTGGTCCGAGTCATCAGACGAATCCAAGACTGACGAAGAAGAACCGGCAAGCTTCCTCGCATTACCAGTGCAAGCCAACATTGTCAAAACTGAGTCCGAGCTCGAGTCAGAAACCGAGTCCGAGCGAAGCCACGGATCCGCATTCGTTTCCGAAGGATCGAACCCCACTGTAGGTTCTTTACTTGCCGAAACTCAGTTAGATGACTTAAAGAATTTAGTTCCTTACTTGTTAAAAAAAGTTAGCTAAATCCAACGTTCGGGTCAAGTCACTCTAAAAGGAGGTAACAACCCTTAAGGAAGCGACTAACTTGAGTTCTTTAACTGAGCCAGTTTAAATTAGAAATTCAACTCAAGTCTAACAACTTGAGGAAGAAAATTCTAATTTGAAAACTCAAATTAAAGAACTCAAGGACATGTTGGAACGGTTCACCCTGGAGTCCAAGAATCTTGATCTGATTCTTGGAAAACAGCGAGCAGTTTTCAACAAATCCGGACTTGGATTTAAAACCAAGAGAAAATACAAAGCATATCTATCCTTAGTTAATAGAAAAAATATAAACATAATCCAAGCATGGGTCCCCAAGTTAAACTTGGTTAATCAAGTTGGACTTGGACTATATTGGGTCCCCAAGGATCAGATCTACTACCTTGACAGATCATATCGAGGCTATGATCCAGGGGGAGCCAATAGAAATATCATCTTTACCAATAGATAAAATTGTTTGATGCTTGATTTTTTTTCTTTATACATGTTTAGATTCATGATAGTTTAAGGACGTAGGCGTAATTTACACTTGACCAGTTAAATCTAGGGGTTTCAAAAAGAAAATTAAATATATAATTTCTTTGAGCGACTCTATCTAGGAAGTGGTGGATGATCTCATATCCAAGAAGGTCGAGTGCCTCGCCACGATCTGGGAACCAATCTTAGAAATGTGTATTTAATTGACTAATTGAAAAACCTAAGTTTAACTCAAATGTAAATTAATCCTTAGAAATAATCTAAATTCAAGATAACCATCTCTCAAAATTACTTAAGATTACCTGATCGATAACTTAGAATTGGGTGAGATGGATCTAAGTTGAATCAACAGTATTAATCAAATAAAATTCAAATAAATTCAAGTTAATTAAATAAATTTAATCAAATGAATCAACTTAATTAACCAAAAAATCATTTTAAATCCTTTAAGAATTATTTGAAAAATTATTTTAAAAATCATTAAAAATTATTCGAAAAATTATTTAAAATTTTTTAAAAAAAATTATTTGAAAAATCATTTTTAAAAAATCTTTAAAAATTATTTGAAAAATTATTTAAAAAATCCATTAAAAATTATTTTAAAAAAAAATTTTAAAAAAAAATTAAAAATTATTTGAAAAATCATTTTTAAAAAATCCTTTAAAATTTATTTGAAAAATTATTTAAAAAATCCTTTAAAAATTATTTAAAAAATATTTGAAAAATTATTTAAAAAATCCTTTAAAAATTATTTAAAAATCTTTAAGAATTATTTGAAAAAATATTTAAAAAATCCTTTAAAAAATTATTTAAAAAATCCTTTAAAAATTTATTTGAAAAATTATTTTTTCGCTATGTCTTTTTGAAATTTTGCTAAAAAGTTTTCAAATCTAGCTACATATTTTTCAAAGCAATTATTTACAGAAGCTAAGTTTTTGTTGAAAGAACTAAGTCTTTTCAAAATTGGCTAAGTTTTTTTAAAAATACTTGTTAAAATTTTAAACATTTTTGGTTTAAATTTTAGCTACCCTTCAAGGGGAGCTTAAAACTAAGCAAAGTTAATATTTTTTTAACAAACCTCTCTCTACTTAGGTTCTTTTTTATTTATGTCAAAGGGGGAGAGAAAAGTCAAAGTTAATTTAAACATATTTAAATATATAACCTTTGATCTAGGGGGAGCTTTGGAGTAAGTGCTTGTAATTTAATTTAAATTTTTTTTTCTTACTTATGCTCCTATTTCTTGTTAGAAATTACTGTTATGTTTGACTTAACTTTGAACTGTGCTATCATAATCAAAAAGGGGGAGATTATTGGTGCGGGAAGCATTCGACGATCGAACCTATGTTTTGATTATGTTAAAGGGTTCAAAGTTAAGGTGTGTTGTTTACTAATATGTTAAATGAGCATTGCAGGAAAAGTCCTAAGTGTACTTAGGCCAAAGGCCTAGCTACGGTTAGGCAAGTGGAAAACCCTAGGGGCGGAAACCCTAGGTCATAGGGGGTGGTAACCCTATGCGGAAAGCCTTGGCGAGTCGAGGTCTTCGAACAAAAATCCTAGGGAATGGTAACCCTAGGTTGAAATCCTGGTGTCGCGAACTGGGTGGAAGACTGGACGGGTCATAGACCGGACGTCCAGCATGAAGATCGGAAGATTTGAGCGCCAAGCAAAAGTCCAGTCAGTCTGGAGGACCGAACTGGCAAAAGGTAACTTCTCCTAAGTGGAGTAGGTGAGGGTGCGTTCCCCGGAAGAGGGAATAGTAGGTGTCGGTTCAATCTAGGGTTTCCGGTCAAAAATCCGAAGTCAGAACCGAACAGTCCGAAGACTGTCAATCTATTTACTTATATATCTGCTATATTCTAACTCTGTTTTGCAGGAGAACATTTCTAACCTTTCTGTGCAAGGTCAGAATTGACCTGGTTCGGTCGACCGAACCCTCAAAGCAGCTGATTGGACTTCCAACGAGTGGACCGGCCTCGACCAAGGGATCGGTCGATCAAACCAAGGTTTCGGTCAACCGAACCGGGGATAAGGCTTGACCATATCGAAGCGGAGCAAGCGGATCGGGCGGATCGGATAGGAGGAGATAGCCTGATCGATCGACCGATCCACCTCGGGTCAAACCTGATCCCGAGACTTGGGGATTTGGATCAGTCTTACAGAGCCTATAAAAAAGAGCCTCAGGAAGCAGCCTAATCATCAATCTCGAACAGAACAACCGGTGCTTTTGAACGCTCTCCGAACGCTTCCACCACGCACTGCTACTCCGACAACCGACGACTCCATTCTTCAATTCTTTTGTATTGTCGGTATTGTATTTCCTTCTTCAGCACTTGTACTCTTAAATTGTAAAAGATTTACAGATTGATAGTGATTGCCCACCGAAAGTGATCTACGATCGGGGACCTTGGAGTAGGAGTCACCCTAGGCTCCGAACCAAGTAAATCTTGGTCTTCTTGCGTGTGATTGTTCTTTTATTATTTCTGTTGCTTCACTCTTAAACGTTTTTCGAATCCGAAATGAATTATCCATGAGTGCTATTCACCCCCCCCTCTAGCGCGATCTCGATCCAACAGTTACATCCTTCTTAGCCTTAGGTTTGTATCCCAAATCTCTATGGCCATTGGATGACTTTTGCACTCCTAGACCTAGGTTATGTTCATTTTGCCCTTTTAGGATATTTTCTATCTTTTTTAGGGTCTTTTCCATTTTATCAAGCCTTGACCTCAAGACTTGATTTTCTTTCCATAAATCCCTAGATTTTGATTTTTCATTTTATCCTTGAGTATTTTTATTTTTAGGCTTATAACTAAAATCCTTAGAGTTATTGCCTAAATTTTTATCTACCTTCCTAACCCTAGGTGCGGTAGTCTTAGCATGAAGAGGCACATGATTTTCATTAATTCTATCATGCCTCCTATGTTTATGGTAAATAGCATTAAAATAA
The DNA here is from genome assembly GCF_018446385.1 of Zingiber officinale. Taxonomy (NCBI): domain Eukaryota; kingdom Viridiplantae; phylum Streptophyta; class Magnoliopsida; order Zingiberales; family Zingiberaceae; genus Zingiber; species Zingiber officinale. Next base: position 106,355,911 of record NC_055993.1, on the reverse strand, counting down.
TATAGGTTAGAACTAGCATGCTTTTTACCATGATTTAGAGGGATAGGCTCAATAAATGATACCTTGAGTTTTACCTTGGAAGCTCCCCCTTGACTTGTGCTTCCTCCCTTAGGCTTGACCGATTTCTTCCCCTTAGGACATTGACTTCGATAATGTCCTTTTTAGTTGCACAAGAAATACACAATGTGTTCCTTGCTTTTCTTTGTTGTGGGGACGGTCTCCTTGTGCTTCTCCTTGCCCTTTTGTGTCACTTGGCCCTTCTTCTTGGCCAAGTTAGGGCACTTGCTCTTATAATGCCCATGCTCCCTACACTCAAATCAAATGATATGATCTTTATTATTAACAATTGAAATTATTATACCTTTGCTTGTAGGAGTGGCATCTTCTCCTTTTAATCCAGATGTAGAGGCTTCCTCTTGATCCAACAATGATGCTCCTCCAATTGATTTGACTTGATTTTGGAGGTAAAAGCTTCTTCATCTTCATCCCTTATTGATCTGTAGATGAAGGCTTCTTCTTTGTCCTCTTGTACATGAAACAAGGAGTATGCTCCCTCCTTGCTCTTTTGGTTGTACTCCTTTGAGGATGAAGCTTCTAGGACTTCTTTTTCTGATGTTGAGCATCTCTCAACCTCGGAATCCTCCTCCTCTTGGTCTTGCTCTAATGAGTTGCCCTCTTTGGATTTGTCTTGATTTGGTGTAGTGGAGGGTTCTTCATGAAGTTTGGCCAATTGCTCCACAATTCTTTTGCATCATCAAATTCTCCAATTTTGCATATAATTATGCTTGGCAATAAACTAACTAATAATTTGGTTACCTTGTCATTCGTCTCGCACCTTTGGACTTGCTCTTGGCTCCACTTACTCTTCTTGAGAATTTTGCCTTTGTTATTTGTTGGAGCTTGGAAACCTTCCATTAGAGCAAACCATTGCTCTATCTCCATCATAAGGAAATTTTCAATTCATGATTTCCAAGAATTGAAGCTTGTTGATATGAATGGTGCAGGCACCCTTGTATCGAATCCAAGTCCATCTTGGAATTCCATCTTGAAGTTGAGATTTTTTAATTCTTTGACTTGATGAATTTTACTCCAACTTCTTCACCCTCTAGCCTTTTTGCCCCTTCCGACGATGATTCCGGTAAAGAGTGACCTCGCTCTGATACCACTTGTTAGAGTCGTTTGGTGCTAGAGGGGATGAATAGCTCATCGCATGCTTATCGTTGCTTGCTTCGTGATGATATGCAGCGGAATGAACAAGAAACAAACCTACAACGCTAACACAAGGATTTACTTGGTATCCACCTCAAGAAGAGGTGACTAATCCAAGGATCCACATGCGACACACACTCCACTAATCAAAACACTCCTTCTCGGTCGCAGCCGGAAGCAAAGAAGCCTCGTACGAACTCACACAACAATATACAACACCCACAAGAAGAAAATACAAAAGATACAAATGGAAACTCTTTCTTCTTGCTTACCTGTTGCTTGTTGTTGTCTCTTGAACCTTGGAAGTGTAACTACACTTGTCTCCAAGAGTCTTCAAGAACTGGCTATGAAAGTGGGGAGAAGCTCGTGAATCGTCGCTGAGATCGCACTGTCGTCGCTAGAGAGGAATCACACGAAGAAGATGCTCGCCAACGGCTCTAACTTGTGCAACGATCGGATCCCAATCGATTGAATATCTCTCAATCGATTGGGGAGGCTTTGAATTGATCAAATGATCGATTCAGAGTGCCTCTGTGCTCTCTGAAAAATACCTAAATCGATCACTCGATCGATTCAACCTTTATCGCACGATTTTTAGCCCCCCCCAATCAATCGACTTATCGATTGAAGGTTTCAATCAATCAACTAATCGATTCAGAAGCTCACTATTTTCTTAAAAACTTTCCCAATCATTTGACCAATCGATTGGGGAAATTTTGATCGATTACCCAATCAATCAAGACAGTTTCTACATAAAATCGCATCAACCAATCGATTGGCTGATCGATTGAACCCCCCAATCGATTGTTCAATTGATTGGCAAGTAGAAAAATGTATAGATCTTGAAATGAGCTTTGTTTCGAATCTGAGATCACCTCATTCCGATATCCGAATCAAAAGTTATGGCCTTTGGAAGTTTACTACGTCTGAACTTCATAGTTTCATGCCAACTCCCTATTGGATTTACGATCGCTAAGTGTTCGGTCAACTTTTGACCCATATGGACTTTCTCTTTGCCAACTTCTCATTGGACTTCTGATCACCAAGTGTGGTCCTCCTTAACCCATTCAGATTTACCATCTCGTGACAAGTGTCTGGTCCTCCATGACCCACATGGACTTCCTTCCACCAGATATCCGGTCACTCTTGATCCATCTGAATTTCATTGTACCAAGTATCTGGTCAATCCTTTGACCTACTTGGACTTCTCAGTACCAGGTGTTCGGTCAACTTTGACCCACCTGGATTTCCGCGTGTATGACTTTAATCACTAAGTCTTTCCATCTGCCTGGCTTCACTCATTAGGACTTTCAACCAACTTCACTCACTAGGGTTTTCACTTGGCTTCACTCACCAGGATTTTCCCACTACCCAGCTTCACTCACCGGGACTTTCACCTGTCTGGCTTCACTCACCAGAACTTTCACCTGTCTCGCTTCACTCACCAAGACTTTCCCAACTACCTAGCTTCACTCACCAGGACTTTCAACTACCTAACCTCCAGTTAGGACTTTCCCAGTCAAGTATCCAGTCAACCCTTTGACCTACTTGACTCTTCTTCACATCTAACTAGTCAATCTTGACCAGAGGGAAATTGTATCCACAATCTCTCCAAACGGACGATTGCATTTGCAATCTTCATGTATTATCAAACATCGAAACCCAAACATCAAGACTCAACCTTGACCTAGGGATATTGCACCAACAGAAGGGACGGATTCAGACGACCAACCACTTTGGTGTCGGTAAAGGCGCAAACTTGCTAAATCTCGCCCGGTAGCTGAGGCTCATTCTACGATCCAACAGCCCTGGTCAGCTCCATCTTTCGTTCATGATCTATAACTCCCAGGCGACCCTGTTATTCCTCCGGAAGCTCGACCAGGGGTCAACCAAGGGAAAACCCCAATCATTAAAGAAGAGATCGATCTGGAGTGGCCATCCTCACCAACCGCCCCGGCCAAGCCTTCTTCCCCTCGACAGTCTATTTCCACTCAACCTGCCCCAGCGAGACCGCTCCTGGATCATCCCAGTCTCGGTATTCCCATTTTCATGCTACTATACCTTCAGAGTGGGGATTGCATCGCAACCCTGCTGCCCAAGCTAGCTCCATCCTACTACGGGGACAACTAGTGGCTCATTGGAAGGAGACTATGCAGCAAATGGATATCCTCCCACTGCAGGCTCAGGTGGACCTGTTCTCCAAAGGTGCCACCGTGGTAAGCCTTCGCTTTCTCTTATTTCTCCTCTCTTCCTATTTTGACTACCTGTTTATATGAATAGCTTTTTACCGAATCGCTATGATTGAGTCAGACGTTCTCGCATATACATCAGCTAAATAAGATCTTAAAAGATCATGTTGCCGACCTGGATTCTCAACTCTCTGACCCCTCTTCAGTCGTGTTCCAATTAAAGGCAAAAGTGGAGACCTTAAGAAAGGTAAATACATCCTAGGAACAGAACCTAGGTGAAGCCCTACTGGAGGCTAACCGGCAACGGGATGATAAGAAGAGACTGGAAGCTCTCCACCAGTCATCTGAGGCTAAGTACCAAGAGGAATTAACCCTCAAGGAGAATGCACAGTCAAAGCTAGCTCAACAAACTGCAGCCCTAGAGGACTTCAGACTCATGCACAAGCAAGAGATGGACCACTTGACCAAGGAACTTAACTCTAAGGATGTGCTCCTCATAGACTATAGAAGGGATCTGGAATCTCAAGTTGCAGAGCAAGGCTCCTTATAGGCAGACCTATCTCAAGCCCGATATGCCTTGTCTCACTCAGCCTGGACCTTGGAAACGTATAAGGTAGGGGAGAATGAGCGTCGTTTGACCGATCGGGCAAAGTACCTGCGCTCTACGGAGTTTGGCTCTCGGGTAGGAGATCGCTTCGGTCAATCACTGGCCTATGGTACAGTAGGAGCAGTCCAACAACTCTAAGAGGGAGGATACCTATCGTCTGACTCTCCCGAGGATTTTCTGGATCATCATAGGATCATTAAAGAAATGTCTGATGATGTTTTTTGTGAGTTCAAATGACTCCTTGTCTAGCACATATATTGTCTCATTTTCTATTTATAAAAGCTTGTTTATGGCTCCTTAGTTCCTGCTCCCCGTAGGGGTTTTCCTACTCTCCTTGGGCTAGATTCGTGTATGTAAGTGGGGTATAGTTCGTTAGCCACAAGCCAAAAGAACTTCATATGAGAGATCTTTTTAGATCTTTGCCCATCCTAGCTGAGACAGTCAGCCAGGGTTGAAGAGTTTTGCTTGAGGCTTGCAAAAAGAGTGTAGTAGGACTTAGTCCTACGTCTGTGACCTGAGGACCTCCGAAGTGCCTCGTTGAAAGCTTAATCTAGGTCAGGCTTACCCGACTAGGTTTCTGCTCATATGCCTGTAGTGCTCATTCGTTGGCCTTAAATCTTTCTCTCAAACAACCACTGTTACAAAGAATAATGCCCTCAGACACGATAGGACTGGCGGTAATTAGTACTCCATGGGCGATCCAACCTTCTACCCTGAGCGTCCTGTACATAGTAGGCACCGGACGCTAGTTTCTTAATGACCTTATAAGGGTCGTCCCATTGAGGTGCTAACTTAATTACCTCTCTGACTGGTCTGATCCTTTTCCATACTAAATCCCCCTCTCCGAAGAAGCGAAAGATCACCTTCCTATCATAGGTCTGCCGCATCCTTTGTCAGTACGCGGTTAACCGGGCAGTCGTTCTCTCATGGGTTTCACTGATGAGATCCAGCTCTAGAAGCCGCCGCTCAGTGTTCTCAAGGTCATACAATAACTGCCGATCGGACGGAACTCCAACCTCAATCAGCACAACAGTTTTGTTGTCGTAGATGAGATGAAAGGGAGTGAGTCCTGTACTCTCTCGTGGAGTTGTTCTGTATGCCCAAAGAATGTTGGGGAGCTCTTCAGCCCAATCGCCGCCCATATGGTCTAACTTGACCTTTAGCCCATGAACTATCTGCCTGTTGGTGACCTTGGTCTTCCCATTGCTCTACGGATAGGCCACGGAAGTGAAAGCCTGCATGATGCCAAACCCTCGGTACTATTCGTGGATCTTACGCGCTTAGAACTATCGGCCATTATCTGAGACCAACTTGTGAGGGATTCCGAATCGGCACAAGATATTCTTCCATAGAAACTGGATGACAACTCCTTCCGTTATCCTGGTCAAGGCTTCTGCCTTTACCCACTTAGAAAGGTAATCTACCGCCACGAGTAAAAAGAGCCTGTGCCCAGGAGCCATGGGGAAAGGTTCCACGATGTCCATACCCCATTAGTCAAAGGGATAAGAGACTATTGAGGTCTTCAAAATCTTGGTCGGTCGGTGGATCAGGTTTTGGTGCTTTTGGCAAGAGAGGCAAATGTCCATCAGTCGTTTAGTATCTCTCTACCAAGTAGGCCAAAAATACCCGGCCAAGAGTGTCTTTCAGGCTAGCATCCTTCCTCCTACATGGCTACCGGAACATCCTTGGTGAACTTCTCGCAAGGCATACTCCGCTTCGTCCGGACCTAGGCATTTGAGGAATGGTCGAGAGAATGTCCGCTTGTATAATTGATCTCCAATCAGTGTGAATGCATGATCTCTCTTTCTAATCGATCTGGCTTCTTTAGCATCGGCCGGCAAAACTCCTTGTTAAAGATAAATGATCATTGGCACTCTCCAGTCAATTGATTCATCTAAATTGTTCTACAGGTCAATCTGGGCTATCAGGAAGATCTGAGCTATCGGCCTATCCAACACCCAAGTGGTCAAAGAGCTGGCCATTTTTGCTAATTCATCTGCCCTTTAGTTGTTTGCTTGGGGAATCTTTGTCATTGTAACTTCCTTGAAGCCCTCCTTCATTTTCTCAGATGCTTCTCTGTATAGCTACAGATTCTCATTGTTGACTTCAAAGTTGCCAGCCACTTGCTGAGCTACCAGCTAAGAATTTGAATAAATGACTACCCGGGTTGCCCCTATATGTTGAGTTGTCTGCAACCCCATAAATAATGCCTCATACTCCACCTCATTGTTGGTAGCTCTATAATTTAGCCTAACAGCTAGTTGCATGATATCTTCCTGAGAGGATATTAGAAGTATCCCTACTCTGCTCCCTTGCTGAGTGGACAACCCATCCACATATATTTTCCATGTTTTCTCTGCATCACCTTGATGGATTTCTATTGGGAAGTCAGCCAAGGCTTGTGCTTTAATTGCTATTCAGGACTGATATTTTATATCATATTTTCCCAACTCGGTGGCGCATTTGATGAGGCGACCGACTATCTCCATGTTGGTAAGAGCCCTCCCCATAGTGCTATTAGTCAGGACAGTAATTGGGTGTGCCAAGAAGTAAGGCCTTAAGCGGCGAGCGATGAAGACCAATACATAAACCAACTTCTCCATGGTCATGTATCGGAACTCGACCCCTTTCAATAAGTGGTTAAAGAAGTACACTGGCCGTTATACATCATTCTGTTCTTTCACAAACACTGCCCCCACGGTCTCAGGGGTACGTAGCTGACAAATATACCTAGAGCAGTTCTCCAGCAATAGATTTAAACAGGGAAAGCAAGGTCTCCAAATGTTGCTTCAGTTCCTGAAAAGCTTTGTTGCACTCTTCATTGTAGGACCGTTGCGGCCGGCTTAGAAGGGGGTTGGATATCCTGCAAATTAGAAAAAAGAAAGACAACCCTTCTTGAACTCTTTAAGCTAACACTTGCATAATAAACAGAACAAATAAATAAAACATTAAAAGACGAGGCACAAGATATTTACTTGGTTACAACCGATGTGGTTGTTAATCCAAGGAAGATTAAACACTAAAACTCCTTCAGGCGGAGAAGCCTCTTACAGCGTTGAAGCGCAGAAAACAGAAGCTCAACTACAACTAGAAGCGCACAAGCGTTAGAATTACAAGTAATGATTTCATTGAAAAGTTTCTGGACCAAGGCTATATTTATAGCTTTGGTCGGGGTGCCCCGAAGGGGTTCCGAGCACCCTAGGGGGATAAAACTTTATCCCCAACGTTCAGATCGAGTTTTGACTCGATCTCGTCAAATTCCAGGTCCGGGCGCCCGGAAGCATTCCGGGCGCCCCGGAGCAAAAAGTCAACAGTAGTTGACTTTTTGTCCGGGACCTCTTCTCCGGTTCAATCCCGCCTCGGTCCAGGTCTTCTGCTCCGGATCCGCTCGCTTGGGTGATCTCTGTCATCCAGAATAGGGATCACCCGAACCCAACTTCCGGTCTTCTCGAGCAGCCTTCCGCTCCGGCTTCTCGTCCCTCGGAATCGTCGCGTGCTTCCTTCTCGCCCACCAGCGTACTCATCTGCAGTCTTCGTCCCTCGGTCGCACCTCATGCCGACCTTCTCGCTAGCTGCGTCTCTTGCTCCCCGAGCAATCTTCTGCTCTGGCTTTCGTCCCTCAGAACCACTACATGCTTCCTTCTTGTCCACCGGGGTACTCTTCCGTAGCACCTCGTCCCTCGGACGCACCTCGTCCCTCGGACGCACCGCGTGCCGTCCTTCTCGCTAGCTACGTCTTCCACTCGAGTACCTGTGCTCCTAAGCTCCTGCACACTTAGACATAAGGTTAGAAACATACAAGACCTAACTTAACTTGTTGATCACACCAAAACATGCTTAGGGTTCCAACAATCTCTCCCTTTGTGATGTGATGAACCCAAGTTAAGCTAGGGTCAAATATAGATATGAAAATTGAACAATTTATTTTGCAATAACGTGCAACAAGATAGAAACATTAAATTTCAAAAAATTTCTACCTCCCCCTAGACTTATACTTTCTTCTCCCCCTTTGATCACATAAAAAATGGGGTACAAAAAGAATCTAAGAGTTGACACTTAGAAAAATTATGAAAGTCTATTTCAATGATTTTCAGGAAAAAAAAATATTTCCAAGTCAAGGAAAAATTTCTAAGTTAAAATAACTTTTGAAAAGTTTCTAAGTTTTCGCCATCAAAAAAAAAATTTCTAAGCCCAAAACATTATGCAAGAAAATTTAAGAGAATTGATAATATTAAAAGAAATTTTCTATGCATTTATTTGTTTATATATTTTATTCTTTATGATTTTATCAGAAAGTTTTAAATTTCTATTTTAATATATCATAACTTCTTAAATCACACTTTTTCAGATTTAAAGCAACAAATATTAAGCATGCAACAAATTGTATCATATTAATTTCTATTAATAGTTTGTCGAGATACTTTAATCGACAAGCTATTTCTTTTAACTTTATAGACTTTACTTCACAAAATTCTTTCGATAACATAATTTGTAATTCAAAAGAATATTCGAAGAAAATTTTTGGCAATATTTCTAACTTACAAAATTATTTTATCAAAATATTTTTTAATTCGTAAGAATCTTTCATCGAAACATTTTGCAATTCGAAGAATTCTTTTGATAATATTTCTAATTTGTATAATTCTTTCGAAAAAATATTTTGTAATTCACAAAAGTCTTTCAGCAAAATTTCTAACTTGCATAATTCTTTTGTCAAAATATTTTTTAATTTGCAAAATTCTTTCAAAATGATTGGTAAACCAAAACACTCTTTCAATAATTCAATTTTTAAATCGAAAATTCTTCAGACAACTTTTCTATTGAATTAACCAGTTGTTCAGAGGGTTGAGGTCATACGTTACTTACCTCGTCGGTCGTTGGTTCTCCCCCTGTTGAATTACTTTCTTCCGAAGACTCTCCCCCTTTCTCGATGCTTATCTCGGATGAACTTTCTTCATCTGTAGGTGGGTCTTCCGCTATGATTGCTGTCTCGGTAATTTCTTCGGTCTCGGACTGTTCTGTCGGTGGCTCGGTGTATGTTGAGTCGTCGGCTTCCAAAGGTTCTTCGTAAAGCTTCAAGGACTTTTCCCAAAGTTCTTTTGCACTTTTGTATTCGCCAATTCTGTCGAGATCTTCATTTGGTATTACGGTTAGAAGATAAAATTCTGCCCGACCGTTTGCCATTGACTCGTCACGTTGCTTCTTGTTCCAGAGGCGTAGATCTAGTTCTTCTCCATTTGTTGTCTTTGGTGCTTCATAACCACATTTCAATATTAAAGAAATATCAAAATCTAAATTTAAATATACCTCCATTTTTTGTTTCCAAACAGCAAACTCCCCCCACGAATGCTGGTGGGTAGTCGCTAGCTCCGGCCATCGTTTTGTTGCTTCAGACGGCGATTAGTCCTTCTTGAAACATCTCAGCTCTGATACCACTTGTAGGACCGTTGCGGCCGGCTTAGAAGGGGGTTGGATATCCTGTAAATTACAAAAAGAAAGACAACCCTTCTCGAACTCTTTAAGCTAACACTTGCATAATAAACAGAGCAAATAAATAAAACATTAAAAGACGAGGCATAAGATATTTACTTGGTTACAACCGATGTGATTGTTAATCCAAGGAAGATTAAGCACTAAAACTCCTTCAAGCGGAGAAGCCTCTTACAGCGTTGAAGCGAAAAAACAGAAGCTCAACTACAACTAGAAGCGCACAAGCGTTGGAATTACAAGTAATGAGTTCGTTGAAAAGCTTCTAGACCAAGGCTATATTTATAGCCTTGGTCGGGGCGCCCCGAAGGGGTTCTGGGCGCCCTGGGGGGATAAAACTTTATCCCCAACGTTCAGATCGAGTTTTGACTCGATCTAGTCAAATTCCAGGTCCGGGTGCCCGGAAGCATTCTGGGCGCCCCGGACTACTCCAGGCGCCCGGAATGGTTCCGAGCGCCCCGGAGCAAAAGTCAACAGTAGTTGACTTTTTGTCTAGGACCTCTTCTCCGGTTCAGTCCCGCCTCGGTCCGGGTCTTTTGCTCCGGATCCGCTCGCTTGGGTGATCTCTGTCATCCGGAATAGGGCTCACCCGAACCTAACTTCCGGTCTTCTCGAGCAGCCTTCCGCTCCAGCTTCTCGTCCCTCAGAATCGCCGCGTATTTCCTTCTCGTCCACCAGTGTACTCATCCGCAGTCTTCGTCCCTCGGTCGCACCCCGTGCCGACCTTCTCGCTAGCTGCGTCTCTTGCTCCCCGAGCAATCTTCTGCTCCAGCTTTCGTCCCTCAGAATCACCGCACACTTCCTTCTCGTCCAGCACCTCGTCCCTCGGACGCACCGCGTGCCGTCCTTTACGCTAGCTACATCTTCCACTCAAGTACCTGTGCTCTTAAGCTCCTGCACACTTAGACATAAGGTTAGAAACACACAGGACCTAACTTAACTTGTTGATCACACCAAAACAACCTTGGGGTTCCAACATTCATCCCACTGAAACTTAGCAGCCCTTCTGAGCACCCTGAAGAAAGGGAGCACCCGGTCTACAGATCGGGATATGAATCGAGAGAGCGCCATAATCCTGCCCACCAGCTTCTACCCTTCTTTCATATTCCTAGGCGCCTGCATGTCTTGGAGGGCCTGAACCTTCTCCGAGTTGGCTTCTATTCCACGCACAATAATGAGGTACCCCAATAATTTTCCCCCTCGGGCTCCAAACAAGTACTTCAGTGGGTTTAACTTTAAGCCATACTGCCGGAAGGTACCACAGGTTTCCTCCACATCGGCTATAAGGCTTGTTGCTTTAGTGGACTTTATGAGGATGTCATCTACAGAAAATTCCATGTTTTGCCCGATCTGCTTCGGAAGATCTTGTCCATCATCCACTGATAAATAGCTCCTGCATTGCGTAAACCGAATGGCATAACTGTATAACAAAAAGTATCGTCAGCTATGACAAAGCTAACCTTCTCCTGATCTTCCTGAGTGAGAGGAATCTGGTAGTATCCTTGATAGACATCAAGCATATAGATCCTCTCACAACCCGAAGTGGAGTCACCAATTGGTCAATCCTTGGTAGCAGGTAGCAGTCCTTAGGGTTGGCTCAGTTAAGGTCTCAGAAGTCGATGCAGACCCTCCACTTATTGTTAGGTTTGGACACCAGGACTACATTAGAGAGCCAGGGCAGAAATTGGACCTCTCTAACGTGTCCTGCTTTCAAGAGCTGATCAATTTTAGCTCGGATGATTTTATTTTGTTCAGTCAAGAAGTTCCGCTTCTTCTGCTTGACCGGCCAAGAATTAAGCAGGAGGTGTAGCTTGTGCTCAGCTACCTCAGGCTTGACTCCTGGTAGCTCCTGGGGGGACCAGGCGAAGACGTCCCTATTGTGTGTCAGGTATTTGACTAAATCTGTCTTGATCTCAATTGGCAGATCGCCTGATATGCGGGTGATGCTCTCCGGATTCTCTGGATAGAGTTGGACCTCCTCCTAAGGAATGAGTTCCTCTGCTATAGGCAGAGGTTCCTCTTGGATGACATGGATTCTTCCATCCTAGGTTCTCTGAGCTTTGCGAGCCTCCACTTTCACCATGTCGATGTAACGCCTGTGGGAGTCCAGTTTGTCGTCCTTGACTTCCCCGACCTAGTCACCCACAGGAAATTTCATCTTCTGATAAAAAGTGAAAACAATCGCTCGAAACTCATGTAGTGCGGGTCTTCCCAGGATACATTGTAAGAGGATGGTGAATCCACCACAATGAAAGTGCTTCTTCATGTCCTCACCAGGGGCTCGCTACCCATAGATATGGCTATATTAATTTGGCCAATTGGTCTTACCTCATTGCCAGTGAACCCGTACAATGAAGTGGCTACGGGCTGGAGCTCGCTAGAGTCGATTTGCATGCCCTAGAATGCATTCTTGAATAGCACGTTGACAGAGCTTCTGATGTCAATGAAAACCCTGGCCACGCTGCTGTTGGTGATGACGACTTTGATTATTAAGGCATCATCATGAGGGAGATCCAATCCCTCCAAGTCTTGCGGCTTAAAACTGATTACGGGCCCTACAGCTTGTTCCCAGCTGCATCCTACCGCATGTATATCCAAGTGGCGTTCATGAGATTTTCAAGCTTGGGAGGAGTCTCAATCAGTGGGTCCTCTGGAGATCATGTCGATCTCCCGGATGACAACATTTCCCCTGTTCTCTTCCTCTAGGGATTCCACTTGCTCCTTATCCCGGCCTGGCTATTGGCTTCCCTGACCTATATTTTTGGGTAGGGATTTACCTGACTAACCTACGACGGTAGGCTGGCTGACCAGCAGCCTCTGAATCTTGGGCGCGATCTCGGGTGAAGCTAGGCCCAGTTCAGCTGCACGCTGAGAGTTACGGGCGAACTAGACGCAATCTCTAGTGGAATGGGTGTGGGACCTGTGGTAAGTGCAATAGCGGGGCCCCTACTGACTAGATCTGGGGACTTGGATAGCTTCTACCCGTTGCACTATCCTGGAGTCCTGACCAGGCAGAAATCCTAGTCAGACATCCTTGGAGTGGGGAAAGGGTCGAGCTGGAGGTTGGGATGGCCTTGTCTCTTATTTGTTGGCAAGAGCAAGCGCCTTGTCTACTTTCCGCCAAGCTGTCTGGGCTTCTTCTACATTGATGTAGCTGGCTGCCTTCCCCAGCATCTCATCAAAATTATTTACTGGCTCCCAGATGAGAGCCTGAAAGAACTCCCCCTCTACCAGACCGTGGGAGAAGGTGCTCATCAAGATCTCTGAGGTAGTAAACGGGACGTCCTGGGCTACCTGGTTGAAGCATTTGATATAGCTTCTCATGGGTTCTGCAAACCCTTGCTTAAGGGCAAAGAGACAATGGTCTATCTTCTGATACTTCCTGCTACTGGAGAAATTACATAGGAAAACAGTCTTGAAGTCTCAAAAATAGGTGATGGACTCGTTCAGCAATCCTTTAAACCATTTTTTTACCGATCCAGACAGAGTGTTTAAGAAGACTCGGCACTTGATGTCGTTGCTGTATTGGTGCAGCAACGCAGCGTTCTGAAATTTTTGGAGATGATCTTCTAGATCTTTGCTACCATCATATTCTCCAATAGCTGGGGGCTTGTACCCCATCGGTAGCTTTTCCTCGAGTACCCTTAGAGAGAAGGGCACTTGCTCTTCGAGCATCTCCTCCAGCTCTTCCCGGAGGACTATGACTTTCCCCTTCTTTGAATCTCTAGGCAGGGAACTCTCGGACATGGAGGCTTGTGGTTGCTCTTTCTTATTATAACAGTCCAGGCCCTTGTTATAATAGTTTGGGCAAGGCTCGCGATAGAAGACTTGAGGGAAATCCTCGAGCTGTTTTCTTTTACACCCCCTATCTGAGACGCGGGTCTGGTCCTTGGAAATTACGGGCATCTTTGTGTGGGTGTGAAGCAGTGGTGTGTTTTTTGAAAGTCGCTTGCCTCTTGGCCTCCTTAAATAGTTCGTACTCTCCTGCTATTATGGTGAAGTTGATTATTCCGGTCTCCTCCATCGTCACGTTCCAAAACAGGTGAAGGAAATTCCCACAGACGACGTCAAATTGATCCTGTCCAGAATCTTAGTCAAACGAAGGCCAGCTGAGATGGCGTCGGTGTTGACGGAGAGGTGACTTGGACACACCTAGCGTATGTGCCTAGGAAAACAGACCCCCATGTGAGACTGAAGGACGGCAGTGAAGAAACCAATGGTACTTAGGCTCTGTGCACACTCAGACAAGCACACTGAACGTTAGAGACCCGAAACCAGGGAAAAAGTCTCCGGTGTAGGCCCTTCGACGCTCAAGTCAGGTACTTTTTCCCCAGAAGAACAATGTACGAAGGAAAAAGAACTGTAGAATATGAGTTCGAATGTGTGCGTGCGCGTACCTAGCTAAGGGAAAGGACCTCCCTTTTTATATGACAATGTGTACCTCTAGAGACTAATCGATGTTAGAGAATGTCTGATGTCAGAGCCTGTCGGGTGATGGAGGGCACATGGTGCCCTCTTTATTGGTTGAAAGAAGGTTTTATTCGTAGATGATAGCAAACCATTGGAATATTCCTTGACGTATGACAGTTATTCTCTAACATGAGGTTACAATTCCCTGATATTGTTATCGCCTAGTGCTTTCTGTCCCGCCCGGGTTTAGCTACTAACAGGTAAACTGAAGTAGAAGTGGGATCGATAATGTGTTGGTAGCGGTCTATCTATTGTAGTTGGGCGTGATAGTGTCGTAGCAGAGCAGCAGCACGGAGTCAAAGTAGTTAGAAAGTTGAACGAACGCATAGAAGCTTGTAGAAGAGTTATGTCTTGAAAGTTGGCCGAAACACTCTTTTAATGAGCATTGAAGATGTCTTCCATAGCACTGAAGACGCCTTTCATCTGCTAAGTTTTATCCCGAATAGCTCGCCTCTTAACATCGACAAAGTCCAATTTTATCCGACCGAAGATGCCTTCCAAACTCTTGAAGGCGCCTTCCATTGCCCAGCTCAAGGCGCCTTCTGTCGCATGGAAGGCGCCTTGGGTGCTATATACCCGAGGTATTTTATTCTTCTTTTTCCTTGTAAAATGTGTTACCCAACACAAAATATCTTATATGCAAAACAAAGTTAATACAATAAAAATAAGTAGTTTAGGAATTAGATCCCGTCTCTCCGAGACCAGGATCTAGTCAAGGTATCAATTTAGATTTCTAAAATGGATCTAAATTGGACCTATGCCTAAAGTCCCTAAATGGGACTAGTCCTCACTAAATCACTCTCCTCCAGTGTTTACCTTACTTACCAATCACAGATTTCTTTGATGTCAGGTCTCTTGACCCACCAGGAATTCTGTCAAATTTCAACCAATCTGGATTTTGGCCAGTTGTCAACCCAACTAGACTTCCTTTTATCATATCTCAACCAATCTGGACTTCATGCTAGCTATCAACGTAGCTAGACTTTAGCCTGGTGTTTCGGTCCTCTAGACCCATCAAGTCCTACATACTCGGTAAAAAGTTAGACAAATAGCACATCTAACTTTAACCTATTTGTCATACATCAAAACTTGATCATTAATGTAACCTGCACCAATAATTTTTCTCTTTTTGATGTAATGACAACCGAGATTAAAGTTAGAAAAAAAAACACATGCAAATAAGCATTAAATATGTAATGCAAATTGAGTTTAAATTTGAGTAAAGTGAGTTGATTTTTCTAATATAACTCACTATCCTTCTCCTTTAGCATACATCTAAAAATAATACAATGCATTAAATACAAGTAAATGCAATCATGAGCATATTAAAACAGTTTAGATGTTTAAAATCAGAGCACATCAATCAAATAGTTGTTCTATTAACTAACTAAAAGCTAAAAAATTCCAACTTGAATTGTTCATAAAAGTTGACAACTTAACTTTCAAAATATTTAAAATGTTGTAACAAAAGTTACAAATATCTCAACCAATTTTTTTTTTTGACAAAATTTTAGAATTTTTTAACAACTTAAATAAAGTTATAGCAAAATAAATAGATTTTGCAAACCAAATTTTTCAAACAAGTTTTTAAGTAAATAAATTGCCAGGTGAGATTTTGAAACAGACAAACATATTTTTCAAAATGTTATTAGTAACATATTGTTTAAATTTGAAAACAAACAGAATTTTGAAAATAGACAAAATTTTTAGTTAAATTTTTAAAAGCATTTTGAAACAAAGGTTGAAAACAAACTTTTCAAACATAATTTAGCAATTTAGTATTTTATTAAGATCATCTTGTAATTAAAAATTTGCATGTATTTTTTAAAGCATTTTTCTAAATAAGTAATTTTAAAACAATAAATTTCCAAAGGAAAAAAGTTTTCAAATATTGTCAAAAGTAATTTTAAAAAAAAATTGAAAAAATTAAATTTTAATCTGTTTGTAAAATAGATATTTGAAAAGTAAAAGAGTAAGTTTTTGAAAGTCATTTCTAAAATCGTTTTGTAAAATATTTTTCAAAATAATTTCAAGACAATTTTTCAAATATATACTTTTCAAAATATGTTTCTAAAACTTTTGCAAAAATTTTGTAAAATATTTTTAAATAAATTCAGTAAAATCATTTTGGAACCATTTTTAAAATATTTTTCTAACAAAGTTTAAAAGTTTTTCAAAGTACTTTTTTTAAAAAAATATTCTTAAGATGTTCAAATAGATCCCCTTTAACCTGATATTACTTTAAAAATTAATATTCATCTAAAAATAGTCCTCAAATATCTTAAGGGTAGATCCAAACTAATAGTTTAAAAATATTTTGAAGGTATATTTCAAAATATATTTTTCAAACCTTATTTCTATAAAAATAAAAAAAATGTTTTCAAAGATTATTTTCAAAATATTTATAAGGGTTTTCAAAGACCAAAGATTTTTCAAGAATATTTGTTTACTTTTAAACTATTTAAAAGAATTTTCAACCCTTCCTCCCTCTTAATCTGACATATCCTGATTACCTTTATTAGCAACAAGGAATTCTACCTAAATGCCTATGGAATTTAATGTTGGTAACACTTATGTTTAGCAAATATATTATTTACATAAGTATTTTCTATTTACCTATTATAACTGTTCATTAAGTTTGATTAATTAAAATAAAATTATTTAAATTAATCATTAATTAAGTATTTTCTAGGCACCTGGAGCAAGTCTGAGCGACCCTAGTGGTGCACCTTATCTATTTTGCAATGGCTTTTCAATGGCTTGATAATAATATTTTATCCTTGTCTAAGCGCCTAGACCGGTTCAGGCTCCTAGATTAGTGCTGACGTGGACTCCGAACGTCATTCTCACAACAACATCTTGTCGAGGTGCCTATGCTGGCCCAAGGTGGTCTAGGTTCCTGAACTGGTCCGGGTGCCTAGATAGAGTCCAGGATCCTGGACAAGTCAACTTCGTGTTGACTTGTCTGGTTGTTCTAGTCACTTATGTCATTCTTCGGTCATTCATAGTTGAGCTCACTCGAACCCAATTTCAGCCTTTTCCTTAAGCAGACGTCCTCCCCGACTTCTCATCCCTTAGAAGCACCGCGCACGTCCTTCTCATCCACCAGTGTACTCTTCCGCAGCTTCTCGTTCCTCAAATGCACCGAGCCCATTGACTCACTTCCTATGTCATCCTTCTCGTAAGCTGCATCTTCCACTCAACTTCTTATATTCTTAAGTCTCTACACACTTAGACACAAGGTATCAAATAAAACATAGAGCCTAATTTAACTCAGTTGATCACATTAAAACTCACTTGGGGTACTTACAAGCTTAACTATATTGCTTGGAGGAGCCCATCTATATCGCTTGACGAAACTTATCTATATTTCTCGAAGGAGCTTAATCATATTGCTCGGCAGAACTTAATAATATTACTTGTGAGACTTGATGATATTGCTCTACAGAACTTGGTGAGATCATTATGCAGAACTTAGTAATATTGCTTTGTAGTGCTCTACCGAACTTGATGATATTGCTCTATGGAACTTTGATGATAGTGCTATGTGAAATTTGATGATATCACTCTGTGGAACTTAGTAATATTGCTTTGGGAAATTTAACAATATTGCTATGCGGAACTTAACTTGATTGTTGGGAGGAACTCAACTATACTGCTTAGAAATAATCCACTAATATCTTAGGAATAAACCCAACTACCATTAGAAATTTGACGGTCTCTTCTTCAAGTTGAACTGAAGAGTGAAGTTGAATGAAATCTGATTAAATGTGTGATCAAAGATAGTTGTCCTAAGGATAAACCTGACTACCATCAATATTGAATCATGATCATTGAAGTTGTGAACATACATAGGAAGAGGCTCTCTCTCATGCGAGATCCCATAGGAGGATGTAAATTCAAGGCTTAGATTGCACTAAACTAAGGTGAATTATGTACAAGCACGACCTATGCACGTCGAACGGGAATGACAATAAATGGCCTTTATTCGACCATTTAATGTCATTTAATGTTGCAATAGGTTTGAGCTCCTATAAGGAGGTTATGACCATTGATACGGGTTGTAACGAGCGGACTCAGAAGATGATGTAGTGATCAAGGTCAAGGCAACTAGCGATTAAAGTCAAGGCGATGTGGTGGTCAAAGTCAATGTGACATAGTTGTTGGTGTGGTTAGCACTAACGGTCTAACCCAGGTTTTGATAAATGACAAAATAAGTTAAGTTAGTTTTGTTATTGATCTAACACTCTAACCGAGTGTGCAGGAGAAGCTCAGACAGGTCGACGGGCTAACCGGATGTCTGACATGAAGCCCAGCTACATCAACGGGCCGACCGGATAGCTGGCATGAAGTCCAAATGGGTCGACGGACTGACCGGACATTTGGCACGAAGTCCAGCTAGGTCGACGGACTGACCGGATAGCTGGCGTAAAGTCCAGATGGGTCGAAGGGCTGACCGGACGTCTGGAAGTTAAGTGAAGGTAAGTCACTGGAGGGGAGTGACTATGAAGACGCGTTCCCGGGAAGGGAATTTAGGCGCCGATCCGACTTAGAACCATTTCGGAACTCTAAGTCGAGATCGTGACTAGATTTCAGTCTCGGAAAGACGAAATCTAAGTCATACTCTTTCTATCTTGAATTATGAACTGTGCTAATAATCTATTTTGCAGGAGATATGAGTGCATCGGACTAACATTTTTCTTACAGGAAGGAATCTGCTGGAAAACAGGGTCAGGCGCCCGAGAGGAACCCAGGCACCCGGGAGGTACCCGGGCGCCCTGAGGCGAAATTTTATCCCCAACGTCGCTGTGCCACGTGGAGTTCGCTGGTTGGCTCGGCTACGTCATGGTCGAGGTGCCCTGAAGGTTCCAGGCGCCCCGAACCTCCTACATAAGGAGGGTCAAGGCTGAAGATCCAACAACAACTCAGAATCCGCTCTCCTATGCTCTTGCGACGCTACGAAAAGTTCTCCGACAACTGCCAGTTTGTTTTTGACTTTTATTTAATTGTCGGTTCTTTCTTTCCTAATTAATTTTGTACTTAGTCTTGTAATAATCTTTCAAATTAATTAGTGATTGCCCAACGAAAGCACCCTTGTGTGCGGGCCTTGGAGTAGGAGTCGACACAGGCTCCGAACCAAGTAAATTGAACCATGTTAGCGTTGTTCTGTTTCCTCGCTTATTCCTTTTCCGCTGTGCTTACTCGACGAAAGTTTTGAATCGATATTCACCCCCCCCCCCCTCTATCGATTCTTCACGATCCAATAAGTGGTATCAGAGCAGGTACCGCTCTGATTTGGTGCAACCACCAATCAGACAAGGGGATGAAACTTTCCTTTTTCTCGTTTTCGGCTTTCAATTTTTTCGCATAATTTCAAACTGGTATTATTACCTTTTTGGAAGTATTTTTCATTGCAATTAAATCTAAATTGGTGCAACACCAATTTAGTTCTTTTTTATTCTTAATTCTTCCCGCACTACTAATCCAAGACCAAGTCTTGGGATTTTTGTTTGTCGCTGCTTTATTGTGTGCAGGGTTATCATGTCTCAGATCGAAGGCTTCAGCATGGTATGTCCTCCCCTATTCAACGGGGGCGATTTCCCGTACTGGAAGAAAAGGATGGAAGTCTACCTGAAGATGGACTTCGACCAATGGCTAAGCTTCACAAAAGCCTACAAAGCACCAGTTGACAACTCCGGAAATCTACTTGATCCGGAACAATGGATGTCAGACGGAGAACAAGGTGATCAACACGCTACAATGTGGACTAACAAGGGAAGAGTTGAACCAAGTAGGACCGCACTAGAACACGAAAGAACTATGGGACAAGTTGATCGAGCTGCACGAATGAACCAGCGACGCTAAGGTAACAAAACACGATTTGTTATTAAATAAAATATTTAACATAAATACAGGAAGGAGAAACGGCAAGTCAGCTTCACGCGAGGATCAAGGACATCCTCAACGGGCTCCACGCGATAGGCCACCAGATGGAAAACAGGGATCTAATAAGGTACGCATTAAACGCTTTCCCGCGTAATTCTTTGTGGACATCTATCGTGGATGCCTACAAAATTTCTAAAAATTTATCGAAATTAAAATTAGATGAACTATTTTGTGAATTAGAATTACATGAGCAAACTAACGCCAGGGTCGAGAAAGGTATTGCTTTGTTTGTAGGTTCCTCCAAAGAAAAGAAGAACAAGTCTGAACCTGAAGAAGATTCTAATCAGGACTCTGAAGATGAAGAGTACCTGGTGAACCTGGTAAGGAAAATGTTCACCAGGAGGAAGAAGAGCTTCAGCAAGAAGGATCTACAAAAGATTAGTTCTCCAACCGAACTGAGGAACGTGACGTGCTTCGGATGTAACAAGAAGGGGCACTACAAGAACGAGTGTCCGAAATTGAAGAATGACAAAATGAAGCCGACCAAAAAGAAGGCCCTCAAAGCAACGTGGAACGACTCATCTTTGGAAGAATCAGAGGATGAAGATCAGAAGAACCAGAGTTACCTCGCATTGATGGCCTGCGAAGCAGAGTCGGAGGACGAATCGGAAGACAGGTCCGAACCCGAATCAAGCCACGAGTCCGTACTCGTTTCCGAAGGTCCCGAAGAGGTATACCTAAAGTTAAATAGAAAGTTCTTTAAAATTATTTCTTGTCTAAATAGTAAATTAGTTAAATTTGAAAATGAAAATAAATTGCTCCTTGAGGAGAATCAAAACCTCAAGGAACAAATCACAAATAATAATCCAACTCAAGATCTAACACTTGAGGAGGAAATTTTGACACTAAAATTAGAAATTAACAAATTAAAAGATATGTTAGAAAAATTTACAACAAGATCTAAGAACTTAGATCTGATCCTAAATAATCAAAAAGCAACTTACAACAAAACTGGACTTGGCTATTATTCAAGCTCAAATAAAACATTTAATTCATTAATAACCCAACACAAACCAACAAGAAAAGCTTGGGTTCCGAAAGTGTGCTTAACCACGCAAGTAGGACTTAACCAATACTACATACCTAAAGAAAAAATATACTATATAAAATCAAATAATTCAAATCAAAAACCTAAATATAAATCTAAATCAACAAATTCAAAAACTAAATATTTTAAAACCCACCAAAATTTAGAATATCATGAAGTTAAATATAACTATAAAAGAAATAGACATAAACCTAGAATGAAAAATTAAAGGCCAATAATTCAGGGGAGGCTCCAGAATAGCTGACACCTCCAAAACTAACCTACCCGGAAGGGTAACCCAAACTAATCTACCCGGTAGGGTACTTAGGACTAATTTGAAAGGGGTTCAAGTTTAACTTGAAAAATGGTACTGGTGAAGTTTTGGATGATAGTACGTTAGGGAAGCTTAGTCTATGCATGTCTAGGAAGATATGGCTTCGACCTGGTGCATTTGGCTAAGTGAAACTGATCGAAGCTACCCTTTATGAATCCTAACTAGTTAGACTAAGATTTTGTACTAAGTCCAGTGGATAGAACTATTTGGAAAACCTCGAAGGCATGGTTACTCTAATGATGTCCAAGTGACTCACCATAGCCTAGAAGTTTATCCAGAGAATGCCCTAAAACTCCCCAACAAAATGAAATTGTAGAAAGAAAAAATAGAACTCTGCTTGAAGCATCTAGAACAATGCTGAATGAATACAACCTACCTAAGTACTTTTGGGCAGAAGCTATTAGTACAACCTGCTACGTGCAAAATAGAATAACACTAAATAAAATACATAATAAAACTTGTTTTCAACTCTATTATAATAAACAACCCAATATAAAATACTTTAAAGTATTTGGGTGCCCTGCTTTCATTTTAAATACAAGAGAACACTTAGGAAAATTCACATCTAAAGTAGAGAATGGAATTTTTATAGGATACTCCCTAAATAGTAGAGATTACCGAGTCTATAATACGGTTACCTTAAGAATTGAAGAAACTACTAATGTAAAATTTGAAGAATACAAACAAAATCAAGAACAAATCCAACTTCAACCAATTGAGTTTATTCAATAAAATAATAATTCAGAAAGAACCAATCAATTCCCAAATCATGAAGAGGAAGAAGTACCTCAAGAAAATCAACCCCCTAGAATGATTAGAGTCAACTTAAATCATCCAACTAATCAAATAATTGGTGATCCAGACCTAAGGGTTCAAACTAGGTCATCCTTTAGAAACCTAAGTCAAATTTCATTAATTTCAAAAATTGAACCTAAAATAGTGGTTGAATCGTTACTTGACCCAGACTGGAAATTGCTATGCAAGAAGAACTAACTCAATTTGAAAGAGACGAAGTTTGGGATTTAGTGCCTCCACCTAAAAATAAAAAGATAATAGAAACAAAGTGGGTATTTAGAAATAAACTAAGTGAAACTGGGGAAACCACAAGAAATAAAGCTAGACTAGTTGCTAAAAGATTCAGTCAAGTAGAAGGACTTGACTATGATGAAACTTATACACAAGTGGCTTATGCAGCCCATAAAGGATTTAGATTGTACCAAATGGATGTTAAGTCAGCCTTCCTAAATGGACCGATAAAAGAAGAAGTCTATGTAGGACAACTACCAGGGTTTGAAAATTTAGAACACCTTGATTATGTCTTTAAATTAAAGAAAGCTTTATATGGACTTAAGCAAGCTCCCAGGGCATGGTATTAAAGACTAACTTCTTACCTAATTTCTAAAGGGTTCAACCAAGGTCAAATTGACCCAACCCTATTCGTTAAATTAATACAAAAGGATATTTTCATAGCCCAAATCTATGTAGATGATATTATCTTTGGGTCAACAAATTCAGAATTTTTAGATGAATTCACAAGTCTAATGGAACAAGAATTTGAAATGAGTTTAGTAG
This sequence comes from Zingiber officinale, assembly GCF_018446385.1. Lineage (NCBI taxonomy): Eukaryota > Viridiplantae > Streptophyta > Magnoliopsida > Zingiberales > Zingiberaceae > Zingiber > Zingiber officinale. The sequence continues at coordinate 106,333,070 of NC_055993.1, read as the reverse complement.
GAAAACTAACTTATTTTTTAGGATTACAAATCAAACAAACAAATGAAGAAAACTATATTTATCAACAAAAATACACGAAAGAATTACTTAAAAAATTCTGAATGGAAAATACTAAAGAAATAAAAACAGCTATGTCTTAAACACAATCCTAGATAATGATCCAAATGGAAAATCGGTTGACCTAAAATATTATAGGAGTGTCATAGGTAGCCTACTGTACTTAACTGCAAGTCAACCCGATATTTTATTTGCAATTAGTATGTGTGCTAGATACCAAACCTGGGCTAAGGAATCACATTTAACTCAAGTTAAAAGAATCTTTAGATACCTCAAAGGAACAATAAATGTAGGTATTTGGTATCCTAGAACTAATAATTTTGAATTAATAGGGTATTCTGACTCAGATTATGCTGGGTGCAAATTAGACCGCAAAAGCACAAGTAGTGGTTGTCAACTACTAGGTCCATCACTTGTCAGCTGGTTTAGTAGAAAGCAACACTGTGTTATGCTATCTACAACTGAGTCAGAATACATAGCCATAGGAGAATGCGTTGCACAATTATTATGGATGATGCACACGTTAAAAGATTTTAACTTAAATCTTACAAATGTAAAAGTGTTAATTGACAATATTAGTTCAATTAATTTAACAAAAAATCCAGTGCATCATTCCAGAACCAAACACATTGAAATTAGGCATCACTTTATCAGGGAGCATGTCACTAAAGGAGACATTGAACTCAAATACATTGAGTCAAAGTCTAATTTAGCTGACATATTTACTAAACCCCTCCCTAAAAGTGAATTTAGCAATCTACGTAGAAAATTAGGAATGTGCCTAATAGATTAGGAATTTTTAAAATTATTTTCAAAAATAAGCATTTTTAAATTCTAAGGTAAAATGCGTTTATGTTTTCAAAACTTCCCTTTTTAGAATTTCAAAAAGGTTTTAGCCTTAGACTAAGTTAATCCCTTAGAAAGCATGTACCCATAGGGCTAGTACTTGAGCATCTCACCAACACTCTAGGCTTACCTTGTTTGTGATTGCTAAATATAGAAAGGGGTGAGATGCATAGGCAGATTGCCTGGACTTAAGATGCTTATTTCAGTGCATCAATATAAGTCTGAGTGTTAAATACCAAATAGATATTAATCAAATTAAGTCATTCAGTGTAGTCAAGCATTAACTGATGCTTAGACTTAACTTTACTAACTAAGTGAAAGTTGTTATCTTCTGAATAGTCAGTAAGTAGCTAACTGATTAGACAGATTTTGTATATCAGGTTCAGGGGGGAAAATTACTTTTTTATTTTTAAAAATTAAAAGCATTTTGAAACTAACTTTTACAAAACTTAGTTCATTTTTTTAATCTTAAAAGTTTTTTTGGTTTTAAAAATTAAACTTAAAAATTGGATCTACCTTAGTTAAATTTTTTGTTGAAAATTAAATTTTACGAACTAAGTTTTTGGAAATTGAAATTTAAAGATTACTTTTAACTTAGTGTTTGAAAATTGAAATTGAAAATAGAGTTCACTTAATATTGAAAATTTGATTTAAAAGCTAAAATTTTACAAAGTTAGCTTTAAAAAATTCTTTTAAAAATTGAATTTTTCAAAACCTGATTTTACTTAATTGGATTTTGTAAACTTGAGTTTGAATTTACAAACTAAGTTTTCCTTCAAAATAATTTTCCTTAAAACTTGAATCTTTTCAGCTTACAAAATTATTTTGAAAATTTTACTCTTGTAAAATTACCTTTATAAAACCTATGTTTTAAAGGTTTTGAAAATTTGGTTAACCTTTTAAAATATATTATAAAAAGTTACTAAATTATCTTTCTAACTTAACCATTTTTTAAAAATCTAGCTATTTTGAAAAGCTTGTTAAAAATTATTCTTTCAAAGCTATTTTTCTAACTTAACCATTTTTTTTATAACTTAGCTATTTTTGAAAAGGTTGGGGGATACTTTTAGAGTAAAATATTTAATTAAACTCCCATGAGTCAATCTGATTTGTGTTTGCATTCATTTTGCATAATTTTTGCATTTATGTTTATTTGATCCATGTTTACATTTGATGAATGTCAAAGGGGGAGGGTTAGGTGGTTAAGTTAGCTAAAACAAACTGAAAATAAAAAACTAACTTAAAAACCTGTTAATGAATGCTTCACTTGCATTTTACACTTACTTAACCAAGTTGTCATTCCATCAAAAAGGGAGGGATTGTTGGTGCGGTTAGTACTAACGGTCTAACCCAGGTTTTGATGAATACCAAAATAAGTTAAGTTAGTTTTGTTGTTGATCTAACACTCTTACGGAGTGTCCAGGAGAAGCTCAGACAGGTCGACGGGTTGACCGGATGTCTAGCACGAAGCCCAGCTAAGTCAACAGGTCGACTGGATAGCTGGCACGAAGTCCAAATGGGTCGACGGGCTGACCGAACGTTTGGCACGAAGTCCAGCTAGGTCGATGGGCTGACCGAATAGTTGGCGCGAAGTCCAGATGGGTCGAAGGGCTGACCGGACGTCTGGCAGGTAAGTGAAGGCAAGTCGTTGGAGGGGAGTGACTGTGAGGACACGTTCCCGGGAATGGAACTTAGGTGTCGATCCGACTTAGAACCATTTCGAAACTCTAAGTCGAGATCGTGACTAGATTCCAGTCTCGGAAAGACGGAATCTAAGTCATACTCTTTCTATCTTGAATTATGAACTGTGCTAATAATCTGTTTTGCAGGAGATATGAGTGCATCGGACTAACGTTTTTCTTGCAGGAAGGAATCTGCTGGAAAATAGGGTTCGGGTGCCCGGGAGGTACCCGGGCGCCCTGAGGTGAAATTTTATCCCCAACGTCGCTGTGCCAAGTGGAGTTCGCTGGTTGGCTCGGCTACGTCATGGTCGAGGCGCCCTGAAGGTTTCAAGCACCCCGAACCTCCTATATAAGGAGGGTCAAGGCCGAAGCTCCAACAATAACTCAGAATCTGCTCTCCTGTGCTCTTGTGACGCTGCGAAAAGTTCTCCGACAACTGTCAGTATGTTTTTGACTTTTATTTAATTATCGGTTCTTTCTTTCCTAATTAATTCTGTACTTATTCTTGTAATAATCTTTCGAATTAATTAGTGATTGCCCAACGAAAGCACCCTTGTGTGCGAGCCTTGGAGTAGGAGTCAACACAGGCTCCGAACCAAGTAAATCAAACTGTGTTAGCGTTGTTCTGTTTCATCGCTTATTCATTTTCCGTTGTGCTTACTCGACGAAAGTTTTGAATCGATATTCACCCCCCCCCCCCCCTCTATCGATTCTTCACGATCCAACAATAGTATTCAAAGTCAAGAAAAGAGAGCATTCCCCACCTGCCTTCGTTGCTCGCCTAGCACTAAGGCTCTCAGGTCCAACCTGACTGGATTGCAAGTCATTCGAGATAGGGTCGATCAGCCCTTAAGTCGGACAAACCTAAGGGGTTTTAGTACTTTACTCTTAAACTGAAGAGATAGCATGTTCAGTCATTCAATAGCCGACCGGGTTCAAAGACGGTTGGCTTTACAAACCAACCGGAATGTCTGACCCATCTCACAATTGACCAGGTAGGGGTCTAATCAGAATAATGGTTGGTCTCCCCAAGTCTCACAAATCTCTCTTTGCATACCTAGCCAAATAAAGGTCAGCCGGGCTTAAGGGACTTAGCCTCATAAATCTCTAACTAGATAAAAGGTTGGCCAGGCCTAAGGCACTTAACTTCATATTGATTCCCAAATGGATTTTCAGCATACTTAGTATGTCATATGGCTTCTTAAATAGATTTCCAGGATACTCAATGTATCATATTATTTTTCAAGTAGATCGTTAATACTATGCAGAAATAACTGAGCAGCTTAATGCAAGGACAAACATAAAGACGATTGGCCTTATGAGCTAACCGAGATATACTCAACCGACAACATGAGTACATATTATGCATAACATAATTGAGCAGCTTAATGCAAGGACAAATATAAAGATGTCGGCCTCATGAACCGGTCGGGATATACTCAGCTGACAACATGGGTAAAGAATCCTAACAATATATCAAAATGACAACCGCATGTTGGAGAATATTCTGTCGAAACCTTCTTCAAGGATTACTGTGTCTCCGATCAACCGACCACTTATAACAACATATTCCTTCAATGGCCTCAGCAACGACATAAGCTATAAACGATAAAATAGGTATGCATATAGGTAAATAGAAGATTCCTTGAATAATTATTGCACATTACCTATGTTGTACACTTTTCATTACCTAACAAACTCTGATATCACTAACCACCTCATGATTACGGAGGTTATGAGAGGTTGTATATAAAAGGGAGGTTCTCTCCGTTGGCAAGGTACGTTCTCTGAACATCTGAAACTTACTCTCGCACGCATGTTCTTCACTGTTCTTCATTCACCCATCCGGGATCATACTAACTTAAGCGTCGGAGGGCTTTCACAAGGGACTCCCCCTGGTTTTTGGGCGCTAACATTTTGTTGGCCGGTCTCCATGTGGGTAGCATCGAAAGGAAGCTTCTCTATAGAACAAAAAGTCTTCTCTCAATCAACAATCAATTCATCGTGCCCAACACGTTATCTCTATAATTTTCAGACAAGATCAACCAAAAAGATACAAAGGCACAGAGCAGACACAAAGAATTCATCTATCTTCCTTCCTCTCGTTCTTTCTCTTTGTCATGCACTCTACTCTACATACTCTTCCGTGATAGTGTTTGGGTACATGCTCGATTCACCATAAACAACTAGTGCTTAGTTGTCTATGTGATTTTTTCGTTGTATCCTAGGAAATAGATGTCCAACGTGACCTTGAAGCACAGCAGAGGGGGTGAATCTATTTTAAGAAAACTACGTCAAACGCATACCTCAATGTTTCTCTTTCTAATCAAGCAGTCGGCACTTGGCAGACTCGGCAACTCAATAGCTTGGTCGACTCGGTGACTCAACACTTGGTGACTTAGCACTTGATAGCTTGGTCAACTCAACACTCAACTGACTCGGCGACTCGGCAACCTAGCAGCTCGGCCACTTGGCAATCAGCAACTCGGTTGACTTGGCAATCGGCAACTCAGTAGCTTGGTCGACTTGGTGACTCAACACTTGGCGACTTAGCACTTGATAGCTTGGTCGACTCGACACTCAACTGACTCGGCAACTCGGTAACCAAGCAGCTCGGCCGACTTGGCAATCAACAACTCGGTCGACTTGGCAATCGGCAACTCAGCCAACTCGACAACTCAGTCGACTCAGCACTCAGCTGACTTAGCAGCTCAAGCACTCGACGAGCTTGACACTCAACAACTCAGCACTCGGATCATATAAGATAGCTTGATCATATCATGCAAACTCAGTCATTCTAGCTCATCCTATCCTACCTAGCAATTTGAGATTATCAATATAAAGCTATCTCGACAAATAAGATTAAATTTTATTTTTATATAATTCACTAAGTGTAATTATAGCTCTGATCTAACTACTTTTTAGATCAGAGCTACTTATAGCTCTGATCTAACTATCAGAGCTATAAGTAGCTCTGATACTTATAATTAGTGTATGTGAGGTCTTAGTGTATGTGAGGTACTTAATACCAAAATTTTTTTTTTTTTTAACAGTAAACAGTAACAGAAGTAGATAAACAGTAACAGAAGTAAATTAACAGTAAATAAAAATAACTTGACAGTAAACAGTAATAGTTAACAGTAAATAGTAAAAGAAAAATAAAGTAATATGAAGTGCAGAAATAAAGTAGATAGGCACAATACCATGATGGTATTGTTAAATATATTGACTTTTAAAATTTTTACTTTTTTTTTTTTTTAACTGCTAAACTGCTTTCTTTTCTTGTTTGTTTTCCAGGGAGCCTCACCTGTTCAGGACCTCACCTTTCAATCAGTGCCCCGGCTTATGCGTAAGATTTTGAGTTGCTACCCTTCTTACTTAGCCTGCACAGGTCTTATATGATTTTGGTTATTCCTGATACAGTTACTGTTCACCGGTCGGTTACTAAGACTAGGACTGAGGAAAAGAACCAAGACAAGAGAGACAGAATGTTTTTAAACTTGGAGTCTCATTATAAAACAAGCATAGATTTATATAATGGAGAAATTTTACAGGGGATTACACTCAACAAAATAATAATTACATAGTTTTGACATACTGAGACTGAAATTTTTAACAGACATTACATACTGAGATATAACATACTGAAAATTAACATATTTTACATACTTACAGGGAGAAAAGAAGGATTTCGAAAGAGAGCTGGAAAGGGAGTTGCAAGAGCTTGAGGAGGTAAAGAGTGAGAGAGGGTTGTGCTTCTGGGAATGTCTTGGGAGGCAGAGGAAGATGGCCTTTTATAGGCACGAGTAGAGGGATGTCTTCGGGAGGAAGGAAAACATTTGCTTAGGAGAGAAGGAAAGCATCTTGGAAAGTAAGACAGGTGGAAGGAAGGTGTTTGTTTAGGATGAAAGGAAGGCATTTTTAAAAGAGACAGGTGGAAAGTAGTATTGGTTTTAGTGGAGACATTGGTGAGTGGTGGTACTGTTTAGTAGTGGTGATACTGTTGAGTACTGTGGTTGTCATTCTTGGCTGTCCATCATATAGCTGTTGAGTAGTGGAGGCGCTGTTGAGTAAGGTGGTTGTCATTCTTAGCTGTCCATCATATTATCAATGTTGTCTTCTCCGGTTGAGTCTAAAGATGGTGCTTGTGAGCTGGAAGCTTGATTTGGTGCTCTGTGTCTGGCTAAGGCAGCTCGATAGGCTCTAGCTGAAAGGGCAGAACTTGCTAACCTCTTGTTACTCATTCTCTCGGTCTTCTTCTGATAATGTTGAAACAGGGTAGTATGCTGTGTAGTAAAGTGAAAAGGGAAAAATCTGGTACCCATATCTTTTGGCCAATAAATTTTTTCAGTAAATGATTCGCCAACCAGGAGATAGGTATCAGGATCTGAAGCTCTCCAGTGTTTGAGTTGGTCTGAAAAGGAGGGAGGAGCTTCCCAATCACAGTCTGGGTCTGTAGGATAGTCATGTAACTCGGCTTGGTAACCGCCAACTTCATTTACGTCAATTTTTACTAAATGTCGGGCCGGCTCTATCTTGAGATCCAACCATTCTGGAGTAGTACTATCAAATGTGCATACTACAAACGTTTCTTCTTCTTCCAAAGCAGTAGAAATAACAGTACCAAGTTTCTTTGGGAAATCTTTAACTGAATCTGGGTCATGAATCCATAATTTATGTAAGAGGCCATAATCAAGAAGAGTAAAAGGGGTAATTTGTCTCCCTTTGTAAGCCGTAGTAATGTAAGATTCATAATCCATGTTAGCTCTTCTGAAGGCATAGAGAAGCTGACATTGACATCCATATTTATCTGATTCTATGCAAGGTGATCCTTTCTTCTGGCATTTAAGTTTTGGGCTGAACTCAGCTTCATATACAATAGTCATTCCTTCAGGAGGTGTTTTGTGAAAAGCTTTTAGGGCTTCACATAATTCTATAAATGTTTGTAAAGTAGATTTTTCAGCCAGACTACGAACATAAGTATGAATATCCTCGGGAATAGTATTTGGGAAACCCGCCAGCGTATCTCGGATGCTCTTTGTAAAGCTGTAGCCTTATTTTGTTCTTTAAGTTGAGCCAAAGTTAGGTAATCTGGTCTAATAGGAGTATTGGTATGTTCTGTTGAAGGTTCTGCCAGGTTATTCTCCGTAGTATGTTGCACAACTTGAGCATAAGTAAAAGTATTCGTATCGGGGCTAGTAGCTTGTATTGGTGTTGTTTGCAGAATTGTACTCACAAAGAAATGTGGTCCTAGATGGGCTCAGGCTGCTGTAAAAGCCTCATCAAGTGAATAGTAGCCTTTAAAGTATGGATGTTCTAGGTTTTGAATGGCTAAATTGGTTTCTTCCCATGTAGAGTATACCCTGGGGTCCCGAACAGACCACGTAACAGGAAAATTTCTTTCCTGCTGGTTTCTGGATAGTGGTAAGAAAGTAATTGGAAAGAGCATTTATTACTGTAATTTTATGTCCAGAGCTTCCTGGAAGTGTAGGGATATGCCAAATATTGTCAATAAGACAATTTTGGATGTGGTCAAGTCTGTCTCTTCCAACAAAGCGAAAATGATCTTCTGGTTGTGTGAAAAGTTGTAAATCTTGAGTGCCAAAACGCATGGTTTTGGTAGAAAAAGTACGAACTTTTCTTGGTCTATCCATCCTGTAAGGATTAAAAATGTCAATGTAACAATCTTGATAATGTATCTGCTAAAGAATTATTAACCCCTTTAATATGTTCCCATTGTATCTTAAGTCCTTTATTGATTATGGTATCTGTAAATTTTAACCAACGCTTTGTACTGAGGCCTTTTCTGACTGTTTTAGTTTGTTGACCGTATTTGACTATGGCTTCATAGTCTGTTCTAATAAGGATTTCTGGTTTGTTACAAATAAATAGTCTAAAAGCTTCTAAGCAGTAAATAACAGCTAAAATTTCATAATCTAATGATGTTAAGTGTCCTTTTTCATGGTATTTTCCAGAAGCATTACGACATAAAGCTTCTGATGATTTAGGTTCATATTTGGAATTTTTGCGATATAAGATACCACCCCAACCAGTCTCACAACCATCTGTTTCAATAATTAAATAATCTGAGTCAAGAGGTAAAGTTAACTTAGGGATAGTTTTAACCAGTTGTTTGATTTGCTGAACTAAAGCAATATCTTGTTGGTTAAAATGTTTTTGTCCTGTCAAAGATGTCTTATTGTATAATGGTCCACTAATTTTTCCTATATCTTTTAGATAGGGTCTTGCATAATTTAGCAGACCTAGAAAAGCTCTTAAAGTTTTAGTGTCTTCCATTTTGTCTGGAAAGGCCAAAATCTTGGCTGAAATATGAGGTTGTAAAGTGATTTGTCCTTGACCTATTTCAGCCCCTAAGAATTCAACATGTGTAACAGCTAGTTTCATTTTCTTTCTTGAAATAATCAAACCATGTTTTTCAAATAAATTGAAGATTGTATGTAAATGAGCATAGTGTTCTTGTTTAGTTTTGGAAAAAACTAAAATATCGTCTATGTAGACACAGGTGAAGTGAGCAACATTTCTAAAAATATCATCCATTTTTCGTTGAAATATTTGAGGAGCTGTTTTAAGACCAAAAGGCATAACAAGCCACTCAAAGTGGCCTTCAGGACAGGAAAAAGCTGTCCATTCTATTGAGTCTGGGTGCATCCGTACCTGCCAGAATCCTGATTTCAAATCAAACTTTGAGTACCATTTAGAATGTTGAATTTTATTCAGAAGTTGGTCTTTATCTGGTATTTTATAGCCATCTTCTTGGCAGTTATCATTTAGCCTTTTGTAATTAAATATCATTCGGGATTGTCCTCGTTTTTGTTCAGCTCCTTTATTTACTATAAAAGCTGGGCTTCTATGTCTAGAGGTGGATCTTTGAATGGCTCCTAAGTGTAGTAATTGTTGAATATGTGTTTTGCATTCCTCAGTTTCCCAGTTTGTGTATCTTAAGTCTTGGGCCTTAATAGTTAGATCAGGGTTAATGATTGCTAATTTACAATAAATTTTATCTCTTTCCCAGTATTTGGTTGGGTTGTCGCCAATAATCTCTAGTTTTTCTAGTCGAGATATAAGAGAGTCTATATCTGGCTGATGGGTGTTAATAGTTTGAAGTAATTGTTTAGGGAGAAGTAGATCATTAGGAATATCCCATGAGGAAAGATCATTTAGAGGGCTTGTCCAGCCAAGTAAGTCTAGTTTTCCTGATATTCAGAAAAGGCAAGGTCACAGGATGACATTTGTTTACATGTCTCTTTTATAGTACACTGGCAAGTATTGTCCTTAGACTGGGTTCGGGTTTCTGTTGAAGCTGTTAAAGGCTTAACTACTGAGGGGTAGTCTGACACAATAGGTGCAACTATTGGATTAGAGAAAAATATAGCATAATCTTTTGTAAGTAAAAAGGCCCTGTCTGGTGATATGAGAAAATTTAGTCCTAGGATAAGGTGAATATTCTGATGTAGTAATGGTTTAACCCATAATTTGGAGAGAGTTTGGGGAGTACTATAGGTGCCACAGTTATTATAAAATTTTATATGTATGTTTGTGACAAATTGGGTACTAGTAAGTTGTTGGCCATCAAATTGTGTACTAATTAAAGGTTGTGATGAAGTTTTAATTAAATTTTTAGGTAAAATAGACAAAAGTGTAGCCTCATCTATAGTTGAATTAGTGGCTCCACTATCTAAGAAAGCTTGTAATGTAAATTCATGGCCATGTATATTTACTAAGCATTTTACCCTAACATCAAGGGTTTTATTTGTATTACAAATACTAGGGGTTTTTATAAAAACCATATCAGTGTTTGGTGACTCTGTTATTTGTAAACTTTTATCCTTGTTAGATGGTAACGACTCTTGTGATAATAGTTCTTCTATTTGGTTTGTTATTATATCCACATGAGTTTCTAGTTGGTTTATTCTGGTTTCTAATGTTGATACTCTTGTTTCTAAAAGGATATTTCTAGTACTACTTTTAGTGGGCTGTGTTATTGGTATTAGAACATTAAAATAACTCTGAAGACATAAATTACAGGCCTGTTTCTTGCAGGTTATACAGGTACCTCTTTTATCAATAGCTGGATAATAACTACACAAATAGCAGGGTATATTATCAGTTCCAGTTTTTAATTTCCAATCATGTGTACAATTGAAATCACCTAAGTTTGTATTTAGTTGTGTAAGCATTAAGTTGGTATCCATGATAGGAGAGTCATTCCATAATTCTGGTTCTAGGTTTATTGAATTGTTATCAAAGTTTGTGTAGTATGGGTGTTGTAGAAAGGAGTTTACTAAGCTATAGTCAGAAGAGGGGGGAATTTCTTCCATATCATCTACAGAAATAATAGAATAGATAGAAGATGTGTCTGATACATCTGATTGAATTTCTACTAAATCTAAATTTGTACAGGTAACTAATTTAGCTTCTCTAGTGTATAAGTTTTTCTTATTTGGGCAGGCAGATGACAAATGTCCTGGTTCATTACAAGCAAAACAAGTAATAGTATTAGCATATGTTTTCTTTGGTTTATATTTTCTGACATGTTTTTCTTTATTTAAATATGGTTTCTTTTCTCTTCTTTTCCTAACATAATATGTTTTTCTTGGCCTGACATTTTTAGTTTTAGCAGGTTGTGTAGTTGCTTTAGTATTTCGATAATGCTTTTGTTTTTGTTTAGGTGTCATTGAACCATACTGTTGTGGGGTATATATTTGACTACAAAACTCATATTGCTGGTTTTTAAGTTGTTTTTGAATATGGATGTAAGTACATTTTTCTTTTAATACAGAAATTATATGTTGTATACGTATTCCTATATTGTCATATTGTGGTGCTACTTTCATATCTGTCCAAGCCTTGTGTATTTCCTTTCCTAATTCTCCTGGAAGTTTACTAAATAGTCGTTCTCCTAATTCCGGATTACAATAATTTCCTGATACTGCTGTTAAGGCAAGAAAGTCATTGCAAAAAGGTTTAATCCAATTCCAATTAAAAAGTTGTAATTGTTCTAAATCTCTCATAGCCTCTTTTTGTCTAATATCTAATCATGTATTAGCGTCTCTTGCTGTAAAAAGTCTGTGGATAGTATAACAAAAATTAAGTATGTTATTACCTTGTGAAGCAATCCTAGCTATTTCTTCAGGGTGAGTGGTTTTATAAGATTCCCATGCTGCTCTAGCTACATCACCTAAATAATTTTCTCCTACTCTAATCATGGCTTCACCAGATTCTATATCTAATTCATGTTTTGCCTGGTAGTCTCTTTTGACAGAGATTATCCATTGTTCTAAATAAGTGTCATACATTTGTGGGTCGTCACATTCTCCTATATTAAGTAAGACTGAATTCTTTCCAAAGTATGTAATTTCTGGTGGTCTTCTTTTCCCTATAGTTCTTAACAAAGGATTATTGTTGGTATAAGGGTGAATTTGTGTTCTTGGAGGATGCCCTTCTCCATAATCCATAGTTCTCATAGAACTTTCGGGGTATCTTACCTGTAAAGGTTGTGGTGTATTGGTAGCACTAGATTCTGCAGGATTCATTAAAGCAACGTTGGAAAAGTAGTCTTTCTTTTTAGCTATAATGTTATGGTCCTCATCAAAATATAACATCCAATCTTCTTCTAGCTTATGATGCAGTATGTCAAAAATTTCTAATTCTGTAAGATCTTCTTGTGTAAAATAATTAGCTATTTCAAATGGAAGGTAGACGTATTCATTTAAATCATCATAAAATAGGAAATTATCTTTTTCTTTTTGTGAGTGTGTATTAATTTCTATGTTCATTAGATTTAAAGTAGGTTGGTTATTTTCCTGACTGTCTTCTTGGGAAGTTGAGGTTTTATAATTATGAAATCTTACTATTGATTTACCATGTCTATCTTTATAGATTATGGATTCTCTTGGTTGTAGTGTTTGTGGGGTAATATTTAGATCTAAGTTAAGATTACAGTCTAATCCAGCAAGTAAGTCAGATGAAAAGTCTTTGGGTTTTATGAAATAAATTCCCCTTGTCGTGAGAGTTTCTATTATATTATTAATTTGTACTTTAAAAATATTATTTATGCTAGTCATTGTTTTTCCAAGAAAGATTATGTCTATTTGAATATTATGTTTCTGAAAATCACCATATCCCTTGGCTTGAACAGAAATTTTAATATGGTCAATAAAGTCTGGAATGGTCATATTAAAATTAGGACAAAAATGCGTAATTCCTAGATTACTATTCATATCTACTTCTATAAGTCCAATAACTGATTTTTCATTGTCAGAGAATCTTGAGTCATATAGTACTAAGAAAACTTTAGCTCCTATGCTTTTTCGAGTAAATCCTCTGAGGCCAAACACTATAAGTCCTAGGTGAATATAGTTATGTTTTCTTTGTAAGAGTAGTCTAGCAGATTCTTCATTCATAAGGTTAAATCTTTCTTCTCCCCCATCGGGTAGGTGTAATGGTTGGGTTCTATGATGTCTATACAGTGAAGTGGAAAAAGATAACAATCCCTGATGATATAATCATTTTGGGTTTAGTGTATTTAATTGTTCATTAGAGAAGGTGTCTAAGTTTTGGTCAATATCTATAAGTTCTTCTAATTGATAGGTAGCCTGAGTGCTTGTAGATTTTCTGGATATCATGGAAAGATTCGTTTGAGGTCTTAGTGTATGTGAGGTGCCAGAAAAACTTTCAACTTGTGTCTTTGTTTGTAGAGCCATTAGTAGGTGAATCTTGTATTTTTAAGAATTTGTATGTAGTAGGTGGGTGTTTAGTAATTGTTTTTCCTAGGGAAAGTTTACTAAGATCTTTATTTATATTTTCTAATGTTTGCTTTAGATCCTGTGTATTTTCTAAGACTGTAACCCTATAATGCAAAGAAGTAAGTAAGGCCATGATCGTGTTATTCTGTTGTACTAGGATTTGGTCTCCTTGGCTTACTAAAGCAGAATTGCTATAGCCTATGTCTTTAGATTTAGCAAATTGTTGGGAATAGTCTAAAGCTTCCTCGTAATGAGAATTAGAAAATTGGAGTTTGTTCATAAACTGGTCCGAAATAGAATCTTAAGGCTCTGATACCAAAATTTTTTTTTTTTTTAACAGTAAACAGTAACAGAAGTAGATAAACAGTAACAGAAGTAAATTAACAGTAAATAAAAATAACTTGACAGTAAACAGTAATAGTTAACAGTAAATAGTAAAAGAAAAATACAGTAATATGAAGTGCAGAAATAAAGTAGATAGTCACAATACTATGATGGTATTGTTAAATATATTGACTTTTAAAATTTTTACTTTTTTTTTTTAACTGCTAAACTGCTTTCTTTTCTTGTTTGTTTTCCAGGGAGCCTCACCTGTTCAGGACCTCACCTTTCAATCAGTGCCCCGGCTTATGCGTAAGATTTTGGGTTGCTACCCTTCTTACTTAGCCCGCACAGGTCTTATATGATTTTGGTTATTCCTGATACAGTTACTGTTCACCGGTCGGTTACTAAGACAAGGACTGAGGAAAAGAACCAAGACAAGAGAGACAGAATGTTTTTAAACTTGGAGTCTCATTATAAAACAAGCATAGATTTATATAATGGAGAAATTTTACAGGGGATTACACTCAACAAAATAATAATTACATAGTTTTTACATACTGAGACCGAAATTTTTAACAGACATTACATACTGAGATATAACATACTGAAAATTAACATATTTTACATACTTACAGGGAGAAAAGAAGGATTTCGAAAGAGAGCTGGAAAGGGAGTTGCAAGAGCTTGAGGAGGTAAAGAGTGAGAGAGGGTTGTGCTTCTGGGAATACCTTGGGAGGCAGAGGAAGATGACCTTTTATAGGCACGAGTAGAGGGATGTCTTCGGGAGGAAGGAAAACATTTGCTTAGGAGAGAAGGAAAGCATCTTGGAAAGTAAGACAGGTGGAAGGAAGGTGTTTGTTTAGGATGAAAGGAAGGCATTTTTAAAAGAGACAGGTGGAAAGTAGTATTGGTTTTAGTGGAGACATTGGTGAGTGGTGGTACTGTTTAGTAGTGGTGATACTGTTGAGTACTGTGGTTGTCATTCTTGGCTGTCCATCATATAGCTGTTGAGTAGTGGAGGCGCTGTTGAGTAAGGTGGTTGTCATTCTTAGCTGTCCATCATATTATCAATGTTGTCTTCTCCGGTTGAGTCTAAAGATGGTGCTTGTGAGCTGGAAGCTTGATTTGGTGCTCTGTGTCTGGCTAAGGCAGCTCGATAGGCTCTAGCTGAAAGGGCAGAACTTGCTAACCTCTTGTTACTCATTCTCTCGGTCTTCTTCTGATAATGTTGAAACAGGGTAGTATGCTGTGTAGTAAAGTGAAAAGGGAAAAATCTGGTACCCATATCTTTTGGCCAATAAATTTTTTCAGTAAATGATTCGCCAACCAGGAGATAGGTATCAGGATCTTCAAGTCTGTCCCAGCCCCAATGCGTCCCTTGGACTGAAGCTGTCCAGTGTTTGAGTTGGTCTGAAAAGGAGGGAGGAGCTTCCCAATCACAGTCTGGGTCTGTAGGATAGTCATGTAACTCGGCTTGGTAACCGCCAACTTCATTTACGTCAATTTTTACTAAATGTCGGGCCGGCTCTATCTTGAGATCCAACCATTCTGGAGTAGTACTATCAAATGTGCATACTACAAACGTTTCTTCTTCTTCCAAAGCAGTAGAAATAACAGTACCAAGTTTCTTTGGGAAATCTTTAACTGAATCTGGGTCATGAATCCATAATTTATGTAAGAGGCCATAATCAAGAAGAGTAAAAGGGGTAATTTGTCTCCCTTTGTAAGCCGTAGTAATGTAAGATTCATAATCCATGTTAGCTCTTCTGAAGGCATAGAGAAGCTGACATTGACATCCATATTTATCTGATTCTATGCAAGGTGATCCTTTCTTCTGGCATTTAAGTTTTGGGCTGAACTCAGCTTCATATACAATAGTCATTCCTTCAGGAGGTGTTTTGTGAAAAGCTTTTAGGGCTTCACATAATTCTATAAACGTTTGTAAAGTAGATTTTTCAGCCAGACTACGAACATAAGTATGAATATCCTCAGGAATAGTATTTGGGAAACCTGCCAGGCGTATCTCAGATGCTCTTTGTAAAGCTGTAGCCTTATTTTGTTCTTTAAGTTGAGCCAAAGTTAGGTAATCTGGTCTAATAGGAGTATTGGTATGTTCTGTTGAAGGTTCTGCCAGGTTATTCTCTGGAGTATGTTGCACAACTTGAGCATAAGTAAAAGTATTCGTATCAGGGCTAGTAGCTTGTATTGGTGTTGTTTGCAGAATTGTACTCACAAAGAAATGTGGTCCTAGATGGGCTCTGGCTGCTGTAAAAGCCTCATCAAGTGAATAGTAGCCTTTAAAGTATGGATGTTCTAGGTTTTGAATGGCTAAATTGGTTTCTTCCCATGTAGAGTATACCCCTGCCTGGGGTCCTGAAAAGACCACGTAACAGGAAAATTTCTTTCCTGCTGGTTTCTGGATAGTGGTAAGAAAGTAATTGGAAAGAGCATTTATTACTGTAATTTTATGTCCAGAGCTTCCTGGAAGTGTAGGGATATGCCAAATATTGTCAATAAGACAATTTTGGATGTGGTCAAGTCTGTCTCTTCCAACAAAGCGAAAATGATCTTCTGGTTGTGTGAAAAGTTGTAAATCTTGAGTGCCAAAACGCATGGTTTTGGTAGAAAAAGTACGAACTTTTCTTGGTCTATCCATCCTGTAAGGATTAAAAATGTCAATGTAACAATCTTGATAATGTATCTGCTAAAGAATTATTAACCCCTTTAATATGTTCCCATTGTATCTTAAGTCCTTTATTGATTATGGTATCTGTAAATTTTAACCAACGCTTTGTACTGAGGCCTTTTCTGACTGTTTTAGTTTGTTGACCGTATTTGACTATGGCTTCACAGTCTGTTCTAATAAGGATTTCTGGTTTGTTACAAATAAATAGTCTAAAAGCTTCTAAGCAGTAAATAACAGCTAAAATTTCATAATCTAATGATGTTAAGTGTCCTTTTTCATGGTATTTTCCAGAAGCATAACGACATAAAGCTTCTGATGATTTAGGTTCATATTTGGAATTTTTGCGATATAAGATACCACCCCAACCAGTCTCACAACCATCTGTTTCAATAATTAAATAATCTGAGTCAAGAGGTAAAGTTAACTTAGGGATAGTTTTAACCAGTTGTTTGATTTGCTGAACTAAAGCAATATCTTGTTGGTTAAAATGTTTTTGTCCTGTCAAAGATGTCTTATTGTATAATGGTCCACTAATTTTTCCTATATCTTTTAGATAGGGTCTTGCATAATTTAGCAGACCTAGAAAAGCTCTTAAAGTTTTAGTGTCTTCCATTTTGTCTGGAAAGGCCAAAATCTTGGCTGAAATATGAGGTTGTAAAGTGATTTGTCCTTGACCTATTTCAGCCCCTAAGAATTCAACATGTGTAACAGCTAGTTTCATTTTCTTTCTTGAAATAATCAAACCATGTTTTTCAAATAAATTGAAGATTGTATGTAAATGAGCATAGTGTTCTTGTTTAGTTTTGGAAAAAACTAAAATATCGTCTATGTAGACACAGGTGAAGTGAGCAACATTTCTAAAAATATCATCCATTTTTCGTTGAAATATTTGAGGAGCTGTTTTAAGACCAAAAGGCATAACAAGCCACTCAAAGTGGCCTTCAGGACAGGAAAAAGTTGTCCATTCTATTGAGTCTGGGTGCATCCGTACCTGCCAGAATCCTGATTTCAAATCGAACTTTGAGTACCATTTAGAATGTTGAATTTTATTCAGAAGTTGGTCTTTATCTGGTATTTTATAGCCATCTTCTTGGCAGTTATCATTTAGCCTTTTGTAATTAAATACCATTCGGGATTGTCCTCGTTTTTGTTCAGCTCCTTTATTTACTATAAAAGCTGGGCTTCTATGTCTAGAGGTGGATCTTTGAATGGCTCCTAAGTGTAGTAATTGTTGAATATGTGTTTTGCATTCCTCAGTTTCCCAGTTTGTGTATCTTAAGTCTTGGGCCTTAATAGTTAGATCAGGGTTAATGATTGCTAATTTACAATAAATTTTATCTCTTTCCCAATATTTGGTTGGGTTGTCGCCAATAATCTCTAGTTTTTCTAGTCGAGATATAAGAGAGTCTATATCTGGCTGATGGGTGTTAATAGTTTGAAGTAATTGTTTAGGGAGAAGTAGATCATTAGGAATATCCCATGAGGAAAGATCATTTAGAGGGCTTGTCCAGCCAAGTAAGTCTAGTTTTCCTGATATTCAGAAAAGGCAAGGTCACAGGATGACATTTGTTTACATGTCCCTTTTATAGTACACTGGCAAGTATTGTCCTTAGACTGGGTTCGGGTTTCTGTTGAAGCTGTTAAAGGCTTAACTACTGAGGGGTAGTCTGACACAATAGGTGCAACTATTGGATTAGAGAAAAATATAGCATAATCTTTTGTAAGTAAAAAGGCCCTGTCTGGTGATATGAGAAAATTTAGTCCTAGGATAAGGTGAATATTCTGATGTAGTAATGGTTTAACCCATAATTTGGAGAGAGTTTGGGGAGTACTATAGGTGCCACAGTTATTATAAAATTTTATATGTATGTTTGTGACAAATTGGGTACTAGTAAGTTGCTGGCCATCAAATTGTGTACTAATTAAAGGTTGTGATGAAGTTTTAATTAAATTTTTAGGTAAAATAGACAAAAGTGTAGCCTCATCTATAGTTGAATTAGTGGCTCCACTATCTAAGAAAGCTTGTAATGTAAATTCATGGCCATGTATATTTACTAAGCATTTTACCCTAACATCAAGGGTTTTATTTGTATTACAAATACTAGGGGTTTTTATAAAAACCATATCAGTGTTTGGTGACTCTGTTATTTGTAAACTTTTATCCTTGTTAGATGGTAACGACTCTTGTGATAATAGTTCTTCTATTTGGTTTGTTATTATATCCACATGAGTTTCTAGTTGGTTTATTCTGGTTTCTAATGTTGATACTCTTGTTTCTAAAAGGATATTTCTAGTACTACTTTTAGTGGGCTGTGTTATTGGTATTAGAACATTAAAATAACTCTGAAGACATAAATTACAGGCCTATTTCTTGCAGGTTATACAGGTACCTCTTTTATCAATAGCTGGATAATAACTACACAAATAGCAGGGTATATTATCAGTTCCAGTTTTTAATTTCCAATCATGTGTACAATTGAAATCACCTAAGTTTGTATTTAGTTGTGTAAGCATTAAGTTGGTATCCATGATAGGAGAGTCATTCCATAATTCTGGTTCTAGGTTTATTGAATTGTTATCAAAGTTTGTGTAGTATGGGTGTTGTAGAAAGGAGTTTACTAAGCTATAGTCAGAAGAGGGGGGAATTTCTTCCATATCATCTACAGAAATAATAGAATAGATAGAAGATGTGTCTGATACATCTGATTGAATTTCTACTAAATCTAAATTTGTACAGGTAACTAATTTAGCTTCTCTAGTGTATAAGTTTTTCTTATTTGGGCAGGCAGATGACAAATGTCCTGGTTCATTACAAGCAAAACAAGTAATAGTATTAGCATATGTTTTCTTTGGTTTGTATTTTCTGACATGTTTTTCTTTATTTAAATATGGTTTCTTTTCTCTGCTTTTCCTAACATAATATGTTTTTCTTGGCCTGACATTTTTAGTTTTAGCAGGTTGTGTAGTTGCTTTAGTATTTCGATAATGCTTTTGTTTTTATTTAGGTGTCATTGAACCATACTGTTGTGGGGTATATATTTGACTACAAAACCCATATTGCTGGTTTTTAAGTTGTTTTTGAATATGGATGTAAGTATATTTTTCTTTTAATACAGAAATTATATGTTGTATACGTATTCCTATATTGTCATATTGTGGTGCTACTTTCATATCTGTCCAAGTCTTGTGTATTTCCTTTCCTAATTCTCTTGGAAGTTTACTAAATAGTCGTTCTCCTACATTATATTTTGGTTGTGTAATTAATTATATTGATCCTCCTACATTATTAGACTTAATCTCTATAGTATTATTTATCTATATTTAAATAAATTTTATATTTTTTTCTTTATTAATATGTGTATTTGTGACCTCACATCGCTAAACTGGTCATTCTTTGGCCATTTAATAAGTCTTTTAGCAAAGCTATCCAACTTGAGATGGAAATTGAAAATCGGAGAAAAAAATATCAAGTTAGACAAAAATTTAGAGGAAGTAAAGCTATCAATTGGAACGCTGAAATCTTTTAGCTTCCATCTTGTGCTTGGTGAGCTTCTTGGAGGCCGAAAATGAAGTGGGCTGGCCTATGATGCAGCCCAGGTCCTTACTACTGTCTTCATTCACGCCATCAGAAAAACAGTTTGATAATGGAATACCATGCACGACCGATTCACATTTTTAAGCTACTAAAAAAAATGACACAAAAAATAACATCAATGCAGTCGTCAGATGGCCCAGGCATCTTCCTTCCTTGTTCCTTCGTCATCTTCTCGATGACTTCAGCTAGCTCTCTCAGCCATACATGAACGACCAGAAATGTAGTTCTGTTGCAAAGATTTCCAGTCACGCTTTGTCTTCACTTTCATGCAATGTCTCTATTGTTCAGTCGTGCATGGTCCAGAGTCTGATACTCTAATTAAGTTCACTATTTTCGCTGTTGCACGGTGTCCATTTCTCTCTCTCTCTCTCTCTCTCTCTCTCTCTCTCTCCTCATTCTAGTTCTTAAGTGAGACAGTCCACCACTCCACTCAATCTTCTTATGAGTTTAGGATTTTCTACTGTCTGACATAACTCGGGAGAAATTTCTTTTCCGTGAGCTGTTAGAGTCTTTCAGCTTCCTTGTCGTGGTAGGGATTTGGGAAGATAAGTCAACGTTTAAGTGAGACTTTGCCTATTGTCCGATCCACGTCTTTCCTTCTAATTGTCGAACTTACACAGCCTACCTTTAAACTATTCGTGAAATTTAAAATTGGAACTCTGATTTTTTATTATTATTCCTCTAAATATTTCACCATTACATCACACTCAAAGACATTTAATTGAGACAATTTTTATCTAATTTATATTGAGAGCAAAGATGAGTGAGAAAGAGGATTAAAGGTCAAAGATGAGTGCGTGCATCAATCAAATTTCCTGTTTCATTGAGATTT
The DNA here is from genome assembly GCF_018446385.1 of Zingiber officinale. NCBI lineage: Eukaryota > Viridiplantae > Streptophyta > Magnoliopsida > Zingiberales > Zingiberaceae > Zingiber > Zingiber officinale. The sequence continues at coordinate 106,312,282 of NC_055993.1, read as the reverse complement.
TGACGTAGAATATATTAGTGTCATTGTATTCTTGGTATATAGTGTCGTTTGATGAGGATAGTTTTCTTGCCTTTCTTCATGTTTTGTTTTTTAGAAAAATATAAGTCAAATAATTGAGTTAGTGAATAAGAAATAATGCGTTCTTTATTCGAAGAGGAGAGAAGAGAGACGTGGAGAGATTTATTACATAAAAAGACATTTCAGTCGAGCCATGTTAGATTTGAGGAAAAGCCTAATTAACTTGACTTGGATTGATTGGGACGTCGAACAACTTGCTCCTATTCGAAGGGGTAAAAGACGAACATAACAAAATTATTTCTCATATGACATATCCTATAATTTCTATTAAGAGTACGTACTATTAGAGATGTCAATAGAACGGGTTCAAATTGAATTTGGTCAATTCTAGAATCTGTCCTGTCAAAAAATAAAATAAAAATAAAAATCAAAATCCGAACCTGTCCCATAAATCATTTGACTAGATTTAATACGGGATCAAATTTAAACCTGGTCTATTGTCATCTCTATAAGCAAGACAACAGGTAGAATCACAAATAGAGATTAGAAATTAAAAATAAATTACATATATACTTAGGACTTCCTCATTATCATTATTATTGTATATATTATATTATAATATAAATATAAAATATAAATATTATATATATATATATATATATATATATATATGGTGGGTTTATTGAAACTTATAACCTTCCCCAACTAGCTTTTAAAACTCATCCCATAATTCATTTGATCAAATTTAAATCCGTCCGAAATAGAACAAATTTAATACAGAATCAAATTTAAATCCAATCAATTACCATTCCTAAATACCATGACAAAGAATCATGACCCATCATTTCACTTTTTATGGGTTTCATCATTTTATGTCTCTATTCTTAAATTTTTCTTTGAATTTTTTTCCTTAAATATATTATTTTTCTAAAATCTTGAAACTTTTTCAAAATCTGGCCATTTATTGTTTCCTTTAACATTAAAAAAAAAAAAGGTGATGACAATGAGGACCCTACGATTTCTAAATTTCCTTTTTTTTTTTTTGTTTTTTTTTCTCTCTGCTGCCCACTTTATTTGACAATGAAGTGTAATAAAAGAAGTTGGATTTTGGCCTTTCCTTTGCGATTTGATCCGTCCAAAAATGTGAGGCTCCGGGCTTTTGGACTGTAACTGTGGGCCCCTTCCGATCACCAATCGTGTCGTCGAAAAGGACTCCCACTCCCTTGGGTGCCCCTTTCAGCGTACCCATCACCCCAAGACTTTTGAGGCCTGTTTATTTGGACGAAATGGAAAAGTAAGAGACTACATTCTAGATAAGGTAGCGTTTAACTCGTTAAAAAAAAAACTTTAAATTATTCTTCATCGTCCTCAGAGTGTCATTTTTATTGTTAACGATTATAATTAATATTATTGGAAGATGTTTATGTCTTAGCGTTGTTAATAATAATTGCCTTCTAGTGCTAATCCAAGTGATGGAACTGGAATTATAATTTACCTAGGCTGATCTCAGATTGTTTGAAAAAAAATTCTCTTTTTCTCTTTTCCAACAATATTGGTCATTTCCATCTACCTTCCTCTCTTACATACACGTTCTTCCTTTTTTTAATAATAAACATCATCAAACCGTCGTTAGGCTCCTAAGCTAAAGCCTAGGTAGACTAACAAGTGACTCCATGGTAGGTGCCCCCCATGCTAACTTGAATAGCAACTCTAAATAATGGAGAACACTAATTCAGATTTATACTCGTGTACCTTAGAAAATTTTCTTTTTTGCAACATTAGAATTGGAGGGCTTAGACTATTCAACACTAGAGTGCTGAGGTTCGCAACCATGCACGAATCACAACCACGACCTTCCATTATATCCTATTATATATTGTAAAACTATTAATAGCATTTTATGATAAAAAAATAATTTCTTAATAAAATATTATATTAATAAAAAATAATAATTAATGTTGAAATTTAGTTTGAAGTTAAAGGATGCATTGCCGTAAATTATGAGAGTTAAAAGGAAAATTTATTATAAAATGAATAATAAATATTAAAATTATAGGAATTAACATTGGAAATATATGTTTATAAAATGATAGGTGAAAGAATAAGTTGAGTATGGAAATGATACAGTGAGAGTTAATAAGAATAGTGGAATTAAGGACATTTATAGAAAAATTTATAAATTTTTTTGGAGGTAAATTTTGTAACTTTAAAAATACCCTTAATTTTTTCATTTTTATTGAAAAATAAAGGCTATATTAGGTGAATGTTATAAGTTGTAATATATATATATATATATATATATAGAAATCATCTGCTGCGAACAAAGCCGTGCGAACCGCTGCGGACTTGCCTTTCTGATCGGTCTACAGACCGATCAGGAGGTTCCCTGATCGGTAACCGATCAGGGAACCAAGTCCGCAACGGTCCGCTCGGCTTTGTCCGCAGCAGATCATTTCTGTATATATATATACACCCCATTCTAAAAATTTTAGCACGGTGATGTGAGACAGAAATCTACTCCGGCACATAGGGTGATGATGTCGAGTTTTTTTCCTATATTTCTTTTTATATTACGATGATTTCAATGGAGAATATCAAGTATAAAAAAAAAATAGATCTATTATCTTAGCGATCCCTAATATCGGTACTGTGGATATGAAAAGAGGTATATGTAGGTACATGATCCTGTCCAAAAGCTGAGTCGGATGAAGGCAGACTTTGTTGTGCGAAAAGTTGACGGAGAGTCGTTGAAATGCTGAATCTGCGGGATACTCCCTAGAAAGGTTCGCACGGGCGGCCCGCAGAGAGAAACGATCAGGATGATGACGCTATTGCTCTGCACACACGCAGACGAGTCCATCGGTCGTTAGAGACCAAAAATCAGGGAAAAGTCTCCAGGTCAGGCCCTCTGACGCTCAAGTCAGGTACTTTTTCCCCAGAAATCACAGAGAAAGGATCAAAAGTAAAAAACTAGTGAGAAATGACGAGTGAGCGTACCTGCATAAGGGACAAGGCATCCCTTTTTATACTGCAACGAAGATTCCTGGGTCTGACGGGTGTCAGGGAATGTCGGCTGTCAAGTTTTGTCTGGCGGTGGTTGACACGTGGCTCTTCCTAATAGGCTGGCGGCAAAACCAAAGGTGTATTGAGCCCCGACTTATGGCATATTCCCTGACACTTTGATTATTCCCTCTAACAAGCGGTTGCGATTCCTTGGCTGATTTATCCTGTAGCCCCTGACCGATCCGGGATCTGGACTTGCCCTGTTTTTATATACTGTTGCCGTCGACTTGTATGTCCCGATCTGTGTTAAACTTGTGTCCGAATCTACCATTGTCGTCTGCTATTTTGATTTGCCTTCCGGGTCTGTGTCCAGACCGGTGATCTTTGGCTTGGATGTCCCGACCTGCACCTAGACCCGACCCCGGGCCGGGTCTGGCCCGGACCCGGCCCGGACCCGGCCCGGGCCCGTAACCGGGTCAACGGGCCGATTGCCCGTTGACCCGGTTCGCCGGGTAGAACCGGAACCGGTCCGGCAAGTTGCCGGGCCGGTTCCGGTTCATTGGGTGTAAAAACCGGCGAACCGCCGGTTAACCGGCGGGTTGAACCGGCGGTTCAGCCTCAATTTTTTTTTTTTTTTTAAACGGTTTGAACCGCCGGTTAACCGGCGATTCATAGCCGTTGGAACCGGCGGTTCGTAGCCGTTGGGAGGGTTTTTTAGGTATTTTTTTTCAACGGTTAGGATCATTTGACCGTTTTTTGATCAATGGCTATGATTTAGTGTCCGTTACTATCAAAACTCTATAAATAGAGAGCTTATTTCATCATTTTTCACACACATCTTCTCTACTCTTAATCTCATTTTCGTATTCTCTAATCTCTACCCGCTTTCGTTTTCAATTTTCAATTACAATGGAAGGAGGCCACGGAGGTGCATCATCTCGAGCTCGGAAGGGAAAGCAAATAATGAATCCGCGGGAGGAGGACCCCAACATTCAATCCACCGATGATGAGATCGAGCATCTTCCGAATCCGACACCCGACACACAAGGAAGTACCGATGCAATTACTTCTAAGGTTCGGGAACTTCCTCCTCTAAAGTCTTCTATTTTTACTAAACATTTTGAGAAGGTCACTCTTGCTCGAGAAATGTGCAAAATGTTGATGCTTCCTTCAATAAATTCCAAGGCGGCTATGGGTCGTTGAAACGACATGTAGAAACGAAGCACCCGACGGAATATGGACTCGACCGTTCTCAAACACAATTATCAAGATTTTCTTCAACTAGCGGTAGTACCGATTCCAGTTTATTTTTATATTCGGATAATAAATTAAGAGAATCATTAGCTAAATTTGTTTCCGTAGAACATCTTTCTTTTAGTTTTGGATCTAAATGCACATTTGAAGATTTTTGTAAAGAATCTCTTAATCCATGTGCTAAACGTGTTCCTAGGACTACACTTACTCGTACAATTAAAAAATTAGTAAAACAAGGAAAAAATAATTTAATTGATGAATTTAGTAAATTATATAATAAAGTTTCTTTATGTTCTGGTATTTGGAGTGATCATTGGCAAACACATTCGTATATGGGTGTGACTTGTCATTGGATCGATAACTCTTGGAACCTCCAAAAAAGATTATTAGCTTATAGAGTTTTTGATGAATCACATAATGCTCATAATATCACACAATTATTATGTTTAATTTTAGAAGAATATGGTTTAACTCATAAAATATTTTCAATATCATTAGATAATGCTAGTTCTAATACCGCTTGTATAGATGATCTAAAATTTGTTTGTCAACCTATTATTGGAGGTTTATTTTTTCATATTCGTTGTGTATGCCATGTTTTAAATTTATGTGTTCAAGATGGTTTAAAAATTTTAGAAAGTTATATTAAACCAATTAGAATTGTAATTTCTTATTTATGGTCTCATCCATCTATAATGAAACAATGGGGTAGGTTTTGTAAAATTAATAGAATGAGACCTAAAAAATTTCCACGTGATGTACCAACACGTTGGAATTCAACATACCAATTATTACAAGATTCATTTCAATATAAAGAATTATTATGTTCATTTTTTGCACAAAACACTAATACTAATATATATTTATTTTCACAACAATGGAATATTTGTAGTAGTATTTATGAAATTTTAAAAGTATTTAATGATGCAACCGAACAACTTTCGCGTGTTTATTATCCTATTGCTCAATTAGTTTTAGAAAATTTTTCTAATATAGTATTAGTTTTAAATGAACATATTAATAATGAATCTTTATCTCCTTGCATCTTAGCTATGAAAACTAAATGGGAAAAATATTTTTATTTAATTCCTGAAATTTATTTAATTGCATTTGCTTTAGATCCTAGATTTAAATTAGAAGTTTTACAATAAATGTTAACTTTATATTATGATGTTTTAATTCCAATTAAAGATTCTTCTTCCCTGATCCAGCTAATATTATATATAATGTTAGAATTTATTTATATGATATTTATAATCAATATTATGCAAAATATGGAACACAAATTAATATTTCTGAAATTCAACAAACTACTAGTAGTAATTTAAAACTTACAAAAGCACAACTCTTATTAAAAGAATGGACAAAACGTCCACGGGGATCCTCAAGTTCCACACAGGAACTTGAGAATTATTTTACGACTTCTTTTGATTTTAATGAAGCAGATAGCGAAAACTTCGATATCTTAAAGTGGTGGTCACAGAAGGCTCAAAGCTTTCCCGTTCTCTCCGTGATCGCAAAAGAAATTTTAGCTTGTCCAGTGTCAACTGTTGCTGTGAAGCAGACGTTCAGTGCCGGCGGCAACATATTAGATGAACGACGATCAACTTTGTCTCCCGACTCATTGGAAGCCCAAGCATTACTGGACGATTGGACCAGAGCGGAGAAAAGAATCCAAGGAATGCAACTTTCAGATGACGAAGTTGAAGATTTTGATACTGAAGGAACAAATACGACAGGAACAGGAAATGGAAGTGAATGAAAATGTAAAAGGATAAAAATGTAAAAGAACTACGTGGGCTTTGATTCCCCTAAAGGGATACGTAGGCAACTTAAATAAGTACAAGCCCTTTTTTTAATAAATTTTAATTTCTAATTTTTAATGTTTAATGTTTAATTTTTAATTTTTAATTTTTTTAACATATTAATCTTGAACCGTGACGAACCGTGAACCGGCGGTTCTAAACCGTGAACCGTAACCGTCTTGGGCGGTTAAGGTTAAGGGTCGACCTGCCTGGAACCGTCAAACCGGCGGTTCCGAATCGTCGAACCGTCGGTTCCGAACCGTGGTCAGGTCTACCTGCACCCTGGGTCTGGTTCCTGACTCGCCTGTCTGCTATTATCCAAAGCATGTACGTCCCGACCTGCACGATGGGTCTGGTTCCCGACCCTCATCTGTCTAATTATCCAAGGCATATACGTCCCGACCTGCACGCTGGGTCTGGTTCCCGACCCTCATCTATCTGATTATCCAAGGCATGTACGTCCCGACCTGCACGCTGGGTCGGCTTCCCGACCCTCATCTGTCTGACTATCCAAGGCATGTACATCCCGACCTGCACGCTGGGTCAGCTTCCCGACCCTCATCTACTTACTGCTATCCAAGGCATATACGTCCCGACCTGCACACTGGGTCGGCTTCCCGACCCTCATCTGTCTGACTATCCAAGGCATGTACGTCCCGACCTGCACGCTGGGTCGGCTTCCCGACCCTCACCTATCTGACTATCCAAGACATGTACGTCCTGACCTGTACGCTGGATCTGTAAGCAGACCTGCTGGTAGTTTCCATCCTTAGCTATACTTGGCCCACGGGCCCATTTACTACTTACTATCAGGGTTGGGTCTTATAATTCTCTCTTTTGACTTTGGCCACGTAAGCTGGACTTTTGACCTCCCTGCTGTCCATATCAGCCCGACTGCTGACCAGCCATGTTGGCTTGACTTCTGCCCTTCTTGACCTCCCCGTCAGCTGGACTGTTGACCTGCCACGTTGGCTTGACTTCTGACCTTCTTGACCTCCCCGTCAGCTGGACTGTTGACCTGCCACGTTGGCTTGACTTCTGACCTTCCTATCCTACAAGTCAGCTTGACTTCTGACCCTCTTGCGGCCTTGACTCCGAGCCACATCATCCTATTGACCCCACAAAATACACACCGTATCATAAGCCTCCCCCTCAAGTCTAATCGAAGGAGGCTCTAGTCCGACTGACTAGACCCCAGTGTCCTGAATACCTGATCTGGCTCTTAACTCCTTTGCCGACCCATCATCCCTCTGATTTCTATAGGATGTCTAGCCGTCCTGGGAGGTAGCCGGGCTCACTTCCTGTTTCTGTTGACTCCTCGACTTCTGAGTCCGGTTAGTCTTTAACTGCCACACTGGTTTCCAAGCAACTCCTCAGGTTCCGAGGGAGTCCTTTCACCTTCCTCTTCTTTATAAAAGGCTTAGTCACTTCTTTATCTGCACTTTCTCTTCGTACCGGCTCCTTAACTTGCTCATGGAATCCCCCGAGTGGTCTACTCTACGTCACCGGTTGGCTATTGCCGAGAAAGCCTTACATGACATGACTTTGAGCCGGGATCTACAGATCTCCCTTCGTAGGGAGCTAGAAGAACTATGACAAGCGGCTAAATGCAGGACTCGGGCGGAAATGGCTATGAAGATGAAAGCGCAGGCAGACTTTCACGCTCAACTCCATCATATCCTCTACTTGAAGCTGAAGCATAAAGATGAGGTGTCTTCTCTGAAAGAGGAGAATCGACTACAGGGTGCCACCATTGATCAACTACGGGCCACCCTTGACCATGTCCAGATAGAGATGGCTCAGGCGAGAACTCGTTTAGAGAGAGGACATCAAATGTCTGGGTCTGGTAGCAATTGAGGCTGTTGTTATATGTTCCTTTTTTGAATGAAATGTAATATATTTTCTGTTTTGTGAATGTATTCCTTTGTTCTTGTGTCTTTGTGTCTTTATCGTTATGAAACACCTACATTCTTTTAATATTTCTAACAAAGATAACAAAAACAACTTGCGTACCTCACTTTCTCCTTGCCCTTCGCCGGCCTACTAGCAAGCAGTGATGCATGAGAATAAGTCAGGATATATCTTGCCCATATGCATGTGAAGAAATACCGCTCGAGAGAGTTGTTAAGCCGACCAGGAAGGTCGTTAGTCGTGAGAGTGTTGCTCACTTATAACTCGCACTGGGGCGAGAGTCTGGGACAGCCGACCTGGAAGGTCGTTGGGCGTGAGAGCCTTGCTCACTTATAACTCGCCCTGGGACGAGAGTCTGGAACAACCGACCGAGCAACTCAGTCGTTGGGCGTGAGAGCCTTGCTCACTTATAACTCGCACTGGGGTGAGAGTCTGGGACAGTCGACCTGGAAGGTCGTTGGGCGTGAGAGCTTTGCTCACTTATAAATCGCACTGGGCAAGAGTCTGGGACAGCCGACCTGGAAGGTTGTTGGGCGTGAGAGCCTTGCTCACTTATAACTCGCACTGGGGCGAGAGTCTGAGACAGTCGACTTGGAAGGTCGTTGGGCGTGAGAGCCTTGCTCACTTATAACTCGCACTGGGGCGAGAGTCTGGGACAGCCGACCTGGAAGGTCGTTGGGCGTGAGAGCCTTGCTCACTTATAACTCGTCCTGGGACGAGAGTCTGGAACAGCCGACCGAGCAGCTCAGTCGTTGGGCGTGAGAGCCTTACTCACTTATAACTCGCACTGGGGCGAGAGTCTGGGACAGTCGACCTGGAAGGTCGTTGGGCGTGAGAGCCTTGCTCACTTATAACTCACACTGGGGCAAGAGTCTAGGATAGCCGACCTAGAAGGTTGTTGGGAGTGAGAACCTTGCTCACTTATAACTCGCACTGGGGCAAGAGTCTGGGACAGCCGACCTGGAAGGTCGTTGGGCGTGAGAGTCTTGCTCACTTATAACTCGCACTGGGGCGAGAGTCTGGGACAACCGACCGGGAAGGTCGTTGGGCGTGAGAGCCTTGCTCACTTATAACTCGCACTGGGGCGAGAGTCTGGGACAGCCGACCTGGAAGGTCGTTGGGCGTGAGAGTCTTGCTCACTTATAACTCGCACTGGGGCGAGAGTCTGGGACAGCCGACCTGGAAGGTCGTTGGGCGTGAGAGTCTTGCTCACTTATAACTCGCACTGGGGTGAGAGTCTGGGACAGCCGACATGGAAGGTCGTTGGGCGTGAGAGCCTTGCTCACTTATAACTCACACTGGGGCGAGAGTCTGGGACGGCCGACCTGGAAGGTCGTTGGGCGTGAGAGCCTTGCTCACTTATAAGTTGCACTGGGGCGAGAGTCTGGGACAGCCGACAGAGCAGCTCGGTTGTTGGGCGTGAGAGCCTTGCTCACTTATAACTCACACTGGGGCGAGAGTCTGGGACAGCCGACCGAGCAGCTCGGTCGTTGGGTGATGTGCGTAGATTATATACTCTTTTATGCATGTTTTTACGCGCATTTACATACTTTGAGCATGCTTGATCTATGCATTTTTATACTTCCAGCTTTCCTTTTAGCATATTTACTCTTTTGGTTCGGAGATCTGCTTTTTGTGCATTTTCTGTACACAAGAGTCGAAATTGGTGAAGATTATGCGTCCTCGGGCAAGCTTGGAAGTAATTGAAGGGAGAGAGCATCAGGTCGTGTACTACACATGGCCGTGTAGTCTTAACAGGAAGGAAAGAGGACATGGCCGTGCGAATCTCACACGGTCGTGTCTTAATTTGAAGAAATCAGAACAGATGCCTTACATGGCCGTGTGGATCTACACGACCGTGTGAGGTTTCCAGAGGCCAAGCAGGTGACGACCGTGTGCATTACACGGCAGTGTGAAGTTTCCAGAGACCAAGCAGGTGGTGGCCGTGTGCACCACACGGCCGTGTAACATTTCCGGAGAGCAGGAGGGTCTTGGCCGTGTGCACCACACGGCCGTGCAGTTTCGGCAGAGAAGGAAGAGGACATGGCCGTGTGAATCTCACACGGCCGTGTCATGGGCCGTGTGGCGCCCGATTTCCTCCTCTATTTAAACCCTCCTTCATGAATTGAAAGGGGATCTCTCCCCCTTTGGGAGAAGGCAAGATTTGGTAGTTTCCTCCCATTCTTGGGAGGATTTCTGGGCGATTCTAAGGGAGTTCTTGACGATTTCGACTCTGGAGCGAGGATTGGATCCGAAGACGAGGCTTCTTCGTAGATAAGTTTTCTTTTTCCCCCTTTTCTTGGTTTCTTGGATTGGGGATTTAAGAAATGCTTGTAATCTTCATTTCTTCGGATATTCTTCCTCGATTCATGGAGTAGATCTTGTATTCTAGGATTAAGGGAGTACTTGTATGATGGATTGATGTAATCTCTTATGGATTTGCCATTTTCTTGTTTCAATGACATTGTCTTGCTTGTATCAATTAGATCTTGAATGATTAATGGTGGTTTGTGCTTAATTCTCATTCTTGATTGATTATTTGGATTTCTTGTGGACTTTGTAAAGATAAACTCTCACTCGATCATCCGAGGGATCCACGTGACAGGTGCAAGCCCGTATAAGGACGTTTGAGAGATAATCTTGAAGAGGAAATAGGAATTTTCAAGAGAGTAGGATGGATCTTGTGATTAGTTTCTTGTATCTTGATAGATTAATAAGTTGTGGGCTTCTATGTTGATATCCGAGGAATGCATAGTAATAGGTGCGCTTCTGTGTAAGGACAACGTAGGTTCACGTCTAATTGATCATATTTAGATACATTTCTCAGTCCTTAGCCGGTTATCTATTGCAAGAGAGAACCGGCAACTTTCTACAAGTGTTAGGCAATTGAGGGATAAGAAGTGGTGAACCATTTACATTCAAGAAATCTTACAAAGAAACCGAAACTCCTAGAATCTCCCTTTATCATAACCCAAAACACTAAATTCTTGTTTGTTGGTCTATAATATTAGATTTGTTTACCTTCACTTTGCATTTGAAATGATTGGATAGTTGTTTAGCTAATTCGCATTGAGACATTCCTAGTGCTTATTCCAGTCCCTGTGGATACGATAATCTTTTATATTACTTGCGACATTTCCGTACACTTGCGGAGCGTGACAAGTTTTTGGCGCCGTTGCCGGGGACTGCGCTATAACATTAGGAATTATCAATTGAGTTAGACTAAACAATAACATTTGTTTTCCTTTCATATTGCATAGTTGTAACTAATCATTAGATTTCTGTTTTTACTTTCTTGTATAACTTTTACTTCTTGTTAATTCTTTTTGTACAAATTCAATTCTGCATTTTTGATTCTTTTATTTTTCTTTTTCTGTTGAATTGTCATTTGCTATCTTGTTCTTGTGTATGCGAAGATCTAACTTTGCAGGAGAATTCTTTCCTTTTGACCCTGAGATTGACAGAACTTTCCATAAAAGAAGAATTCTGCAAAGGCAAATTGAAGAACAGGAACATTTGAACATGGCGAATAGACCACTCAAGGATTATGCAACACCTTATGCAAGAGGTTTTCGATCTAGTATTTCAAGACCTTCAGTGGAAGCTAATAACTTTGAGATCAAACCCGCAATTATATCTATGATGCAGCAGAACCAATTTGGTGGAGGACCTCATGAAGACCCCAATCAACACTTAGAGGTCTTTTATGAAATATGTGGTACCATGAAAATGAATGGAGTTCCTTCAGATGCAGTTAGATTATTGTTATTTGGATTTTCTCTAAGAGATAGGGCAAAGCAATGGCTGAATTCTTTGGCCCCTAATAGCATCACCACTTGGGAGCAGTGTGAGCAACAGTTTCTTGATAAATTCTATCCACCAAGCAAAACAGCTCATATGAGGAATTTAATTGCAAGCTTCAAGCAGACTGACTCAGAATCTATTTTTGAAGCATGGGATAGATACAATAGTATGCTCAGACAATGCCCACATCATGGGTTGGAAAGATGGTTAGTGTTGCACACTTTTTATAATGGTATCAACTATCATACCAAAGTGTCCCTTGATTCAGCTGCTGGAGGGGCACTTATGAACAAAAGTTTAGATGAAGCTGAAGAAATTATTGACAGTGTAGCACAAAATCATCATCAATGGGCAAACGAAAGAAGTGGTGGCTATTCTTCTGTAAACCCAACAATTAAAGCATCAGGGAAGTTTGATGTAGATGCAGTCACTCTTTTGTCTGCAAAATTGGACGCTCTTACAAAGAAATTTGATAATATGGGGACTAGTTCTAATATGGTCAATGCTATTAGTACATCTTGTGAAGTATGTGGGAGTTCAGAGCATTCAAATGACTCATGTCCATTGGGAGCTATCACTGCACAAATCAATCAACTGGAACAATGTGATGCAATCATGAGTTACAATCAAAGGCAGAACAACCCATACTCAAATACTTATAACCCTGGATGGAAGAGCCATCCCAATTTTTCTTACAGAAATAATCAAGATCAAGGACCATCTATGGGGGCAAGACCAAATTTTCAAGCTGGGCAACAAAATTTTCAACATCTATCTTCTCAAGGCTTACCAAAGTCGAATATTGAAAAGATGCTTGAAGAAATTATCTCAAGTCAGAATGAAATGAAGCAAGATTTAGCAAAGCTCATTCAGAGAATGGATAATTCTGAAAAACATCAAAAGATCTAGGATAGTCAAATTGCCCAACTAGCTTCCTCATCATCCAGAGCACCAGGACAACTTCCAGGAAAACCTGATGTGAATCCTATGGAGCATTGCAATAGAATTGAGCTTAGGAGCGGACGGACCTTGGGAGACTCCCAAGTGACTGCTTCAAAAGGGATACAAAAAGAAGAAGAGCTCTCTCCTCTTATACCAAATCAGATTCAAGCTAATGAGGAGAGTACCATTGAGGTTGAAGAGACTCTTCCACTGAACCATCAGAGCAAAGCTGTCCCTTTTCCTCAGAGACTTACAATGCTCAAGAAAGATGAAGAATTTGGCAAGTTTTTAGAAAAAGTTAAGGAAATTTGTGTAGAGGTATCTCTTATTGATGCTATTCTTCAAATGCCTAGATTTGCCAAATTCCTGAAGGATCTCATGTCAAACAAGAGAAGAAGAGGAGAGGTTGAGACTATTGCGCTTAGTGAGGAATGTAGTGCTATTTTGGAGAAGAACACTTCCCCAAAACTAAAGGACCCAGGGAGCTTTTATATTCCTTGCAACATAGGAAAAGAATTTTTTTAAAAAGCTTTTTGTGATTTGGGGGCAAGTGTTAGCCTCATTCCCTATTCAATTTGTAATAAATTAGGTCTCAAAAATATTAAACTTACTACTATGACACTTCAACTTGCCGATCATTCCTGCAGGTACCCTTTGGGTATTATAGAAGATGTGCCAGTAGAGGTGGATGGGAATGTTATTCCCACAGATTTTGTCATGTTGGACATGGAAGAGGACCCTCGGATTCCTATCATATTAGGAAGACCTTTCCTTGCTACAGCTGGAGCTATTATCGATGTCAAAAATCATAAGCTTTCTTTGGTAATTGGTAAGGAAAGGTTGGAATATGATTTATCTAATATCTCTAACCATGTCTCGTCTCTTTTAAATGCTTGTAGCAGGACAAGCATTTATAAACTTGAGGAATGGAATTTCCACCCTCATGGAAGGCCACCAAACGAAGGAGGCAATGTGGTGGAAGATGTTGGGAGAAGATCTCCCAACAAAAATGAAAAGTATATCTGTCCTCCAAGGGCGAGGAAAAGAAGCGAATGATCAAGATTGGTCGAGCTAAAGACCTTAAACAAGCGCTTCTTGGGAGGCAACCCAAGGGTTCTTTTAGTTAGTTTTGATTTGTATCTTAATTTCTTTTTGTTTGATGCATTCTTTTGATTTTGTTTTCAGGTTAGGTGCAAAACTGAGCTCGGCCGTGTGCTGTACACGGCCAGGCAAAAGTTGCAGAGAAGGGGAGTGCTTGGGTCGTGTCATCCAGACACGGCCGTGTAGGATTTCCCGAGGAGAAAAAGGTCTAGGCCGTATCTCAAACACGGCCGTGTAAAGAATCCCGAGAAGAAAGATGGATAGGTCGTGTCCCAGACACGGCCGTGCGAGGAAACCAGTGGAAGAAGGGGGAAGGCCGTGTGGATATGCACGGCCCGTGTCTGGAATCCAGAGAAGGAAGAGGGGGAAGTAGGGGAGCTATTAAAGTCTTCTTTCTACCTCACACGACCAGATCTTGGCCGTGTTCCGCACACCCCTAACTCTCCAAAACATCTCTTTCTCTCCCAATCTCTTAAAAACTCCTCTCTAATCTCTCAAGATCTCTTAGATCTGGATTCTCTTCCTCTCTAAGACTTGGACTTTTCATTCTCCTAACCTAAGATCTTTGCTCTTTGAAGTTTTGTTCTTTGAGTTTCATTCTTCCAACCCTAGATAATTCTTCCCCTATCTAAACTCATCAAGATGTCCAACATTTTGAAGAAACTTCGCAAAGGAGGTGGTGGATCCAGTGGAGACAAAGAGAAGGAGCCATCAAGGGACAAAGGAAAACAACCAGTAAGGGGCAAAGGCAAAAGGACTTCACGCAACGAAGGTAATGACAATGAATTCAATATTGTGTTTAGAAATGATGATCAAGTAACTAGATTTGCAATTCTTGTCAATAGAAAGATAGTGTGTACTAGATATATGGACCCAACCGTTCTTGATATGCTTGGAATTAGGGAAGATGTAGATTTGATGATTGGGTTTTTGGATTGGAGTGATATTATGTACACACATTTGCCTACATATCATCGTCTTGTTTTGGAATTTTTAAGTTCATTAGATGTCCATTTTAATAATGAAGATGATTATTTTGGAAAAATCTCATTTAGACTAATGAATCAAGAATTTCTATGGGTATTTAGTGACTTTAATTCTTATTTTGGATTAACCACCGGTAGCCCTCGTAGGTTTGATCCAAGGTTTAATTGGAATCATTTTTGGAATGCAATAACTGGATTAGGTCAACCTTATGAGCCTTCAAGAGCTAAGGCTTCCAATATGCAAAACCCCATCTTTAGGTATTTACATAGAGTCATGAGTAAAACTATTTTTGGTAGAGGAGAGAGTGATGGGGTGGTTAAAAAGATAGAGCTTTATGCTTTATGGGCTATGCTTTATAAGGTTGAGTTTGATTCTGGTTTTCATTTTATTCAAACCTTATTAAGATTGGCTAGGGCATCATCGGGATCAATTGTTTTTGGTGGTTTGATTACCCGAATAGCTTATAATTTAAATCTTGATGTTGATGGGTTGGAAATAATTCATGGTAATGACATGATTGACATTGATGCATGTCTTGCTATGAAAATGATCGTTCGGGATGAGAATGGGTTCGCGTTTCCTATGAGGAGTGGTTCTCCTTTACCCCTTCCTTTTCCTGAACGAACTACTATTCGTAACCCGGCTAATTGGGTAATTTCTGAGTTAGATTTTGAGGATAACCCTTCTATACCTGGAGACACTGAGCCACATCATGAGCCCTCCTCATATGGACACCCGCAGCCTTCTAGTTTTATGGAGCCCGCTAGACATTCTTTTGCATATGGCACGGGATCTTCTAGGTTTGATTTTTCAGATTTTCGTACGTCTCTAGAATCACTTCATGAGAAGCAAGATTCCCAACGGAAAATGTTGGAGGGGCGCTTCTCTTTATCTGATGATCAGTTTAGGGAGGTACAAAATCATTTTCAGTTTACGAGGAATTTTCAAGGTCAAGTGGCTGAGTTTGTGCAGGATTATGATACTGATCAGGCTAGGATGAGAGATTTTATGCAGAGTATGATGCTTACTAGCCAACAAGTAGATGCTTTATATGAGTATCATAGATCCTTGGGTGAGATTCCAGGTTTTCCTAGTTTTCCTATTGGTCAACCACGTCGTAGACCTCCTTTCCCTCGTCCACCTCCACCTCATCCACCGTTTTGATTTTATCGGGACGATGAAAAGTTTAAGTCTGGGGGGGTGTTATGTACTGTTTAGTTTGGTTTTCAGTTTTTTGTTTTTGTTAGTTTTTCATGTTGGTTCTTATTTTCATTGCTTGTTGCTTTATTGTGCTTGTTTTTGAAATAATCATGGCAAAAAAAAAAATTTTGAGAACATCAAATCTTCACTTATATGATTTCTTAGATTCAAGTGAAATGTTAGCACGATTATTGTCTTGATTCATGATGTTCGAATGATGCTAGTAGTAAACTTTGTGTAGTTCTTTTTTCTATCTTGGGAAGCATTAATAAGCTAAGAATCTTATGGTGATGAGTTTTAGTTTTGGTTCAACCTTAAGGATTTTATCTTCACTACACTTGTGCTTGATGCTTGAATAGTTGATGTCATTGAAATAGTCATGATTCATCTTGTTTGCTTAGTACTTGGTTTCCATGGTGATTTCTCAAGTTTCATTTTGGTTACTGGATGAGGCTCAAATCATTAAAGCTCATTTGGAAAAATCAAAATATCCCAACATGTGTGCTAAAAGTACATTTGTGAATAAGTTTTGCACAATGCAAACACTTAAAAAAAAAATTAATAATAATAATAAGGGATATAAAAAACAGTTGTCATGAGTGGAATCTAGCAAGTCACCCCTTTGAGACCGAGTTATGTTACTGGGGAAATGACTGCTTAGCTTCCCTTGAGATTGAGCACACCTTTGAGACCTTGGGTTAGTTGAGAAATATGAACCAAGTGAATGGTGAGTAAGTGTCTATCACTGGTTACTTGTCTTTCACTGGAAACACTAGGAATTCAAATTTAATGACGACTTGACTAGGACATGGATTGAAACTTGAAGGGTGTTGAGTTACCTTTACACTGTGCACAAGATTCTTATGCTTGAACCTTACTTTACTTGTTTCCATGATCATGCTTGTTAATGAAACTTTTTGATAGAATTAGGAAAGTGCACTAGGTTTTATGAATGTGTTGTAGAACATATGAATTTAGACTGCAGCATTTTACTTGAGGACAAGCAAAGGTTTAAGTCTGGGAGTGTGATGTGCGTAGATTATATACTCTTTTATGCATGTTTTTATGCACATTTACATACTTTGAGCATGCTTGATCTATGCATTTTTATACTTCCAGCTTTCCTTTTAGCATATTTACTCTTTTGGTTAGGAGATCTTCTTTTTGTACATTTTCTGTACACAGGAGTCGAAATTGGTGAAGATTATGCGTCCTCGGGCAAGCTTGGAAGTAATTGAAGGGAGAGAGCATCAGGCCGTGTACTACACATGGCCGTGTAGTCTTAACAGGAAGGAAAGAGGACATGGCCGTGCGAATCTCACACGACCGTGTCTTAATTTGAAGAAATCAGAACAGATGTCTTACATGGCCGTGTGGATCTACACGGCCGTGTGAGGTTTCCAGAGGCCAAGCATGTGACGGCCGTGTGCATTACACGGCAGTGTGAAGTTTCCAGAGACCAAGCAGGTGGTGGCCGTGTGCACCACACGGCCGTGCAGTTTCGGCAGAGAAGGAAGAGGACATGGCCGTGTGAATCTCACACGGCCGTGTCACGGGGCCGTGTGGCGCCCGATTTCCTCCTCTATTTAAACCCTCCTTCATGAATTGAAAGGGGATCTCTCCCCCTTTGGGAGAAGGCAAGATTTGGTGGTTTCCTCCCATTCTTGGGAGGATTTCTGGGCGATTCTAAGGGAGTTCTTGACGATTTCGACTCCGGAGCGAGGATTGGATCCGAAGACGAGGCTTCTTCGTAGATAAGTTTTCTTTTTCCCCCTTTTCTTGGTTTCTTGGATTGGGGATTTAAGAAATGCTTGTAATCTTCATTTCTTCGGATATTCTTCCTCGATTCATGGAGTAGATCTTGTATTCTAGGATTAAGGGAGTACTTGTATGATGGATTGATGTAATCTCTTATGGATTTGCCATTTTCTTGTTTCAATGACATTGTCTTGCTTGTATCAATTAGATCTTGAATGATTAATGGTGGTTTGTGCTTAATTCTCATTCTTGATTAATTGTTTGGATTTCTTGTGGACTTTGTAAAGATAAACTCTCACTCGATCATCCGAGGGATCCACGTGACAGGTGCAAGCCCGTGTAAGGACGTTTGAGAGATAATCTTGAAGAGGAAATAGGAATTTTCAAGAGAGTAGGATGGATCTTGTGATTAGTTTCTTGTATCTTGATAGATTAATAAGTTGTGGGCTTCTATGTTGATATCCGAGGAATGCATAATAATAGGTGCGCTTCTGTGTAAGGACAACGTAGGTTCACGTCTAATTGATCATATTTAGATACATTTCTCAGTCCTTAGCCGGTTATCTATTGCAAGAGAGAACCGACAACTTTCTACAAGTGTTAGGCAATTGAGGGATAAGAAGTGGTGAACCATTTACATTCAAGAAATCTTACAAAGAAACCGAAACTCCTAGAATCTCCCTTTATCATAATCCAAAACACTAAATTCTTGTTTGTTGGTCTATAATATTAGATTTGTTTACCTTCACTTTGCATTTGAAACGATTGGATAGTTGTTTAGCTAATTCGCATTGAGACATTCCTAGTGCTTATTCCAGTCCCTGTGGATACGATAATCTTTTATATTACTTGCGACATTTCCGTACACTTGCGGAGCGTGACAATGGGCGTGAGAGCCTTGCTCACTTATAACTCGCACTGGGGCGAGAGTCTGGAACATCCGACCTGGAATGTCGTTGGACGTGAGAGTCTTGCTCACTTATAACTCGCACTGGGGCGAGAGTCTGGGACAGCCGACCTGGAAGGCACATCCCGACCAAGATATATATATATATATATATTGCAAACATGAAGAGTAAACTCCTGGCCAAGATGAATGTTGCCGACCAGGGGCTCGATCTCTTGATCAGGATATATGCTGCCGACCTGCAGGTCTATCTCCCGACCAGGATATTGTCTGAAGAGCTTCGACTACGGTTTTCATCAAAAAATACACCATTAGTGGTGTTATGAGGATAACCATATTAAAATCTTACTCAGCCTTGGCCTTGTTGCATTTAGATTTCTTTCCTGCTACTTTTCTTCGACGATTCTCGAGAAAATCGCGTATTAAGCATTTCCGTACTCCCGCCTCATATCATAATTTCCTTATCACGTCAATCATTAATATGGCTCCTAGGATGTCGACACATGTCCTCTGCATTTATTGCTTATGTAGGATGACGCCGCCCACACCACTCCTTTTTGTACATGATTCCTCATAAGGGTATGTTCTTCGGCGATCGGACGGTTTTAAGCGCTTCACTCCAAAAAGATACTCATCTCTTTTCGATATTCCCTAGGAGAACTCCCTTTATAAACCCTAAAGGCAGTCCGTAGTCATTGCGTTGCGTGTTTTGACTGCCTTCTTCCTGTTGCTTTGACTTCTCCGGCGTCTGCACCTTTCCTTTTCTAGGCTCCTCCGTCTAGCGCTCTTCTCCTCCTCGACTAATCTCTTCCTCAACCTTCTTTACCCTGATAATGGCTGATGGTAAGACCACTCTTTGGTATTCCTGCTTCATTTCGGATATAGACGACCACGACCTATCCGTGATTCGCTCAGACTTGCAACTTACTAACGCTTATGAACTCCGAGTTCCCACGCCGCATGAGCATCCTGCTAACCCTCCAGAAGGTTTTGTGACCATTTTTAGAGACCAGATTTTAGGAGGCCTTCGTTTCCCCATTCATCCATTCATTTATTCCCTAAGTGAATACTTTGGCATTTGCATCTCTCAGTTTGCTCCTAACTTCTTTAGGGCGGTTTGCGGCACCGTTATTCTTTGTCGCGTATACCAACTTCCCTTGACTGTTCATCTCTTTCACCACTTCTATTCCTTCAAACGCTCAGAGCCAGGAGTGTTTATGGTACAGGCTAGGCCTGACTACAAGTTTTTTTCGGACATGCCTTCTTCGAACAAGGGGTGGAAATCTCATTTCTTCTTTGTCAGACTACCTAAGCCGCTGGTCGGGCCCACACAGTGGCGCCCTGACCTACCTTCTGATCTCCCTGTACATCAACACCAGCATTCTTGCATCCCTGCTTCAGAAGCACCTCAAGGCGTGCTCGTTAACTTTTCTATATTATTGTTGGAAGGCTTTCTATATTTGTTTGGGATTAGCCCTGTTCAGAAGGACATCGGGGCTCCGTTTGGTAAGACCTCGTTTTCCTTTCAACTACTATTCGCTAACTGAGGTATCCCTCTTCCTTATCGCAGAAGCTGCCATGTTCCGAGCATACGCCTTTGATGTTAAGCGCCGGTCTACTGCTTATTTGAAAAATTTAAGTGAGGAGCTTAAACAAGGTGTGGTAGCTTTCTCCCGATCTAGCCCTTTTGCTTCGCAATCTGCTCCTTCCGCTCCACCACCTATTCCGCCGGCGACGACCCAGGAGGGAACTTCTTCGGCCCTTCCCTTGGATGTGGCTTCAGCGGAAGACTCGGTCGCTGTAGAACAGGCTGATCTGTCCACGGTAAGGCAGACTGAGGAAGCCGCTGGAGAACAGGTCGAGGAGGCCGTTGAAGAGCAGGTCGAGGAAAGGCGAGCGACATCCCCCCGACCAGCTGAGCGCCTGAAACTTCAGCGCAAGAGGAAGAGAGTGACTCCAGCTATTCAAGCGTCACCTCCACCTATCCCTTCCAGCCATCGCTCTTCTGCTGCCCTTTGTTCTCTGGAAACAAAGACTGCTACTCCCGCTCGGGAGATTAATATGGAGCCTAAAGTTTGCGACAAGTCACCGCACTTATCAGTCTCGGCTCCCAGTCGAATTATAACTCCCGAGCAGGCTTCTTTTCCAGCACAAGCTTCTTCTCCTGGTCAGCCACCCTTACCTTTAGTGGACCAGCCCGGGAGCTCTGCAACTCCATCTGCCTCCCTTCCCATAGATGTTCCCGTGTCTACTTCTAGATCCCAGAGGAAAACTCACAAGAAATATTCCTTTACTGATTTTTGGCGCGTGCCTTCCTCCGCAGGCTCAGGGGTCGCCGCAGAAATTGATGAAGGGGATCCTCCCCTTATTGCTTTGGTCGAGTTAGAGGGAGACTTAGCGGCCTCCTGGCGCTCTGGCAATTGCAAGTTTTGGAAGAATCCTCCAATGGGGGGGGCTAGATCAAGCGGCTTGTCAGATGGTTGCTGTAAGTCTTTCTACCTCGATGCTCCTCTGTTGTAATCCTTTATAACCTTTCTTCTTATATCTAACACAGGCCTGCTCCGCCAACCTAAGTGACGTTCAGTACGCCTGTAGCTTACAGAGGGAAAATGAAGTATTGAAGGCTCGTCTGGAGGAAATAGAGCTGCCCCTAACTCCCCATGATCCTCTCAACCCGACTCCTAGAGACTTAGCGCATTATCTTCGCTTGATTGGGGAATCTGTCGAGTTTGCCCGTAATATTTCACATGCGGCTTTTGACAAGATAAGGGCTTTGGAAGCAGCTCTTCAAACAAGGGAGTCGGAATTGGCTTCTGAAGTGGAGAAGCGTCAGACACTAGCAGCTGAGCTAGATAAAAAGGATGCTTAGTTGGTGAGTCTGCGGGCAACCCAGGAGAATCTTCAGAAGACTATAACAGAAATCTAGGGTCAATTGACTTCCAGCGCCGACCGGGAGAGAAACCTTCAAAGCCAGTGGGAGGCCAGCCAAGCGACTCTTAGATCTATGCAGGCCGATCTTCTGAAAGCGCAAGAGAACATTTCTCAGAATCAACAAGCTCTGACTTTGGCCCACACTGACAAGGAGAAGGCAGAGACAAAGCTAACGGATTATCAGGCGGGCGAAGTAGGTCGTCTGAGAGCCTACAGGCGAGCCTATGTTACCTCTCCTTACTTCATGAAGAAAATGGGTGATCTGATGAACTTCATGGTGTGCTGTGGTGCGGGTGGAGGAGCTCGCCAAATGCTTGAACAGGATTTGCTTCGGGCTGCCCCTTCGGAAGATTTCCTGGATATAGGTCGCATCATGAATGAGATTCCTGATGGGTCATTCCCTTCTTTCAAGGATGATGACGACTTCTTCCTTCTTCCCGAGCCTCCGGCCGACCCTACTTCCTGCCTCCCTAAGCCTCTTGCGGACCCTGCTGCTGATAATCCTGCTCCTGCGGACAATAATCCCTAAAATAGCACCATGTATTGTACTTCTTGCTGTAAAATTGTACTTAACCAACTCTTTTCCAACATCTTTATTGACTTGTCTTCATTTTGGCATGTTCGTGCTTCTCATGATATTCCTTAATAGCGGGCTCTTGACTCTCTTATCATAGTAATCATATGATAATATGTTGATCTATTGTTGGTATTCCTATATATTGCCTGTCGGAGTCTGTCTGTAACGACACAAGTCCTTGTATGTACTTTGGCCTCTTATTTTAAGTCTTATTTACCCCTGATCAGGGATCCTTCTATTTTCCCGACCTGCTCCCTAGTCTTCCTCTGCTGATCCCGTCTTAGTCTTGCTCCTTGATCTGTCCTTGGCCTCGTTTACAGGTCGGGTTAACTGAAGACCGAGACATTAAAAGTTACGCACAGGCGGGGGTCCATCCTGATCCAGGTCTGTATAGAAGAAGACCAGGAAATTAAGAGTTAAGGGCAGACCGGGGCCCCTCATGATCCAGGTCTGCACAGACAAAGGCCGAGTTATTTAAGAGTTAAGCCCAGCTCGGGAAAGCGTGGGCACTTTTCTAAGACCACTGTTGGTATCTTTTCCCGAGGTCTACCTCTTCGTACTTCGTGCCAGTACTTTTCCAAATATGCCCCTAGGCGTTATTTTCGAGGAAGATCCTTTGGCTATCGCTGTTCCCGCTCATTATTTTACTCCGACGGATGATAATCTGACGAAATTATTCCTTTACTTGGCGATTATAAATATTCTCCTCGCTTTTGACTTCCAGCGTTTCATATCCCTTTCCCCTCCCTTAAGCCTGAACCTCTTCTTACTCCTGTTCTGTCCGCTTTTGCATCGATAGTTTTGCGCTCGATCCTTCTTCTTTGTGTTTCTCTTTTCCATGGCCTCCCCCTCCTTTCTTCCTTCGTTGGCGGCGATACACTACCCTGGCTCATCCACCTTCGATGAGTTGGACCGAGATGACTTACGCTACACCTACGGAGTGGAGGATAACGTGCAAGTGATTATCCCCACTGGAATACATCAATACTTCAATCCCCCTGCTAGCTCTAGCACATTCTTTAAAGAACAATTTGTAGCGGGCCTTCGTCTTCCTATCCACACTTTCTTCTCCGAAGTATACCGCTACTTTCGAATTCCCCTGGGGCAATTAACACCCAACTCCATCAAGATCCTCTATGGCTTTGTAGTATTATGCGATGTGTGTGCGTTATTCTGGTCCGTCCACTTATTCCACTGTTTTTTCACCCTTCGGCTCCAGGAAGAGAGCACATTCCGTTTTCAGCCCCGTCTCTGAACCACCTTTTTATCGCCCCTGCCTCCTTCTGTTCCGAGCTGGAGGAACAAATTTTTCATCATTATCTTTCCCCACGAGGTGGAGTGGCCCTTGCAATGGCAACAGTCACTCCCTCCCCCTCCTGAACTAGGGGAATTTCATCTTGACTCCTCTTACCTAGAAGCCTCATCTCGCTTGTCTGGCTGGCAACTTAACTTGACACGGTTATTATCATCGGAGGAACTGTTGTCCTATTTTCGCCTAAGTTATCTGACCCTGGATATGCCTCGCTCCCTGGGTGAGCCTCTCTTTCCTTTCTGATATCGCTTTGTGAGTACTTTATTTTTTCTACTGCAACTAATCTCCCACTTTATCTTGTGCAGCTGAAGTCTTAACCCATGCTTCAGAGGTTCAGCCCCTTCCTATAAGCGATATGGAAATAATGAGGCGTGGCCGAGTTATCCTCCAGAGGAGAGCCCTTCCCCACTCGTCTTCAACTTCAATCGGCAAGGCTTCCCGGGCCCATCCTCCGCCCCGACCTACTCGGCAAGGGTCTTCTGGTATCCGCCCTGCTTCCTTGGCTCACCCCACTCGCCCACGCATGTCACGTCTCCCTCGGCCGACTGCCCCTACTCGCCCCCGGGCTGCTCGTCCACCTCGGCCGGCCACCCCTGCTCGCCCTCGGGCTGCTCGTCCACCTCGGCCTACTGCTTCGACACCCCTCCAACCGGTTAGTTCCCCCAGAGCCACTTATATCCCTGATCTGGGTCTTGGTGAAAGACGTATGGGCTTTGGTGGAGGAACAGGCAACGTTTCCTTCGTCGGCCCAGCTTCCAGAGAGGCTTCCCAAGCTGTCCGCCGGGCCCGCGTCACAAATGAACGCCTGAGCCAGGATGCCCCTTCTCCCTCTAGACACAGGGCTCGGTCGCCCTCCGATGATTCTGACTCGGATGACCAGCCGCTGGCTCAGAGACGTCGGCGCCAAGCCCCTCGTCCGGTGTCCGACTCAGGCCCGTCGTCTGTCCCTTCTCCTCCTCCAAATGCAGCTGCCTCTCCTCCACCTCCCCATGTGACTCCACCTCCAATCCCGAGCCCTGTAAATGATCCCCCTATTTCATCTGATACCAGTTCGAACCCCCGTTGGCTCAACCTTCCACATCGCAGCAAACTCAGGGCGATGAAGCTGGCCCCTCAGAACGCCCTTCAACTATCCCGCCTGTAGTACCTCCTCAGGGGCCTTCTTCAGCTCCTTCTGACTCAACCGTTGATCCCTCCGCTCCTCGTAGCTCAACCGCGAGTCCCTCAGACCCATCCCAGCTTACTTATCATAGTTATTGTACCAGTGTCCTTTCTGAGGGGAGGTTATGGTCCCGAATAGATGTTCCCACCAGCTCCCTCAAGATGAAAGGTCGTCTGGCCACTTTATGGGAAGAAAGCATGCAGCATATGGACTCCTTGCCTCCCCCGGCCCAGATGGACAAAATCGCAGAGTTGTATGTCAAGGTAAACTTTGAAACTTTCCAAACTGTTGTTTTTCCCTCTCTTATCAGATATTTCCTGTATGCCCCAGGCTTGTGCGGAGTCTCTAGCAGTGAACAATTCCTTCCATGCTATTTATCATCAGAATAAGTTGCTGCGAGACCAAGTTGCTGAACTGGAATTGCAATTGAATGATCCTGCCCAGGCCAGCCATGCTTTGCGGGCAAAGATAGAAGATTTGACCAGACAGAAGAACAGTCTGGAAACATCCCTAGCGCAAGCCAACCATGAACTTAAAGATCTCCAGGAAAAGCAAAGTCAAGTTGACATTGTGCACCAGCAGAGTATACATCAAAAAGTTTTAGAGCATCAACGAGCTATGGACCAATTAGCTCAGAAGCTACGTGTGGTCGAGACTCTAGCGCAGGATCAAGACCAAAAGTTAAAATCACAGGAGGCCCTTTTGAAATCTCAGGAGACCCAGTTGACCTCCCAAGCCACAGAATTAGCCACTGCCCGGAATGAACTAGCTCAGGCTCTGGCCACCACAGAAGGCGTATCAACAGCTCTGACTATTTACAGAGAGGGAGAGAACGATCGCTGCTTGCGGAACCGTGCTCTGTATCTGCGTTCTCCAGAATTTTGTGCACAGGTGGGACATCGTTTTTCCACGTCTGTTATCTACGGGGCGGGCGGGGGCTCTGCGACAACTTTACGAGCAAGACTATTTAAAGTCTCTTCCGCCTCCTGAATTTTTAGACCATGACTGGATCTTTAAAGAGATACCGGATGAAATATTTGCTCCTTTCGAATGATATTTTTTGGCTTCTTGTATATAATGACTTGAGAATTTCTTGTAAAGTACTTTGTTGTTTCCTCATTTGCACTTTAAGGCTTGCTTTTACTAAAATTGCTTAGCTTTTTTCACAAAAAGTATTAGGACATATAATTTCTGCTTTCACGTCTTTTTCTGCTTTCCCTGATCTACTCTTCCCTGGTCTACTATCCTAATTTCTGGATAAGGGACAGACCTGCTTATCACCCAACTTACACTTCTCGACCTGCTTCTTCAAACTCGATAAGGTCGTAGGTAATTAGCACTCCATGGTCGATCTAGCCTCTTGCCCCGTTCATCTTGTAAATAATAAGCTCCGGATGCTAACTTTTTAACGACTTTGTAAGGCCCGTCCCATTGAGGTGCTACCTTAGTCACGTCCCCCACTGGCTTGATTTGCTTCCAGACCAGATCTCCTTCTCCAAAGAACCAAGGAATTACTCTTCTGTTATAGTTTTGTCTCATTCTTTATCGATAGGCCTCCAGCCGAGCCACCGTTAGGTGCCGGGTGTCGCTAATAAGATCTAGCTCAGCCAACCTTCGTTCTGTGTTTTCTTCATCATATAATGTCCTTCTAATTGATGGCACTCCAATTTCTATGGGTACCACTGCTTCATTGCCATAAACCAAGTGGAATGATGTCAGACCTGTGCTTTCCCGAGGTGTTGTACGATAGACCCACAGAATGTTTGGTAGCTCTTCCACCCAATTGCCTCCGACATGATCTAGCTTGACCTTCAGACCTCGTACTATTTCTCTATTGATTACCTCGGTATGACCATTGCTTTGCGGATAGGCTACTGAAGTGAAATCTTGCGTTATGCCAAATCCCTTGCACCAGGCCTGGATTCTTTGTCTTTGAAATTGCCTTCCATTGTCAGTCACCAGCTTGTGAGGAATACCAAATCTGCAAAGAATGTTCTTCCATAGGAATTGAATGACGGCATCTTCTGTGATTCGAGCCAAGGCTTCTGCTTCTACCCATTTAGAGAAATAGTCCACTGCCACTAATAAGAAACACCTCTCACCTGGCGCCATCGGAAATGGTCCCACGATATCCATGCCCCATTGATCAAAAGGACAGGAAACTATAGACGTTCTCAACAGGGTCGTAGGTCGATGTGTCAAGTTTTGATGTTTCTAGCAAGACAAGCATGTGTTCACCCAAGTTGTGAGCATCCCTCTGTAAAGTAGGCCAGAAATACCCGGCCAGGAGCACCTTGCGAGATAACGTCCGACCACCTACATGATTGCCACAACATCCCAGGTGTATTTCTCGCAAGGCTTGATCTGCTTCCTCTACCCCCAAGCATTTGAGTAAAGGTCGAGAAAAGGACCTCTTGTAGAGCTGATCTCCAATCATTACATAAGCATGCGCTTGCTTCCTAATCAGCCGTGACTCTTTTGGATCGGTGGGTAAGATACCCTGCCTGAGATAACTGATCATGGGTGCCTGCCAATCGATAGTTGCTTCTGCATTGTTTTGCAAATCTATCTGGGCTATCAGAAAAGTTTGTGCCGTTGACCGATCCAGCACCCAAGTGATTAGGGAACTGGCCATCTTTGCTAGCTCATCTGCTCTTTCATTATCTGACCTGGGAATTTTGGTCACGATGACTTCTGTGAATTTCCCTTTCATCTATTCATATGCTTCTTGATATACTTGTAATTTGTCACAATTTATCATAAAGTTACCATTCACCTGCTGAGTTACCAGCTACGAATCTGAATAAATGATCACCCGGGCGGCCCCTACATGCCGGGCTGCCTGCAGTCCGGCCAACAAAGCCTCATACTCTGCTTCATTGTTCGTGGCTCAAAAATTTGATCGAACCGCCAGTTGGAGTATATCTCCTTGAGGAGATATTACCAAGACTCCAACCCCGCTTCCCTGATGATTAGCAGACTTATCCACATAGATCTTCCATGTTTCTTCAGAGTTGGTTTGATGCACCTCAGTTAGGAAATCTGCTAAGGCCTGTGCCTTAATAGCGGTGCGCGGTTGGTACTGTATGTCATATTCTCCCAACTCTGTGGCCTATTTGATAAGCCGACCTGTAACTTCTACATTAGTTAATGCTCTTCCCATAATGCTGTTGGTTAGGACGGTGATAGGATGCGACAAGAAATAGGGTCTTAACCGTCAAGCCATAAGGACCAATCCATAAACCAACTTTTCGAGAGCCGTGTATCGGGACTCGGCTCCTTTTAATAAATGGCTGAAGAAATACACTGGCCGTTGTACACTATCATGTTCTTTTACGAGCACGGCCCCTACAGCCTTAGGGGTGGCCGACAAATAGACCCATAAGGGCTCACCTACAACTGGCTTAAATAGGGATGGGAGAGTTTCCAGATACTTCTTCAGTTCTTCAAAAGCTCTAGTGCATTCTTCATCCCATTGGAATTTGGAGGCCTTCCTTAGTACCTTGAAAAAAGGAGCAGCTCGGTCTGCAGATCTGGAAATGAATCTTGACAGGGCTGTTATTCTGCCAACCAACTTCTGGGTTTCTTTTAAATTCTGAGGAGGCTGCATATCCTTAAGCACTTGAACCTTTTCAGGATTGACTTCTATTCCTCGCTCAGTCACCAGGTAACCCAAGAATTTTTCTTCTTTAGCTCCAAATAAGCATTTCAAGGGATTGAGTTTCAGCCCATACTGCCGGAGAGTCCTGCGTGTTTCCTCCACATCTTTGATCAAGTTTTCGGCCAGCGGGGATTTGATGAGCATATCATCTATATAGACCTCCACATTTCGCCCGATCTACTCCCGGAAGATTTTATCCATCATTCGTTGGTATGTGGCTCCGGCATTCCTGAGACCAAAGGGCATGACAGTGTAACAGAAAGTACCGTCAGCCATAATAAAGCTAACCTTTTCTTGATCTTCCCTTGATAGAGGTATCTGATGATACCCCTGGTAGGCGTTCAGCATACATATTCTCTCGCAGTCGGCCGTGGAGTCCACCATTTGATCAATCCGGAGCAGAGGATAGTAGTCTTTAGGGTTGGCCCGATTGAGATCCCGGAAGTCTATACATACTCTCCACTTATTGTTGGGCTTCTTTACCGAGACTACATTGGAGAGCCAGGATGAGAACTGAACCTCCCGAACATGTCCTGCCTTCTTGAGCTGATCCACCTCGGCTCTTATTATTTTATTCTGGTCGGCTGAGAAATTCCTTTTCTTTTGCTTTACAGGTCGGGAATCTGGTAATAAATGTAGCTTGTGCTCAGCCACTTCCGGCTTAACCTCGGGTAGCTCTTCAGTAGACCAGGCAAAGACATCCCGGTTGCAGATCAAACACTGAATTAATTCTTCTTTGAGGGGAGAAGGAAGGTCGCTTACCACCCGGGTCAAACTTTCAGGTCGCTTGGTGTGTAGTTGTACTTCTTCCCAAGGGATGAGTTCTTCAGCTATAGGCAGAGGTTCCTCTTGAACAACATGAACACCCCCATCTTGCATCCTTTGATTTTTCCGAGCCTCAACTCGGACTATGTCAATGTAGCACCGCCGAGAAACCTTCTGTTCTCCTTTAACTTTCCCGACCTGCTCACCCACAGGAAACTTGATTTTTTGATGGAAGGTCGAGACAGCAGCCTTAAATTCATGCAAGGCGGGCCTTCCGAGGATGGCATTATAGGAAGAAGGGGAGTCCACCACTATAAAAGTGCTCCTCCTGGTGCGCACCAACGGCTCGGTGCCCAAAGATATGGCCAGCTTAATCTGACCCATAGGCTTCACTTCATTGCCTGTAAATCCATACAGAGATGTGGCCACCGGTTGGAGTTCAGCAGCATCAATTTGCATTTCTTCGAATGCGGTCCTGAATAGAATGTTGACTGAGCTCCCGGTATCAACGAAAACTCGAGCCACTCGGCTATTGGCAATGATGGCTTTGATGATGAGAGCATCATCATGAGGTAACTCCAGGCCCTCCAGGTCTGCTGGCCCGAAGCTAATAACAGGGCCAGCAGCTTGCTCATGACTGCATCCGACGGCATGAACCTCCAAGCGCCAAACATGAGACTTACGTGCTCTCCCTGAATCTCCGTCAGTTGGCCCTCCAGAGATCATGTCGATCTCTCTGACAGCTGCATTACCTCTGTTCTCAACCTCCCGTGATCCTTCTAGCTCTTTTCCTCAGCCAGGTTGATGAGTGCTAGATCCTGCGAGCTCGGGATGAGATTGCCCGGCCTGTCCTGCCCCCCTTTGTTCCTCCATCATCTTGATCAACTGAGGAGCTAGCTCGGGCGGAGGTAAACCCATCTCGGCAGCCCGCTTAGAGTCTCGAGCGAACTGAAAGCAACGATTAGTATCATGCGTACATGACCGATGATAAGTACAATACCGATTATTCCATGGCCCTGGTCGAGGAACATGTACAACAGCAACTTGAGGTGCAGGTCTGACTTCTGGCCCCGGGTGAAATGCGGGTCTGGCCTCCCGGGCTCGCGCTAGAGGTTGAGGAGGTGGTTGAGGCGCCCTTCTTTCTTGCTTGTTGGTGGAAGGAGGTTGGCTTTCAGCTTTCCTCCGAGCTGCTTGTGCTTCTTCCACTTTAATGTAGGAAGCAGTTTTTTCCACCATCTCATCAATATTCCGAGCGGGATTTTTGATGAGATCTCTAAAGAATTCTTCCTCTCCCAATCCATGAGAGAAGGCGCTCATCAGAATCTCTGAAGTGGCAGTGGGGACATCTTGAGTCACTTGCTTAAAGCGGTTGATATAACTTCTCAGGGGCTCAGTCGGCCCCTGCTTCAGAGCGAAAAGACAATGATCTGTCTTCTGATACTTCTTGTTGCTAGTAAATCGGTGCAGAAAAGCCGTTTTGAAGTCCAGAAAACAGGTAATGGACCCTTGAGGTAGCCCATCGAACCACTTTAAGGCTGAGCTAGCTAAAGTGTTCAAGAAAACTCTGCATTTGACAACATCGCTATATTGGTGCAGCAGGGCTGCATTTTTGAATTTTCGCAAGTGCTCTTCCGGGTCCTTGCTCCCGTCATACTCTCCGATCGACGGGGCTCTGTAACCTTTAGGCAGTCTTTCATTTAGAATCCTGGCCGAGAAAGGTACTTTCTTGTCCGGATCTTCGGGGAACACCTCAGGTGCGACAAAAGCCTTCCCCTTCTTTGAATCTCGCGGCAAAGAACTCTCAGCCATAGAGGCTTGAGGATGTTCCTTCTTAAGGCTCTGCCCTTGGGGATCTGGCTGATAATATCCCACACCAGGCTCACGATAAGGAATTTGAGGAAATACCTCAGGCTGCTTTCTTTTAGAACCCCGATCTGAAACAGGGAGGGGCTCCTTGGAAGCTTCAACAGGGGCTTGTCGTGGTCATGAAACAGTTGCCTGTCTCTCGGTGGCTGCCAACCTTTTGGCCTCCTTGAAGAGCTCGTACTCTCCGGCGGTCATAGTGACATAAATATGGCCAGACTGCTCCATCGTCACGTTCCGGAACAGGTTGTTGTGTTCCCACAGATGGCGCCAAATTTGATCCCGTCCAGAAGCTGAGTCGGATGAAGGCAGGCCTTGTTGTGCGAAAAGTTGACGGAGAGTCGTTGAAATGCTGAATCTGCGGGGTACTCCCTAGAAAGGTTCGCACGGGCGGCCCACAGAGAGAAACGATCAGGATGATGACGCTATTGCTCTGCACACACGTAGACGAGTCCACCGGTCATTAGAGACCAAAAACCAGGGAAAAAGTCCCCGGGTCAGGCCCTCCGACGCTCAAGTCAAGTACTTTTTCCCCAGAAATCGCAGAGAAATGAACAAAAGTAAAAACTAGTGAGAAATGATGAGTGAGCGTACCTGCATAAGGGACAAGGCATCCCTTTTTATACTGCAACGAAGATTCTTGGGTCTGACGGGTGTCAGGGAATGTCGGCTGTCAGGTTTTGTTTGGCGGTGGTTGACACGTGGCTCTTCCTAATAGGCTGACAGCAAAACCAAAGGTGTATTGAGCCCCGACTTATGACATATTCCCTGACACCTCGATTATTCCCTCTGACAAGCGGTTGTGATTCCTTGGTTGATTTGTCCTGTAGCCCCTGACTGATTCGGGATCTGGACTTGCCCTATTTTTACATACTGTTGCCTTCGACTTGTATGCCCCGATCTGTGTTAAGCTTGTGTCCGGATCTGCCATTGTCGTCTGCTATTTTGATTTGCCTTCCGGGTCTGTGTCCAGACCGGTGATCTTTGGCTTGGGTGTTCCGACCTGCACCCTGGGTCTGGTTCCTGACCCGCCTGTCTATTGCTGTCTGCTATTATCCAAAGCATGTACGTCCCGACCTGTACGCTGGGTCTGGTTCCCGACCCTCATCTGTCTGATTATCCAAGGCATGTACATCCCGACCTGCACGCTGGGTCGACTTCCCGATCCTTATATGTCTGACTATCCAAGGCATGTACGTCCCGACCTGCATGCTGGGTCGGCTTCCCGACCCTCACCTGTCTGACTATCCAAGACATGTACGTCCCGACCTGCACGCTGGGTCTGTAAGCAGAACTGTTGGTAGTTTCCATCCTTAGCTATACTTGGCCCACGAGCCCATTTACTACTTACTATCAGGGCTGATTCTTATAATTCTCTCTTTTGACTTTGGCCACGTAAGCTGGACTTTTGACCTCCCTGCTGTCCATATCAGCCTGACTGCTGACCGGCCACGTTGGCTTGACTTCTGCCCTTCTTGACCTCCCCGTCAACTGGACTGTTGACCTGCCACGTTGGCTTGACTTCTGACCTTCTTGACCTCCCCGTCAGCTGGACTGTTGACCTGCCACGTTGGCTTGACTTCTGACCTTCCTATCCTACAGGTCAGCTTGACTTCTGACCCTCTTGCGGCCTTGACTCCGAGCCATATCATCCTATTGACCCCACAAAATACGCACCGTATCAGTACATAAGTCATAAGCATATGGTAAGATAAATCCCAGGTCATCAATTTCTGAGAATCGATTCATGATCATTATATCAGATATGTAATGTGTCTACCATCTATGATACACTCTGGAGCATAATAACACGTATCAAAGTGTTTATTCGGAGTTGTCCTAATAAAATCACTCTGATATCTAAATTATCATGGTGTTTTAATAAAAAGAGACAAAGTAAATAAGAGAAGTAAAGTTTTAGATCGAGAGACTAGAGAGGGACTCTTTCAGAGAGCATGTACTTGATCTTTTTTTAAATGTGGGGTGCCCGAGAGATTACAAAGAGATGGGGAGGAGATCACGAGGGAGTGAGTAAAAGATCATGGCCCCTGTTTACCTTGGCATATGACAGGTTGGCAAATCGAGGATTTAGGTGGTCAACGACTTAGCAGATCGAGTCTGTTGAGTCAGCTTAGTAAATCAGACTGCTCAAGAAGTCGGGAGGTCAACGACTCAACTCGACATATCTACTCAGGAAAAAGAAAGGTCAATAACTCGACAACTGACATGCCATATGGACTCTATATTGACCCAGTTTTAATCATACCACATGGCTTATGTTGACCGGATTAAGAGCCACGTGGACCCGTGCTTACCTCCTCATAAGGGGATAACACATCTCGTTCCCATCTCCATCCAGACCCAACATATAAAATTTATAGGATTCCAAAACCCACCTACAATGAAATTAAAAAAAAAACTAAATTCCAAGTAAAAAACCCTAGCGGATTAATTTATTTCAAGCTCCAAGAAAATCACATCGACGTGAGTTCAAAATATTCGCACCAGTTTGACTGATAACACATGCGATCAAATACTGCCTTTAAATATATCAACCGTTCGGTGACACATCCACGCATGCAATTGAATACGTACGATCAGTATAACAATTCCTTTATTGGACCAACTGACAATTATTGCTGGCAAAATATGTATATAATATATATCATCGAGATAATTATTTTAATTTAAGGTAGCGTCTGTGCGTTCATCACTGTGTAGGACAAAAACTGCATCAATTATGACCATCCGGCTAAATTAAGCGGCGAGGCCAATGCTAGCTCATCTGGGATGAAGTGTCCGGCGAAGAAAGAGATCAAGTCTGAGACGTGTATAGATCTTAAAGCACTTCGATTCTAATGACAAGTTTGGGTTTTCCTTCTCAAATCCTTGTTTTTATCGACTACTCCTTTTGACAGACGCCTTACATTTATGTATAAACATATTGTTGTACGCCAGCACCATTTCCACACTCAACCTTGTTTTTTTCCTTTAATTTTCTAATGCGACTGTGAGTGTGACCGTTCATGTTCTCCGGGTTACAAGTCAAAGCAAGTAGCCGTCAGCCACTTGCATTTCACATAGTTGCGCCTCTCTACAGTACAGCACAACAGGACTCAATTACGACGCGAAGGAGACAGCGCGATCCCAGTCCACCGTCGGCGTCCAAGTCAGCGCACGTGGTCAACCTTTACACAACTACCGGATAAAATCGAAATGACCGAATTATTATTTTTTTTTTTTTACAAATTCAACGTATCAAAATTTACCACATAATTAAACAAATCAAATTAATATAAAATTACCTAATCGATTATTTAACTTAAATCGAGTTTTACTAGCCACTAACGCTTAGTCGGCATTTATAATCAAATGAAAGAGGTACACACAGCTGTTGTTTGCTGCTGGTGCTGCAGCGCATGGGGAAGGCGGGAAGCCATGACCCGATGAGCAGAAGGCATGGGCTTCAATAATAATTCGGGTGAAGACAGAGTAGCAGGTAGTGCAGTGCTAATTAATTCTAGATGATCAGCAGTAAGAGACAAGCTTTATCTTTAACAAAGATAATTAAGATCGAGATAATTGGATTAAGGATAAACGAACAACGACGGTAGGTACGTGTGGCTTATGGATGCGGAAAACAAACAAATAAGAAATATGTAAGGAAAATTGAATAATATTTTTCAACCCTTTTTCTTCTATTTAAACGCAGCTCACCCCGTTCCGCTCCACTCCACCACGCTTCCTAGAGACTAGGAAATTAATTAAGGTATCTCCTTTCTCTTAATTTCTCAACGAGTATGGGGGAAAAGAAAGAGGGTGGAGAGCAGTTCTCGTCGGTGGAGAAGATGGTGGCGCCGCCGAAGCAAGGCCGCAACATGTACGCCATGGGCTGCACCATGCTGGCCTCCTTGGCATCCATCCTGTTGGGCTACGGTACGTACGTCCATGTGGTTGATCATGGATGATTTCTGTTTAAATTTGTCTTCGGCTTTGATTCTTGTTTGTGATCTAATGTTTCGGTTTGGGGATTGAATCAGATATCGGAGTGATGAGCGGAGCTCAAAAGTACATACAGAATGAGCTTCACATCAACGACACGCAGGTGGAGATTCTCCTCGGCATCCTTAATCTCTACTCTCTCGTCGGTTCCTTCGCCGCCGGATTCACCTCCGACAAGATAGGCCGTCGGTACACCATTGTCCTCGCCGCTGCCATCTTCTTCGTTGGGGCGCTGCTCATGGGCTTCGCCATGAATTATGCTTTTCTCATGTTCGGCCGCTTCGTCGCCGGCATCGGCGTTGGATATGCGCTTATGATCGCCCCCACCTACACAGCCGAAGTCGCCCCTGCCTCCTGCCGCGGCTTCCTCACTTCCTTCCCGGAGGTCTTCATCAACTCCGGCATCCTCCTAGGCTACATCTCCAACTACGCCTTCTCCCATCTCCGGCAGTCCCTCGGGTGGCGATTCATGCTCGGCGTTGGTGCCATCCCGGCGGTTTTTCTCGGCGTCGGCGTGCTCGCCATGCCGGAGTCGCCGCGGTGGCTCGTCATGCGCGGCCGCCTCGGCGACGCCAAGGAGGTTCTCGATAAGACCTGCGACTCGCCGGAGGAAGCGCGGCTCCGTCTCGCCGACATCAAGCGGGCCGCCGGAATCCCGGAAGACTGCGACGAAGACGTGGTGGCGCTCCCCGCGAAGAACAGAGACAACACGGGAGTCTGGAGGGAGCTGCTGCTGCGGCCGAGGCCGTCGGTGCGCCGTGTGCTGATCGCCGCCCTGGGGATCCATTTCTTCCAGCAGGCCTCGGGGATCGACTCGGTGGTGCTGTACAGTCCCCGGGTGTTCGAGGCGGCGGGGCTCAAGTCTGACAACGCGCAGCTGGGGACGACGGTGGCGGTGGGGTTCACCAAGACTCTCTTCATCCTGGTGGCAACCTTCTTCGTAGACCGCGTGGGGAGGCGGCCGCTGCTGCTCGGGAGCTTCGCAGGGATGATCGTGTCGCTGGCGGCGCTGGGGATCGGACTGACGGCGGTAGACAGGCACGGCGTTGGCGGGCACCAGCTACAGTGGGCGGTGGCGCTCAGCATCAGCTCCACGCTGGCCTACGTGGCGTTTTTCTCCATCGGCGCGGGGCCCATCACGTGGGTGTACAGCTCGGAGGTCTTCCCTCTGCGCCTGCGGGCGCTGGGAGCCGCCATCGGGGTGGCCGTGAACCGGGTCACCAGCGGCGTCATCACCATGACCTTCCTCTCTCTCTCCCATGCCATCACGCTTGGAGGCAGCTTCTTCTTGTACTCCGGAATCGCCACGGTGGCATGGGTGTTCTTCTTCACGTTCTTGCCGGAGACTCGGGGCAGGACGCTGGAGGAGATGCAGGAGCTCTTCGGGGAGCAAAAGAAAACGGCGTCGCCGGAGAAGGAAGAAACCACCGGAGTCGAAATGGTGAACGGCGGTAATTAGTAATAGAAAACACAAGGGCGCAATTTATCAATCAACTTTTAATTACTCGCTGTAAACAGTAAACACTATGCCAGCAAACAGGAAGCTTTGCAGTTCAATGCATGTTAACACGGAGATATTAGGATTTGAAAATAACAAAGTTAAAAGCAACTATTGTATATTATATAATTCAATATAAATTAACACTGCGAGACCATTTCGTCACATAATTAATAATAATGTAAATAATTTTTAATTAATTTCAGTCAACTAAAATTTATTATATTTGACAATCGATATGAATCAACTAAGAAAAATAAGTAAACATATTGTTAGATTTTTACAACGAGATAAAATGGATGGTATACATTCTATCTCCATTCTAATCATTGAGGATGGTTTCATTGCACATTCATCCTCCTCTTGAATATCTGACCCCAGATCTACTGTAGTATTGTTAGTGCCCTACAATATGCTTCAATTACACGACTCGATATTACTTTCGTTCTGAATCGTATTTGTCAATTTATGCATACTCCTTCTAAACATCATTGGGAAGGTGTTAAGAGAATTCTTCGATATCTCAAAGGTACTATTCTACATGATCTTTTTTTATATCGTCAGTGTTCGTGAGAGTTGATTGTCTACAATGATACATATTTGATTGGATCTTCCGAAGATAGACATTCTACTAATGGATATTCTATATTTCTTGGACGAAATCTTATTTCTTAGCTTTCAAAAAATCAACCTAGAGTCTCTCACTTAAGTACTGAAGCTGAAGATAAAGTTATCGCTAATGCAACGTCAGAAGTTATTTGGCTACAATCTCTTATTTTGGAATTACACTTTTTCCCAACTGCTACGCCTAAAATGTGGTGTGATAATATTGGAGCAACTTATCTTGTGGCAAATCCTGTTTTTCATGCTCGTACCAAGCATGTAGAAATTTATTTCCATTTTGTTCGCGAGCGTGTAACAACTCGACAACTTTCAGTTTATTATATCTCTATGGAAAATCAAATTACTGATATATTTACCAAGTCATTATCTAGACAACGTTTCACCAAGTTAGCACTCAAACTCAACGTTTAGACACTTCTGTTAAGTTTATCGGGGGTAATGACAATAATGAAAATAATCTCTAATTGATTTCAATCAATTGATATTTATTATATTTGGCACACAATATATGAATAAATTAGGAAAAATAATATTTCCAAATTTATTATATTACTATGTTTATAATTATTATGATGGCATACCTTATTTAATCTTTTCATTATTATTTTAGATAATAGTATAAATAAGACTATTTTAGTAATAAGATTATCAAAAATTAAAGCTTTATATCAACAATTTCTCAAATTCAAATATGTTGGAGATCGATGATGCAGCACCCAGAGATTGGTTGAGCTTCTCAGTCAGTTCCTATAATGCTCTCACAAAAGACTCATACTGACTCATCACTATCAGCTGGTAGCTTCGAGATATCAAATTAATACACATTGAGAAAAACATACTTTGAAGTGGAGGGCTCTGAAGCATGAGAATTGATCCGATTAGTCATTGCCCCCGTTCAAGCCACTCTTGAGAGTCAGTGTCTTCAAAAATGGCGGACCACTTGTTCAGCCATCACTTTCTTTGACAGGTTAACCACACCACCACACGACTTGCATATATAATCTGGGAATCGAATGGAACCACATACTAGTTGTGGCGTCGCCTCAACGATTGCCACAACGGATTCAGGCCAAGAGAAGATGATGATCGGGTAGACTATTAACTGCCACAAATGGACGCAAGGTTCACAAAAAAAGATATGTATTTATTCCACAATTCAGGAACGATCATGCAATTGTGGCCACATGGCTTCGATCTTATGGTTCCTTCGTGAAACATCTCCACCTAGGAATTATTGGCTAGTTTCAGTTTCTAATAGTGTGGGGGCAGTCATGGAAAACTATCAAAGTGACAGGTTTCACTTTTTGCAGAATTTAATGCAAGATTAAATCCAAAGCCAATTCTGCATTCAGTTCTTGTGATCATCTGCAAATATAAGTGAATGTTTTGCGAGAAACGATATTGACTGGAACATAAAATCAAAGAAATGGATGTTCTTGTTAGCCAATCTTCCACAATAAAGATGATTTGCCAAGAGATTATAGGGGAGAAATTGCTGAATTTAAATTTAAATTCAACTTGGATAAGCAAATTGAAATTTAATTAAATTACAGGGAGAGTGACATGAGCAGATAATTTCAAGCTACCAAATAAGAAAGGATGAGCTGCTTGGATGACTACTAGGCTGCCTTATATTACCGAGTTGTTGAGTTATCCGAGTGTCGAGTTGGCTGAGTCACCCGAGTGCTAAGGCTGAGATGTCCGAGACCTAAGGCTAAGATGTCCAGACCAAGTCACAAAGTGTCGTGACCGAGTACCCGAGTGTTAAGGCCAAATAACGAGTACTCCTAGTAAGTACCAAGAACTCCGGCCAAGTTCGAGCTAGCAAAAAGAGTGAGGCCTATGTGATATAATATCTTTAAAACAGATTTATCCTCCTTTGATTGTGTTTCGAGATTATGATGGAAGTCTGTTTCATAGGATACAATGACAAAACTAGGTATACAATCAAGCACTGGTTGTTCGTGGTAAACTGAGAAAATATTTGATTGTTGTACAAATAAACAATTAAGCAAAAATGGATGGCAGAAAGAAGATTTGGAGGAATGAATGTCAAAGAAAATCTTTGCTTGCTTTTTGCCTTTTTCTTAAGATTTAGCCTCCTTATATAGGAGTGTCTCCCATTTGGCTATGTTAAATGGCCGATTAAAGGCCATTATCATCCAGATTGAAATGTAAGTTGTAGTCGGTTGTTTCACCTGGGTACCCCACTAACATCATGTCACTTAATACATCCTTTATGCACTTGTGATGTGGCAAAATGTTAGTTGTTCTATTTAGACAAATTTTATCCTGATTGATCTGACATTCAATGCGTGTAGATCGTGCTCGCACACAAGTCAACATGGTTCAATATAAATCCAGACCCTAAATTTGCACCCCTTATGGGCCCACACATGAGAGAAAACCTATTCCCATATATTTATTCACAACTATAATACTTGTGATATAATATAAATCAACAACCTTGCATTAAAATTTTTAATATAGAGCTAAAGTTCTCCTAGGCAATAGAATGCTCTCCATCCACATTTTTATTTCCATTCACATTTCCAACCATTCTTAATCCAAAAAGGTTATTGATTCCCTTGCACCGAAAATGGGTAACAGTTACCGTTTTTGTTTATTGATGGATTTTGCTTAAGAATGGCAATGGGTTGGGTTTAAACCCGGTCTCGTATTAAATCCGTCCCGTTCGGGGTGGGTTTAAACCCCGTCAAATTTAAATTTAAATTTATAGGGGAGAAATTGCTGAATTTAAATTTAAATTCAACTTGGATAAGCAAAATTGAAATTTAATTAAATTACAAGGAGAGTGACATGAGCAGATAATCTCATATTATCAAGTAGGAAAGGATGAGCTGCTTGGATGGCTACTGGGCTACCTTGTATTGCCGAGTTGTTGAGTTATCCGAGTGTCGAGTTGGCTGAGTTACCCGAGTGCTAAGGCCGAGATGTCCGAGACCTTAAGCCGAGATGTCCGAGACCTTAAGCCGAGATGTCCAGACCAAGTCACAAAGTGTCGTTTCTCGCGTACCCGAGTGTTAAGGCCAAATAACGAGTACTCCTATCAAGTACCAAGAACTCCTGCCAAGTTCGAGCTGACAAAAAGAGTGAGGCCTATGTGATATAGTATCCTTAATTAAAACAGATTTGTCCTTCTTTGACTATGCTTCGAGGTTACGATGGAAATCTGTTTCATAGGATACAATGACAGAATTAGGTACACAATCAAGCACTGGTTGTCCATGGTAAACTGAGAAAATATTTGATTGTTGTACAGGTAAACAATTAAGCAAAAATGCATGGCAGAGCGAAGATTTGGAGGAATGAATGTCAAAGAAAATCTTTACTTGCTTTTTGCCTTTTACTTAAAATCTAGCCTCCTTATATAGGAGTGTCTCCCATTTGGCTACGTTAAATGACTGATTAAAGGCCATTATCGTCTAGATTGAAATGTAAGTTGTAGTCGGCTGTTTCACCCGAGTACCCCTACTAACATCACATCACTTAATACATCCTTTATGCACTTGTGATGTGGCAAAATGTTAGTTGTTCTACTTGGAAAAATTTTGTCCTGACTAGTCTGACATTCAATGCGTGCAGGCCGTGCTCACACACAAGTCAACATGATTCAATATAAATCAGACTCTGGATTTACACCCCTTACGGGCCCACACATGAGAGAAAGTCTATTCTCATGTATTTATTGACAACTATAATACTTGTGATATAATATAAATCAACAACCTTGCATTAAAATTTTTAATATAGAACTAAAGTTCTCATTGGCAATAGAATGCTCTCCATCCACATTTTTATTTCCATTCACATTTCCAACCGTTCTTAATCCAAAAAGGTGATTGATTCCCTTCACCGGAAATGGGTAACAATTACAGTTTTTGTTTATTGATGGATTCTGCTTAGGATGGCAATGGGTTGGGTTTAAACCTGACCTCGTATTAAACCTGTCCAGTTCGGGGCAGGTTTAAACCTCGCCGAGCGGGTTACAGGACGGGTCTAAACCCGTTGACCGGGTTTAGAAACAAGTTCGAGGCGGGTTACAAATTTCAAATAATCTGGCCCGAATCCGCCCGACATATATATAATATATAATAATAATACTAATCTTTTATATATATATATATATATATATATAAACCCGTCGGGTTTTGAGCGAGGTCGAAGCGTGGCAGGTTGAAAAAGTAGGCGAGGCGGGGCTGGGTTTATTTTTTTTCTCAGAGGGTGAGTTCTAGAATTGACGAAACCTAACCCAAACCCAACCTATTCTCATCCCTAATTCTGTTGTAGCATGCAACTTAAAAGAGAATTATCCAAACTAAATTAGTATTAAGGCATAATATTAATTTGGTTTGACACATTAGTGTTAGATAATTCTTTTTTTTTACAGCTAATTAATGAGAATTATACCCCCGACGATTGCCACTCTGAGGCGAGTTTGCCCACCGCTTCGTCAGCGCAGACAAAGAAGAGGCCCAATGAAGTCGTCTGCCACCACCTTGTCGAGGAGTGCCAAAATGAGTCAAACTAGCAATTGACGTTGAGCAGACTGATGGGCTTGGTGTGGATGCCCAGCTACACCTAGGTGATGACCTCAAGTAGCAAGGGCATAACCTAGATTTAAAATTACCTGGGGTTGATCAACGACATTGGTATTCTAGCGATGGTGGTCGCAGCCAAGTTGTGACAATGGGGTGAAGTCGACATCGCTTGTGGTAGGGAGAGTAGCGAGGACAAGACTATTAATAGAGATAGCAATGAATGTGATGTCATGGTGGTCAGGGAGGAAGGTAGCGACGACAGGATTGGAGGCAGTGGCTGCGACAATGTCCCACAGATATAGCGTGCTAATAGGGAGAAAGTTTGCTGCAGTTGTGCTAGTCAAGTCGTGGCTAGATGTATGTGAGGAGGGACAAGGAAGGTGGCGGCGCGATCTCCACGTGCAGCAGATAAAGCAATACACATAGTGACGTGAAGCAGCAAATAAGGAGAAATTTAGGTTTAATTAAAATTTTTAACAAGCAACCATTCAAGAATTCAAAAGAGAAAAATAAGAACTGAAATAAAATTACTATGGGGTTATATGGGCTGAAATAAAATGATGATGGGGCGGAAAATAAAATTTTAATTATATTTTTTTAAAATGGGTGGGATTGGAGCCCACCCTAGTCCAAGTGTGGCTCCGCCCCTATCAAGTAGCTTCTCTAGTGTCCCATACCCACCTGGTAGCACCACGAAGGCTTCGGATCAG
This sequence comes from Zingiber officinale, assembly GCF_018446385.1. Classification (NCBI taxonomy): domain Eukaryota; kingdom Viridiplantae; phylum Streptophyta; class Magnoliopsida; order Zingiberales; family Zingiberaceae; genus Zingiber; species Zingiber officinale. The sequence goes on along the minus strand of NC_055993.1, from coordinate 106,269,925 downwards.
CGGGTCATCCCCGCCTTCCGCTGGTGCATGTTCGCCACCATTATCATCTCTCTCTCTCTCTCTCTCTTCTTATAATATAAGGTATTCAGATTTTACAACTAGACTAATCCTGGGGTATACAATTCTGCCTCATATTCTCCCTACCAAGTAAATTTAGGAAGCGCAGTGGCTCCTGATATTGTGCCCCAGCTTCACCAGTAGTTTAATTGCTGTATGTGTGCCCTGAGTGGAAATTGAGCTCCGGTTACCTGGGAAATGCATCTTGCCTCTTAACACCACACCAAGTCCTTGGGGCACCATCCTCATCTTCCCGAATGTATTAGGCGTGGAGTAAATGGGGTATAATTGAAGAGTTAATAGTTTGTTTAAGTTATGTAATTAGTCTATAAATAGATTACTTATTTTATTAATGATTAGTGAAAAAAATATTATGATCTCCTTGTATATTCTTGACCTCTATTCTCATTTTTAAAGGAGAGTACTATGAGTTTTAGAGTATTAAAATGAAGATTCTATTTATATCTCAAAATCTTTACGACTAAGTAGAGTAAGACTTTAACGACAAGGACGTCAATGAAAGTTGATTAAAGGGAACAAAAAAGATTCAAAAGCGCAATTTATTCAACAACAAATATTATATGAAATGATTTTCTCAAGAATTGCAACTACTTCAACTTCAAAGGAGGCATAGAAAATACTACACAAAGAATTTCAAGACTCCTCCAAGGTAATAATAGTGAAGTTTCAGACACTTAGAAGTGAGTTTGAGACCTTGTTCATGAAGGGTAATGAAACGTTATAAGTTTTTTTATCTAGAATAATTTTAATTGTCAGTGAAATGAGATCTTATAGAGAAAATATTACTAATGCATGCAATTATCATTTTCAAGTTTTATGAAGCTTGACTTCAAAATATGATTATAAAGTAATTGAAATTGAGGAGACTAAAGATCTATCTATTTTCTCCTTTGATAAACAAATGAGTTCTTTGCAAGCTCATGACTCAAGGTGAAATAGATCAATTCAGAAAAATAATAAAAAGCAAGTGGAGGGAGAGACAAAAAAGAAATACTTTAGAGAATGTGGAAGAGTAAGCTTTCGTGATAGAGGACATGATAGAGGTAAAGGAAAAAATTATTTTGAATGATAAAAGAGACAGTTCACTTGGGATAAAAAATAGAATAAAAATTTATGGTTGCAAAAGATTTAGACATATAAAGACAAATTGCAAAGGTGACCCTCATTATATGAAAGAAGAAAATGAGAAAAAATAGTTATTTATGATTTACTCTCATTCTCATGAAATTCAAAATAATGTTTGAATTTTTGATAGTGGACATTCGAACCACATGACTTACAATAAGTCATTATTTAAAGAACTTAGTCACAAAAATACAAGTTAAACTTGGAGATAACAAGTAGATACAAGTCAAAGGCAAAAGTACTATTGCCATGTAGACTAGTGATTATAAAGTAAAATTACTTTACAATATTTTTTTTGCTTTAGGTTTGGTATATAGTGTGTTAAGTGTTAGACAGTTGATGGCAGATGACTATGCAATTTTATTTGATAATGGAGCTTGTGTCATTACCAACAAAGATTCTAGACAATCTATTATTAGTGTGCAAATGACACAAAGATATTTCCACTTAAAATCTCTAACTTGTCAGTGAGAAGAATAAATCTAAAATGTGGCACTTGAATATGTGTATCTTAACATAAAAAACATACAACTTTTAAGTCAGAAAGGTACAGTCTTCATATTACCTCAAATTAGCTCTTAGAGTCTTAGTTTATGTGAAGGGTGTATTTATGGAAAACAAATAAGGAAGCCTTTTCCAAGTGGGCAATTATGGAGAGTTTCAAATTGACTTGAGTTAATTCATACTAACATATGTGGGTCTATGAGAACTATGCCACTTCACTTGGTGAAAGTAATTTTTTTGAATGTTTACTGATGATTTTAGTCAAATGAACTATGTTTATTTTCTAATAAACAAATCATAGACGTTTGAGAATTTCAAAAAAATTTAATACATTTATGAAAAATCAAAATGTTACTTTAATAAAGACTCTCCACATAGATTGAGGGGATGAGTTTTTATCTAAAGAATTTAATTATTTTTGTGAAGAACATTGTATTCACATAGAGTTGACAACACCTTATAAACTAAAGCAAAATAGTATAGCTGAATGAAAAACTCGAATGATTATAGAAATGACCATAAGCTTGTTGAATATCGAAGGACTTCCAAATCTTTTTTTGGGTTAAAGTAGTGACAACATCTGTCTACTTGCTGAATATTTTTCCAACAAAGGTTGCCTTCAATCAAACACTATATAAGCATGGTAAGGTAGAAACCATTGATAAACCACTTAAGAATCTTAGATTATATTGACCATGCTTTGATAAATTTTCTATTCTATCATAAACTTGAGGAGAAACCTATAAAATGCATTTTTGTTAGATATTGTAATCAATCCAAAGGATATCAGTTGTATAATCCTCTTAGTGGCAGAAAAATTATATGGAGAGATATAGTTTTTGATGAAGATTCAAGTTGTAATTGGAATAAACAAGGTGAAGAGACTTTGTTAATACTCGTGTGAGCTAAAGGGGAGGTGAATAGCTTCGATTACATTGATTGAAATGTATTGGAAACTTGAAGAAAATTCGACGGCACAATGAAACAAGAACACAACCCTAACACACTTGATTTTAGTTGGTCTACTACCTCCCAAGGTGACTACGTCCAAGGCCTAGTCCTAGCGACTATCGCCACTATCATTCTCCTTTTCATATATCATCCAGAGGCAGAGAAGCCTCTTACAACTTATTTTCACATAATACAATAAGAAAAAAGTATATAAATATAAATGAAAGTGAAAATGACTTTACAATGAGAACTTTGCTCTTCTTGCTTCTTTATCACTTTGAATTGTCTCTTGATAGTAGGAAATGTAGCAATACTTTGTCTCCAACTTCTCAAGAATTGGGCCAAAAATCTCCTCTAAACCCTTCTTTTATAGCTTTTAAATCAAGGCTGATTTTTACCTATTAGTCGACTGATCTTATCCAGTAGTCAATTAATCCACTATGGATTCCAACATTGCTTTGACTTGTCAGCTCAATGACTTTATCCATCTCAGCATTAGTTGATTGATTATTATCATCAATCAACTATTACCTAATCAGTCGAATCCCACAATCAAGTTCTAAATTTTTGTTCAGTATAATAATGACATGAGTTGACTGATACATTCCATCAGTCGACTGTTACTGTTGGAATCCCAAAGTTGTTTTGATGTGATCAAACAAGTTAAGTTAAGTCCTGTTTGGTTTAACCCTGTGTCTAAGTGTGCAGGAATTTAGAAGCACAAGAAGTTGAGTAAAAGACGCAACTAGCGAGAAGGACGACACGGGAGAGAGTCGACGGGCTCGGTGCGTCTGAGGGACGAAGTGTTGCGGAAGAGTACACCGGCGGACAAAAAAGAACGTGCGATGTATTCAAGGGACGAGAAGCTAGAACAGAATATTGCTCAGGGAGCAAAAGACGTAGCTAGCGAGAAGGTCGGCACGGGAGAGAGCCGATGGGCTCAGTGCGTTCGAGGGACAAAGCTGTGGAAGAGTACGCTAGCGGATGAGAAGGAAGCATGCGATCCGAGGGATGAGAAGTCAGAGCGGAAGGTTGCTCGAGGAGAAGATCGGAAATTGGGTTCGGGTGAGTCCTATTCCGGATGGTCGAAATCACCCAAGCGAGAGGAGCCGGAGCGGAAGACCCGGACCGAGGCGAGTAGCACCGGAGTAGAGGGCCCAGACCAACAAAGTCAACATTGTTGACTTTAAGGGTTCGGGCACCCGGAATCAGTCCGAGCGCCCAGAATGCGATATTATCCAGATCACATTTGACCGCGATCCGTTGCGAAGGGGATAAAGTTTTATCCCCTTCCAGGTGTCTGGAACCCTTCCAGGCGCCCCGACCAAGACTATAAATACAGCCTTGGTCTAGAAGCTAAACAAGAATAAATAATTTCATTTACAACACTTGTGTGCTTCCCTTTGTTAGTTTAGATTTATCTTTCTGTGCTTTCACTACTGTAAGAGGCTTCTCTGCCTAAAGGAGTATTTAGTGCGCTTCACTTTCTTGGATTAACAACTTTCCCGGTTGTAACCAAGTAAATTCCTTGAGCCTCTATTTTTTTTTTTGTTTATTCTAGTTTTATTTATGCAAGTGTTCATTTAAGTCCGAGAAGGGTATTTTCTGTTTTATTTTGTGCAGAGCTATTCAACCCCCCTTCCAGCCGGCCCAATGATCCCAACAGTTACGATTAGTCAAGTTTTCTAATTGATTTTCGAAGCTTTTGTTTGCTGTTATAGTGACATCAGTTTGATCAATCAACTATTATTGTAGCAAATTAATGTTCGTAAATTATTATAACACATTTACTATAACATACTGTAGCAAATTCTAAAAAATATGTCAAACTCCAATTTCAAGATTTAGAGTTGATTGGCTGATCGATACACCCTATCAATTGATAAATACTCATGTTTAAATCTTATAAAGACTAAATTCTTATCTTGCCTAGTATCCAGTTGACCTCAACCTACTAGGATTTCCTTTGATCAGTATTTGATCAACCTTGACCTACCGACATTTTTCGTTGCATAACATCCGGTCAACCTTGGCCTACTAGAATTTCATCATTGTTTGACATCTGGTCAACTTTGACATGTCGACACTTATTGTATAACATTCAATCAACCTTGGCATGCTAGGACTTCATTCTGTATGTCAACTCCCTGTTGGACTTCCTACCATCAAGTGTCTAGCCAACCATGACCCACTTAGACTTTCCTCTTGGCAGTTAATCAACGTATTGATCAAACATTGAAACTCAACCTCGAGTCACACCGAGCTTGGCAAACCTTATCTAGAGGTTGATTGAACCAACAGATTCAAGTTCATATCTGAATGGAGAATAGATTCCAACAACTAAAGGTGTTGAATAATCTCCTTTAGGGTCGTTAGCTTTCTCACCATTAAATTCAAGAGAGGAGATCCTCTGGACCGTTTTTTGCGGTCCAGAGGATGCTCTCTTTCCATGTATTGGTGGGGATGCATGGTCCCCACCTATTTTATAAGTGAGGATCATGCATCCCCACTAATACATGCATAGGGAGCATCCTTTGCACCGCAAAAGCGGTCCAGAAGATTCGACCTGTAAATTCAAGTACTAGAAACTCATCCTCTTTGCAAGAATCGCTATTGAAACACCTCCATAAAAGGTTAGATCATGAGATAAATTTATGAATCAGATCAATTTGTTATTTTTATTATCGATCCTACAACTTTTAAAGAAGCAATAACAAAGAAAGAATGATAGAATGCAATGAAAGAAAAGTTAATGACAATTTATAAATATGAAGCATGAGAAATGGTGGATCTACCTTAAGGCAAGAATGCAATTAGTCACGAGTAGGTGTTTAAAACAAAATATCATGTTGATCAAACTATTCAAAAACACAGAGCTCAGCTCATGGCAAAGGGGCATCATAAGATATTGATTTCTAAGAAACCTTTTCATCGGTCTCTCGATTTGAAACTGTAAGGATTATCTTAGCATTGGATACACAATTATATTGGTTTGTTTATCAATTTAATGTTAAATTTGCATTTCTAAATGGAGACTTGCAATAAGAAGTTTATGTAATTCAACTTGAAGATTTCACACTCAAAAGCAAGGAGACAAAGATGTACAGGTTGAGAAAGGCATTCTATGGACTAAAATTATTGGTGCAATCGACCTCAAGTTAAGGTTGACCAAGCTAGGGTTGACTCGAGCTTAGATTTCGATATTTGATTAATATATGAGTAAGAAGTCAAGTAAGTTAAGGTGACCGAATACTTGATTAGAAGTAAAAAGTCTAAGTGGGTCGTAAGGCCAATTTGGAGATTTTGAAATTAAGTGCTGGTGCATTTCTGAGTCAATAAGAGACATTTTTTTAGCAACAAAAGATCAAGCAAACAAGATTTTTATTGTAAAATCATTTTCAATTATATTTGTGTTTGTTTTCTTGTTTAATTTCTTGTTGTGTTTTTTTAATAACAAGTTTGTAGAGACTTCTCTACCTCCGAAAAGTTTTAGAGATGAGAGAGTTCATAGTGGAGGAAGATCATTAGTGTGGACCCTTGGATTAGTCACCTCAAGGAGATGGATACCAAGTAAACCAAGGTATTGTGCTTACGGAGTAGAGTTTGATGCAAGGTTTCCACTGTGTATTCAATGACGAGAACAAAGCAATGATGAGAAGTGATCGAATCTATTCACTCCTCTCTAGCTCTCATGAGTCCTAACAAGTGGTATTAGATCGAGGTCACTCTTCATTAGACTAACTGTTGGAAGAAGCACGAACTTGAGGAAAGAAGAAGAAGGTGTGATTTTGAGCTCTTTAATAGTAACAAATCATTGGACTGACCATCGGAAGAAACCAACACTAAAGGGAACCCCGGGATGGATTCACATATGACATCTGAGTACCTCCACCTTGTTGATACAGTCTGACCTGGATGTTGTTTTGCTGTTAACACTGATTTAAGTTTGTATCAGATATTTAACTCAGATTAATTACTAATCTAGGTTGACTAGGTTGACCTGATTGAGAAAGTCCTAACTGGGATGTTAGGCAGTTGGAAAGTCCTGGTGAGTGAAGCCAGGTGAAAACCCTAGTGAGTGAAGCTAGGTGCAAGTCCTGGTGAGTGAAGCCAGGCAAGGGAAAATCCAGATGGATCAAGGGTGATCGGACATCTGGTGTTGAAAAGTCCAAGAAGGAAGCTTGGCATGCGAAGTCAGAGAGGGCTCGGTAGCTCGTTCTCTAGGACCAGATGAAGTCGGAGAGGCTAGGGGCTCGTTTCTCGGACTAGGTCGAGAGGGCTCGACCGGATGAGTCAGAAGTGGATCGGTCGGACCGATCGGTGAAACTGGACACACGGATCGGTCGGGACCGATCCGGTGGCTTCTTATACCGATCGGCCGACCGATCGAATGATCGATAGCTGCGAGCGTTTGCATCGATCGGGGCCGATCGAAATCGATCGATAGCTCTTGTGATATTCTTGATCGGTCGGGAGACCGATCGAAGCTATAAACGTTTGGGAAGAACGCTATCCGATCGGTGCGGGGACCGATCGATTAGTTCTGATCGATCCGCACCGATCAAGAGCCGCGTATTTTCAAACAGCTATCGATCGGTGCGGGACCGATCAGATAATTCTGATCGGTCCGCGGACCGATCAGGAGATGATCGATCTGCAGACCGATCCACAGTATGGCTTGTTTTGCATGCGCTTTCTCTTATTGTTTCTGATTCGCAATTGCTTTTACCTATTTCGTTTCTAACCATCTGCTGTAAGCTTTCTCGAAGTTACAGGTTACAGATTACTTGATGTTGGGTGAATTCAAATTAAGGATCATTAGTAGAAGGCGACGAAAAAGCTTTTGCTGTGTCTCGCTGCGGACAAACCAGTTTTGGTAGCAACGTCTCGTTTGCGATCTGCTGGCAGCCGTTTGGTCGAAATCAGCTTGACTTGTGCTGATAGGTTCAAGCTCAGAGGTACCAGTGGAAACGAGGATGCCATTGGTGGGAGCTGAGACAATCAGACAAGGAAGAAGCGTGATTGGCGACGTCGTGGACGGTTGCAGGGATTTGCAGGGATTTGCTGCAGGTTTGGCAGAGATCCGTTACAGAGCAGAGAGGCATATAAAGGTGGAGAGGAGAGGCTCTCGTGACTATGCTTTTCGTGCTCTTGCTGTGAAAAACACTGTGGAAAAAAACTCTATGGAAGATTGAAGCAGTGTGCTTGTTCTTCGCTGATTGTGGCTGTGAGCTTCCTTTGATCATTTCACTTGAGCCACTACTGTAAGTCTTGTGCTTAATTTCTTACTGCTGTTAAAGACTTTGTGGAGAGGTTACTCCACCGAGAAGGAGAATCCTTTAGCCGGATAGCTTTCAGGGTGTGATCTACCGAAAGATCAAGAGGATTCGTCCACCTTACGGACACGCCGAGGAGTAGGGGCAAGTTATCCCCGAACCTCGTAAATCTCTGAGTTAGTGTGCTGTGCTTTCTTGTTTTAGTTTTCTAATTCCGCTGTGCTAACAAAGTTCTTGAAGAAATTTGTGTTTAGTGTTTTTCAAAGAGGCTATTCACCCCCCTCTAGCCATCTAAGGTCCCAACAAGTGGTATCAGAGCCTGGTGCTCTTCATTTCGGCTTAACAACCCGAAGAGCAAAACAATGGCCATGAAGGAGGGATTTAGCACCAACCGTCCACCTTACTTCGAAGGAGCAGATTTTCAATATTGGAAGGGCCGCATGGAGTACTACCTCAAAACCGACATAGCCATGTGGTTCTCAGTCAAGGAAGGTTTCACACCACCAAAGGATGAAGAAGGTAAGGAACTCGAGTCGTCAAAGTGGTCTACCGAACAACTCCGCAAAGCACAAGCCGATGCCAAGGCTATGGTCACCTTGCAATGTGAAATCGCCAAGGACCAACTCGTCAAGGTAGGTCCGTTCTCAAGTGCAAGAGACCTATGGAACAAACTCATCGAGCTCCAAGAGGGAACTCGAGATTCTCGGATTGCCAAGAGGGACCTATTCTTGAATCAGCTCCAAAATCTAGCCATGAAGGACAATGAAACGGTGAGTGAACTTCATGGGAGATTCAAGGAGATCATCAATGGTCTCCACTCCGTGGATGAACGGGTAGAAAACCGTGACCTAGTAAGGTACGCTCTTAAATCTTTTCCTAGGAATGCCTTGTGGTCATCCATGGTAGATGCCTACAAGGTATCCAAGGATCTTTCCATTGTTAAACTAGATGAATTTTTACGTGAGATGGAACTTCATGAGCTTGCTAACAAAGGTCAAAAGAGAAGGGTATTGCTTTATTTGCAGGACCAAAGAGCAAGGATGGAAGAAGGAAGAAGGAAAAGAAGAAAGAAAAGGAGATTTCCTCATCCACCTCTTCTTCCGAATCCGATGATGAAAGTGGATCATCATCAAGCGAGATGGCAAACTTCGTAAGGAGGATTATGAGAAGAGGCCGAAGATACAAAGGAAAAGGTAAAACTAATGATCAAAATTTTGATAAATCTAATGTTACATGTTATGAGTGTAGCAAGAAAGGACACATTCGGAGCGAGTGTCCGAAACTAAAGAGGAAGGAGGAACGAGCCAAAAGGAAGGAGGAAAGAGCCAAGAAGAAGAAGGCTCTCAAGGCCACTTGGGATGAGTCCTCATCAAGCTCATCGGAGGAAGAAGAGAAGATGGAAAAGAGCACTCGGCAATTGGCACTCATGGCAAGGGAAGAGTCAGAATCCGAGAGTGATGACTCAAGCGCTTCAACCACGGCTTCATCATCTTCGGATGATGAAGAGGTAACCTCTTCTCATATAGATAAAACTATCACTCACTTATCTACATTGCTTAAAAAATCAAAAACAGAAAATAAATTGTTGAAAGAAGAAGTAAAAACCTTAAGGACCCTTAGGGAAGATGAGGTCGATGACCTACATCTAGAAGTCCTTGAGGATGAGAACAAGGCCTTAAAGGGTGAGGTTGAGAAACTCAAGAAAATGCTTGAGAAATTCTCAACTAGCTCTAAGACTCTAGACATGATTCTAAATGCCCAAAGGGCAGTTTACAACAAAGCCGGGTTAGGGTATCAACCCAAGGAGTCGAGTTTCATTTCTCTAATGTCTAGAACTCAAAATAGTAGATCACATGTTTCTAGAGTTCATGGAACTAGGAAAGGTATGACCAAGGCATGGGTTCCTAGGTCTTTCGTTGTAGAAGCATTAGGTCCCAAGATTTGGGTACCTAAAACCTCTATTTTTCGTGTATTGTAGGCATTGGTCGAGGGGGAGCATCTATCAACTTGGTTTGTTGATAGTGGATGCTCCAAGCACATGACTGGGAACAAATCACTGTTTACTACCATTCAAAACAAAAGTAGAGGTAATGTGTCTTTTGGTAATAATGGTAGCCTTAAGGTTAGGAATTGGAGACTTTCATATATCTGAATGTCTTCATATCAAGAATGTCCTTCTAGTCAAGGGGATGACTTTTAATCTCCTAAGTGTCAGTCAATTGTGTGATACGGGTTACACAATTGAATTTCATTCAAGTCAATGTTTGGTTAAACACATTGACACACTTGACACGGTACTAGTAGGCACAAGGGTTGACAATATTTATCAAGTATCATTTAAAAGTGCTACTAATGCTTTGATTAAGTGTTTCATGTCGAAAGAAGAAGAGTCTTGGTTATGGCATAGAAGATTGGCACATGTAAACATGAAGAACATCTGGAAGTTGGCCAACCAAGGATTAGTGCGAGGCTTACCAAGCATCAAGTTCCACAAGACCAAACTATGTGATGCATGTCAAAAGGGTAAGCAAACAAAAGCTGTCCATAAAGGTAAAAGCAATGTAAGTACATCTCGCTTTAGATTTATTGCACATGGACCTATTTGATTGCAGTAGTGTAATATCATTGAATGGAAGTAGATATTGTTTGGTAATCGTTGATGATTTTACTAGATACACATGGACTTTCTTCTTGAAACATAAGGACCAAACTATAGATATTTTTATTTCCTTTTGTAGAAGAACTGAAAATGAAAATCGACAACAATTAAAACCATTAGAAGTGATCATGGTGGGAATTTCAAAATCATAGGGTTTTAGAGTTTTGTCAAGAAAAAGGATATAGGCATGAGTTCTCTACTCCAAGGACCCCACAACAAAATGGGGTTGTGGAGAGAAAGAACCGAGTCTTGCAAGAAGCTGCACGAAGCATGCTCAATGAGTACTCACTACCGAGCTACTTATGGGCTGAAGCTGTAAATACAGCTTGCTATGTGCAAAATCGAGTCTTGATACATAGGTTTTTAGGAAAGACTCCCCATGAACTTTGGTTTGGGAAACCCCCTACAATTAAACATCTTAGGGTGTTTGGTTGTAAGGTGTTTATCTTAAACACCATGGATCATCTTGGAAAGTTCACGGCTAAGGCTGACGAAGGGATACTAGTCGGGTACTCTCTCATCAGCAAAGCCTATCGAGTCTACAACAATAGGACTAAATTAATTGAAGAGTCCTCGGATGTAGCATTTGAAGAAATTCCTAAATCAAATGATCAATCAAGGGATGTAGGAGAAATTCAATTTGAACTTAGAAATCTATGTTTAAATGGTCAAAACATTGGAAGAGTCGAAGTTGACTCGAAGATGATGAGCAAAGGCAAGAAAGGGCTCAATCTGATCTCTTGCCTGTGCCGAGTGAGACCACTCATGAGGCACCGCCAACTCCAAGGCAATCTAGGATAGTCTCTAGTCATCCACAAGACCAGGTTGTGGGAGACATCCAACAAGGGGTTATGACTAGACCATTCTTCAGAAATGACTCGAATGAGGTTGCTTTGATCTCAGAAATCGAACCTAAACTAGTTGATGAGGCATTGCATGATCATGATTGGGTCATAGCTATGCAAGATGAGTTAGGTCAATTTGAAAGAAGCCAAGTGTGGGACTTGGTTCCTAGACCTAAGAAGACCACCATTATTGGAACTAAATGGGTCTTCAAAAATAAGTTAAACCAAAAGGGAGAGGTAGTAAGAAACAAGGCAAGACTAGTAGCCAAGGGCTATAGTCAAGTTGAAGGCCTCGATTATGATGAGACCTATGCTCCTGTGGCACGATTGGAGTCCATTCGTTCAATGCTAGCTTTTGCTGCACATAGAGGTTTCAAGCTCTATCAAATGGACGTTAAATCGGCCTTCTTAAATGGTTTCATTAAAGAAGAAGTCTACGTTGAACAACCACCGGGGTTTGTGAATACCGAAGCTCCAAACCACGTGTTCAAGCTCAAGAAAGCTCTTTATGGGCTAAAACAAGCACCTCGAGCTTGATACGAAAGGTTGTCGACTTATCTATTAGAAAAGGGTTTTGTAAGGGTCAAATAGACCCAACACTATTTCTACGTCGAGATGGTGAAAATATTTTTGTAGCCCAAGTATATGTCGATGACATAATTTGTGGCTCAAATAACAAGGGCTATTTAAATGAATTTATCACTCACATGGAAAGTGAGTTTGAAATGAGTCTTGTGGGAGAATTGACATTCTTCCTTGGACTAGAAATCAAACAAACTAGAGATGGCATTTATGTCCATCAAGCAAAATACACTCAAGAGATGCTTAAGAAATTCAAAATGAGTGATTCTAAGGAAGTATCCACTCCTATGGCGACGAGCACTCGTCTTGACAATGATGAGAGTGGAAAATCAGTTGATCTAACGCAATATAGAAGCATGATCGGTAGTCTTCTATATCTCACAGCTAGTCGACCGGACATACTCTTTCTGTGGGCATGTGCGCTAGGTATCAAGTTCGTGCCAAGGAATCTCACTTAATTGCAGTTAAGAGAATTCTGAGATACCTTAAAGGCACAATTAGAGTAGGTCTTTGGTACCCTCGTACTGAATCATTTGACTTGATAGGTTATACCGACTCCGATTATGCTGGGTGCAAATTGGATCGGAAAAGTACGAGTGGGGGTTGCCAATTTTTAGGTTCATGTTTAGTTAGTTGGTCAAGTCGGAAGCAACATTGTGTTGCTCTCTCCACGACCGAGGCTGAATATATTGCCATGGGAGAGAGTGTATCACAGTTGTTGTGGATGATACACACCCTAGAGGATTATGGACTCTCTTATAAGGGTGTACAAGTGTTATGCGACAACATTAGCACAATCAACCTAACTAAAAATCCAGTCCATCATTCGAGGACCAAACACATTGAAGTGCGTCATCACTTCATAAGAGATCACGTAGCTAGGGGAGACATTGTGCTCACATATGTTGAGTCAAAGTCAAACCTAGCCGATATCTTCACAAAACCCCTTCCAGAGAATGAATTTAGTCATTTAAGGAGGGAGTTGGGAATGTGTTTGGCTCCTTAGGTCATTAGAACTTCACCATGATCAATAAGGACTATTAAAATGACAAGAGTAATTGGGAAACTGATTTGGGCAATTTGGGGACATCTCACACAAACGATAAGGTTTAACAAATTGTTTTTGTTTGCTAGAAATGGGGTGAGATGCTAGGAACAACCAATTTATTCAAAATGTACTATGCATCCCTTGAATAAGTAGGTTGAAGAGACATAAATTGAGTATGGGGAAGGCCATTACATAATTCATGTGTATTTGGCTCCTAGATCTTACTCATATATTCCAACCAAGGAATCTTGGTTGGACTTTTGCCTAGAAATTTTTCTAATCATGGTTGATGGTTGATGGTTGATGTGTTGATTGGTATTGTTGTTTGGTTCATGTCATGACTTTTGATTGATAAAACGATAGGTTATTAAAGGAAATAATAATAAATTGGATATATTTTGACAAACTTGAAACTAAACATAACAAGAATCAAGAATTTCAGCTTTCATGCCTTGATTGCAAATTAGGACAAGTTGTCTATTTTGACAAACTTGAAACTTGTCTGAAATCTTTGTAGTCGAATTTGAAAGTCTCAAATTATAAACAAATTCACACCATAAGAGCCCATCGTTAGGACATAGTTATGCTTGTAGATTCTCAGGGTTCTAGATATTGATTTTGAAAGTTTTACTGGAGAAACTTCTACGAACTATCAAACATATCTAAGGATTTCGGTTACTGAAATCACTGAAAATTTCAGTATCAGACACTGATCGGGCTATAGCCCGATCAGGAGAATATGGATCGGTCGACAGACCGATCCAAATACTTCCCAATCTTTCTGTCTGTAATCTGATCGGTCCAGGGACCGATCAGGTTATTTTTGTGCGGCTCACTGATCGGTCCAGGGACCGATCAGGATAATCTGATACGCATAAGGCTCTTCTGATCGGTCCATAGACCGATCGGTGAATCCAATTCCTGGAGACTCTTCTTTGTCCGATCTCCGATCGGTCTACGGACCGATCGGAAGTTCTGATCGATCGGTGACCGATCGAGGGCTTAGCTGAATGCTCGATCACCTTCGATCGGTCCACGGACCGATCGAGGAGGTTCGATCGGTCCACGCCGATCGGAGGTTCTGATCGATGCGGTGGCCGATCGAGGCGTCGAATACCTTCCGATCGGACAACCGTCCGATCATTTCTTCACTGTACACCCATCTTAACACTTAAAACCTCCCGATCTCCTCTTTCCCTCATTCACGCGAACCCTAGCCGACTCTTTCCACCAGCCCACCCTTTCTCTTCTCCTTGCACGCCGAAGCTCCAGCCCTCGGAAGCCCTAGCCGAGAGTTCCATGGCTCCAAGGTAACTCCTACCTCTATAGAACTTGGCATTGTGTTTTCATTTCTCATCTTCTGTTGTTGTGTTTGTCTCGGTTCTTATTTGTTGGTGGCTCCGGTGCTCACTCATTGCCCCATTTTACCACATTGTATCCCCTTAGGAAGAAACCCACTGATGGTGAGGGAACCTCTAAGGAATCAACCAAGAAATCCAAATCCAAAACTTCTCCTGCTCCCTCTCGACCCCAACCAGCTAGTTCCAGTAGATTCCCAAACCGCCAGTCTGAGCAAGCCTTTCAACAAAGGACTTTCAAATTACTCCCTTGTAGGTCCGTGGATAGAAAATTCATGGACGAATTTTGCCCACAAGTGTCCGAAATCATAGCATACTACAAACTCGATTCACTAGTCTACTTGGAACGAGATATCAACTATGACCTGGTCTCTGAGTTCTATAATAACCTTCATGAGACTAGTGATCAAGGTTTTAAAACAAGAGTTGCTAAGCGGACTCTTGATTTCAGTATTTCATCTTTCTTTGAGTATCTCGATTGTCGGAGGTGTTCCGGTGATGTTTTTTCGATATTTCCTGACTTACCAGAACAATTACTTCCACCGTTTGATATCTCACCTGACGACATATATGAGTACTTCTTTGCTGTTATAGTGACATCAGTTACGATTAGTCAAGTTTTCTAATTGATTTTCGAAGCTTTTGTTTGCTGTTATAGTGACATCAGTTTGATCAATCAACTATTATTGTAGCAAATTAATGTTCGTAAATTATTATAACACATTTACTATAACATACTGTAGCAAATTCTAAAAAATATGTCAAACTCCAATTTCAAGATTCAGAGTTGATTGGCTGATCGATACACCCTATCAATTGATAAATACTCATGTTTAAATCTTATAAAGACTAAATTCTTATCTTGCCTAGTATCCAGTTGACCTCAACCTACTAGGATTTCCTTTGATCAGTATTTGATCAACCTTGACCTACTGACATTTTTCGTTGCATAACATCCGGTCAACCTTGGCCTACTAGAATTTCATCATTGTTTGACATCTGGTCAACTTTGACATGTCGACACTTATTATATAACATTCAATCAACCTTGGCATGCTAGGACTTCATTCTGTATGTCAACTCCCTGTTGGACTTCCTACCATCAAGTGTCTAGCCAACCATGACCCACTTAGACTTTCCTCTTGGCAGTTAATCAACGTATTGATCAAACATTGAAACTCAACCTCGAGTCACACCGAGCTTGGCAAACCTTATCTAGAGGTTGATTGAACCAACAGATTCAAGTTCATATCTGAATGGAGAATAGATTCCAACAACTAAAGGTGTTGAATAATCTCCTTTAGGGTCGTTAGCTTTCTCACCATTAAATTCAAGAGAGGAGATCCTCTGGACCGTTTTTTGCGGTCCAGAGGATGCTCTCTTTCCATGTATTGGTGGGGATGCATGGTCCCCACCTATTTTATAAGTGAGGATCATGCATCCCCACTAATACATGCATAGGGAGCATCCTTTGCACCGCAAAAGCGGTCCAGAAGATTCGACCTGTAAATTCAAGTACTAGAAACTCATCCTCTTTGCAAGAATCGCTATTGAAACACCTCCATAAAAGGTTAGATCATGAGATAAATTTATGAATCAGATCAATTTGTTATTTTTATTATCGATCCTACAACTTTTAAAGAAGCAATAACAAAGAAAGAATGATAGAATGCAATGAAAGAAAAGTTAATGACAATTTATAAATATGAAGCATGAGAAATGGTGGATCTACCTTAAGGCAAGAATGCAATTAGTCACGAGTAGGTGTTTAAAACAAAATATCATGTTGATCAAACTATTCAAAAACACAGAGCTCAGCTCATGGCAAAGGGGCATCATAAGATATTGATTTCTAAGAAACCTTTTCATCGGTCTCTCGATTTGAAACTGTAAGGATTATCTTAGCATTGGATACACAATTATATTGGTTTGTTTATCAATTTAATGTTAAATTTGCATTTCTAAATGGAGACTTGCAATAAGAAGTTTATGTAATTCAACTTGAAGATTTCACACTCAAAAGCAAGGAGACAAAGATGTACAGGTTGAGAAAGGCATTCTATGGACTAAAATTATTGGTGCAATCGACCTCAAGTTAAGGTTGACCAAGCTAGGGTTGACTCGAGCTTAGATTTCGATATTTGATTAATATATGAGTAAGAAGTCAAGTAAGTTAAGGTGACCGAATACTTGATTAGAAGTAAAAAGTCTAAGTGGGTCGTAAGGCCAATTTGGAGATTTTGAAATTAAGTGCTGGTGCATTTCTGAGTCAATAAGAGACATTTTTTTAGCAACAAAAGATCAAGCAAACAAGATTTTTATTGTAAAATCATTTTCAATTATATTTGTGTTTGTTTTCTTGTTTAATTTCTTGTTGTGTTTTTTTAATAACAAGTTTGTAGAGACTTCTCTACCTCCGAAAAGTTTTAGAGATGAGAGAGTTCATAGTGGAGGAAGATCATTAGTGTGGACCCTTGGATTAGTCACCTCAAGGAGATGGATACCAAGTAAACCAAGGTATTGTGCTTACGGAGTAGAGTTTGATGCAAGGTTTCCACTGTGTATTCAATGACGAGAACAAAGCAATGATGAGAAGTGATCGAATCTATTCACTCCTCTCTAGCTCTCATGAGTCCTAACAAGTGGTATTAGATCGAGGTCACTCTTCATTAGACTAACTGTTGGAAGAAGCACGAACTTGAGGAAAGAAGAAGAAGGTGTGATTTTGAGCTCTTTAATAGTAACAAATCATTGGACTGACCATCGGAAGAAACCAACACTAAAGGGAACCCCGGGATGGATTCACATATGACATCTGAGTACCTCCACCTTGTTGATACAGTCTGACCTGGATGTTGTTTTGCTGTTAACACTGATTTAAGTTTGTATCAGATATTTAACTCAGATTAATTACTAATCTAGGTTGACTAGGTTGACCTGATTGAGAAAGTCCTAACTGGGATGTTAGGCAGTTGGAAAGTCCTGGTGAGTGAAGCCAGGTGAAAACCCTAGTGAGTGAAGCTAGGTGCAAGTCCTGGTGAGTGAAGCCAGGCAAGGGAAAATCCAGATGGATCAAGGGTGATCGGACATCTGGTGTTGAAAAGTCCAAGAAGGAAGCTTGGCATGCGAAGTCAGAAAGGGCTCGGTAGCTCGTTCTCTAGGACCAGATGAAGTCGGAGAGAGCTAGGGAGCTCGTTTCTCCGGACTAGGTCAGAGAGGGCTCGACCCGGACTGAGTCAAGAAGCTGGATCGGTCGGCAGACCGATCCAGTGAAACCTTGGACACCTGATCGGTCTGCCGACCGATCAGGAATTGATCAGTAGCTACTGAACGTTTACTGATCGGTCTGCAGACCGATCAGAAATCGATCAGTAGCCTACTGTGATGTTACTGATCGGTCAGGAGACCGATCAGGAAGCTGTAAACGTTTGGGAAGAACGCTATCTGATCGGTCTGGGGACCGATCAGATTAGTTCCTGATCGGTCCGCAGACCGATCAGAGATGATCCAGAAAGCATGGATCGGTCTGCAGACCGATCCACAGTATTGTTTGGTCCGCAGACCGATCAGAGATGATCCAGAAAGCATGGATCGGTCTGCAGACCGATCCACAGTATGGTTTGTTTTGCATGCGCTTTCTCTTATTGTTTCTGATTCGCAATTGCTTTTACCTATTTCGTTTCTAACCATCTGCTGTAAGCTTTCTCGAAGTTACAGGTTACAGATTACTTGATGTTGGGTGAATTCAAATTAAGGATCATTAGTAGAAGGCGACGAAAAAGCTTTTGCTGTGTCTCGCTGCGGACAAACCAGTTTTGGTAGCAACGTCTCGTTTGCGATCTGCTGGCAGCCGTTTGGTCGAAATCAGCTTGACTTGTGCTGATAGGTTCAAGCTCAGAGGTACCAGTGGAAACGAGGATGCCATTGGTGGGAGCTGAGACAATCAGACAAGGAAGAAGCGTGATTGGCGACGTCGTGGACGGTTGCAGGGATTTGCAGGGATTTGCTGCAGGTTTGGCAGAGATCCGTTACAGAGCAGAGAGGCATATGAAGGTGGAGAGGAGAGGCTCTCGATATAATGCTTTTTGTGCTCTTGCTGTGAAAAACACTGTGGAGAAAAACTCTCTGGAAGATTGAAGCAGTGTGCTTGTTCTTCGCTGATTGTGGCTGTGAGCTTCCTTTGATCATTTCACTTGAGCCACTACTGTAAGTCTTGTGCTTAATTTCTTACTGCTGTTAAAGACTTTGTGGAGAGGTTACTCCACCGAGAAGGAGAATCCTTTAGCCGGATAGCTTCCGGGGTGTGATCTACCGAAAGATCAAGAGGATTCGTCCACCTTACGGACACGCCGAGGAGTAGGGGCAAGTTATCCCCGAACCTCGTAAATCTCTGAGTTAGTGTGCTATGCTTTCTTGTTTTAGTTTTCTAATTCCGCTGTGCTAACAAAGTTCTTGAAGAAATTTGTGTTTAGTGTTTTTCAAAGAGGCTATTCACCCCCTCTAGCCATCTAAGGTCCCAACACACCTTTCGAATTGGGAGGATTTGAATATTGGAAGTCAAGGATGAAATACTTTCTCATGATAGACATAGAGCAATGATTTACTCTAATGGAAAGATTTAAAGCTCTGTGAGATATAAAAGTAAAGGTTCTTTGGAGGAGCAAATGGACCAAGGAGCAAGTTCAAAAATATGAGATAAATGAAAAAGTAACTAAATTATCATCAAATATTTTACCTAATGATGTCTTGTGCAAGATAGGTCAATATTGGGATGCAAAAGGTCAATGGAACAAGCTTGCAAAACTTATGACGATTCAACCTCAACGCAAAGTGAAGATGAGCCCTAAGAAAGGAGACTCATTAACACTAGAGCAAGAGGACTTGGAGGTTGACAGATGCTCAACATCTAATTAACACTAGAGCAAGAGGACTTGGAGGTTGACAGATGCTCAACATCTAATTAACACTAGAGCAAGAGGACTTGGAGGTTGACAGATGCTCAACATCCGAGATGGAAGATAAAGAAGAATCCACTTCAAGCATTAATTGAGGGGGAGAATAGGCCATTAACATCAGAATAAGAAGAATTTTCGACATCTAGAGCTAATGAAGATGATTGTGTCACCTCTACAAGTAAAGATAACTCAACTCACGAAGGTATAACAATTTCATTTGTTAAAAATAAAGATCATATTATTTTCTTCGAGTATAGGGAAAAAGGACAATACAAGAGCTAGGGGTATAATCGAACCGAGCCGAGCCGAACTCTTGAATGTTTGAGTTTGACTCATTTATAATTGAGTCGAGCTCGAACTTTATTTAACGAATATATTCATGGCTCACAAGCTTATTCGAGCTTTTATCGAGCCTAAACAAGTTTAATAAATATAAATTATAAATTTAAATATTGATTAAAAACTAAATTATATATTTAGAGAAAATTAAAAATTCTTATTAAAATTTACAATTTTATTCAAATAAATAAATTTAATATATTTATCTTTATGTTGCATAAGTAGAGTATAAAATCTATAAATTCAATATCAAAACTATTATTTTTTTATTTAAAGTTGATTCATGAGCTTAACAAGCATATTCATGAGCTAACAAGCCGAATATTGTGAAACTTGAGCTTGGTTTGTTTATCTTAATTTAGCCTCATTAAATGAGCTCAAACAAGATTTTATCGAATCGTGCTTCAAATAGCTCATGAACGGCTTGGTTCATTTATACCCCTAACAAGAGCAAATGTCATAAATTAATGAAGAAAAAGACTAAGTTAATATCTAAGGTGAGGGAGAAGCTAAAAGAGGTGGAGCCCTTGATACACAAAGGCAAATAACACATTATGTGTTTCACATGCAACCAAAGAGGACATTACTATAATCAATGTCCAAAGGGGATGCATCAAAATAAAGGTAAGAGAGGAAGCTCAAACTTAGGAGGAGTTTCAAAGGTAATGTTATTCCTTCATATCATGATAAAATATATGCTAAAAATAAGTTTTATGATTTTAGAGCATGTTATCATGAAAATAGGAATCATGATAATTCTAAAGGCAATTATACATCATATCATGCTAGAACAATTCTGCCTAAGGATAGAAACGTAGAAAATAATCTAGACAAAAACTATAAGGAAATTAGACACTGTTAGGGTCGGTTGGTGCTAGAGGCGGTGGTGGGGATTGGGGGGGGGGGGGGGGGGACTCAACGCTAACACTAGGGATTTACTTAGTATCCACCTCAAGAAGAGGTGACTAATCCAAGGATTAAACCCTCACTCACTCATGTACTATAAAAACACTCCTTCTCGATAACTACCAAAGGCGGAGAAGCCTTGTACAAACTCTCAATACAATAAGAAGAAAGGAAAGAAAAATACAAGTGAAATCTTACAAGATTTACAATAGAAAATCCTAATTTGCTTCTTCTTCTTCTTCTTCTTCTCGTGGAACGCCTCTTGACCTTGGATGTAATGCCCCGGCCTAGGCGGGTCCCACCCGGATTGAACCGGGAATGCCACCAAAATTGCCCATCAGGTTGACGACTAGCTCCACAGACCACCGGAGGTCCTTTCAGCGTGCTTTGTCCTCACTCGCACGCACCCTGGAAAACTTCTCAGGAGGTCACCCATCCTCAAATTTCTCCAAGCCAAGCACGCTTAACTTTGGAGTTCTTAAGTTTGAGCTTCCGAAAAGGAAGGCGCACTTTGGTGATATGGATAGTACCATCTGACCTTTTAAGTCATACTTAACCAGCATCTCAGAACCGGGGTATTACAATCACCCCCACTTAAAGACACAACGTCCTCGTTGTGTAACCACGAATCACACCACACACAAATTCCAAAATCTCCCTCTCTATGTGGTGCCCTGGGTGCTCCTGCCACAGGCGCACTCACGGTCGCAAGGTTGCTCTGATACCATCTGTAACGCCCCGGCCCGGGCAGGCCCCACCCGGATCGAACCGGGAACGCCACCAAAATTGCCCATCGGGTTGACGACTAGCTCCACAGACCACCGGAGGTCCTTTATACGTGCTTTGCCCTCACTCGCACGCGGAAAACTTCCCAGGAGGTCACCTATCTTCAAATTTCTCCAAGCCAAACACACTTAACTTTGGAGTTCTTAACTTTGGGCTTCCGAAAAGGAAGGGGTACATCTTGGTGATATGGATAGTACCATCTAACCTTTTAAGTCATACTTAACCAGAATCTCAGAACCAGGGTATTACATTGGAAGTGCAATAACACTTTGCTCCAAGAAAGCTTCAAGAACTGGCATGAATCTGTGAGAGAGATCGCAAGAAGTGGAGAGGAAGAATTGCGGAGGAAGACGCTCGCCAAGGCTTTAACCTGTGCAACGATCATCTCCCAATCGATCGGTTGATCGATTAAGGAGGCTGAATTGATTGACTGATCGATTCAGTCTTCTTCTATGCTCTCTGAAAAATGGCATGAATCGATCGACCGATCTATTCAGCTCTCTCATTTCACACGTGGTTTTCAACTCCCAATCGATTGGAGGTGCCCAATCGATCGAACGATTGATTGGGGGCATTCTGTTTGCGCGATAAACACTCCCAATCAATCGACTAATCGATTGGGCTACTGTTTATCACAACATTCTCCCAATCGATCGGTTGATCGATTAGGCTTCAGTCCAATCGATTGGCTGATCGATTGACCACCCTTGACTTGCCTAAACCAAGCTCAAGGGTCCCCAAATCCAACATCTGGTCAACCGTGACATATTAGAACTCCTTATGCCTAGCATCCGGTCAAACTTGACCTGCTGAGACTGATAGATCGGATGAGTACGATAGAGGGGGGGGGGGTGAATATCGTACTCTTTTAAAAACTTTTCTTTTGGTATTTCAAAACAATTCGAGAAAGTAGCGGAAAATATAAAGGGACAAGTTTGTTTACTTCGTTCGGAGCCTAGCTCGACTCCTACTCGAAGGCCCGCGATCCTTGATCGCACCGATGGGCAAATCACTATAGCTCTTCTTTCCGAGATCCTTGGAAAGAAGCAGATTGTACAAATGAGCAAGATAGTAACAACTCTACTATCTTGCTTAAGTGAATTACAATGCAAGCTTATATAAAAATATACCGACAAGTAAATGCAGTTGAAGCTTTGGTCGGCACTTCCGGATAGTGTGGCTTGCTGAGCTGATGAAGGCTTGTAGCACAGTTTGCTTGCAGAACAGAACTTGAGTCGATCAGAGAAGAGTTGCTGAGCCTCAGACCTCGAGCTCCTTTTATAAGTGTCATTGTTGTTCGGTCGACCGATCCCTCTGTTCGGTCGACCGAACCCGCTCCCTTCCTTCCTGGCTGGAGTCTGACGTTGGCTCGATCTTTTGCATTAACTGATCTTTAATGGTTCGGTCGACCGATCCCCTTGTTCGGTCGACCGAACAGGCTCCTTCCCTGTTCGTCGAGATTTGTCGTGATCTGCATTTACTGCGCCTTTAATATTGATCGTTCGGTCGACCGAACCTCTTTTTCGGTCGACCGATCATGCTGTGATACCATGTTTGCGACCTTGAACTATTTTACCAAATTTGTTTGTTTGGTCAACCGAACCTTTTTTCGGTCGACTGATAAAAAGCCTTTTTTGGTCGACTGAACCTCCTGTTCAGTCGACTGAACCCTTGGTCAAATGAAGCTTTCTGAGTGCTGGTCGCGTGGCCACTGACAGAGCCTGATTCTGAGTTCTGAGTCAAAAGTTATGACCCTTTGAAACTCAAGGGATCATATGATTCTGCAACACAAAATTAGTTCAATATAACAATAATATTCCTGCAAAACAAAGTTAGCACAGTTATAATACATGTGTAGTAATATGCATGAGTATAACAGTTAGGACTGTCTTGATCTCAACTTGGAAACCTTCCCGGTTTCTCCAGTTGGATCAGCGACCATAGGTTGTTCCTTTCAGGAACACGACCTCACTGTCACTCCATTCCAGTTGCTTACCTCAACCTACCTGTCAAACATCGGGTCCTCTAAACCTGCTTGGACTTTACTGTTTGGCCGTGACTAGGGCTTTCCTGATTGAGTAAATAGCCTGCACACTTAGCTAAATCATCAGATCATAACAAGACTTAACTTGAACCTTTGACAACATCAAAACTCAGGTTTGATTCTGGTGCACCTTGCACCAACAATCTCCCCCTTTTTTATGTTTGGCAACTAAGGTTCATAGTTAAGTTTAAAATATGCATTAGTTAAGTAAAAAAGATTTTAACTCTCCCCCTGAGTTCAATGACTCCCCCTAAATTTACTATCTCTCCCTCTTTGACACACATCAAAAATAGGGTTAATACCAACCAATATATTTGAAGCAGTTCAAGAGCAAAATTAAGAGTTTGAGTTAGAAAAATCATTTGAATTTTTTTTTAAATCAAGGTTCTCTGAGTATAAGTTAGAAGTTATGTGATTGAAAATAATAGTATTTTTTTATAAAAAAAACATAAAATATCTAATCATTTTAATAGAATTCAGTTAAAATTTTTATGATTGAAGTTTAATTTAAGGTTAAAGTTTAGAGTTAATAATTAAGTTTGATTTAGTTAATCAAATATTATTTGCTAAATTTGATTATTGAATTATTTAAGTTAAACTTAATTAAGGTTAGTTATTAATTTATTAATTAAGAATAATTGTTTAATTTATTAGATTAATTGAGCAAGTTGATTAATTTAATTTAACTTTAATTATTAATTTCAGTTTTAAATAATTTGATTAATTAAGAGTTAATTAATTGAATTAAATTAGTTTTGAGTTAGATTAATTTGGTTTACATTATTATAATTATTAGATTAGTTATTACTTATTTTAATAAAAATGATTATCATTTTAAGTTAGAGTTTAATTTTGAGATGATTAAGTGTTAATTTAATTTAAATTTGAATTAAGCTTTAAACTTTAGTATTGAATTTAGGTCTAGATTAGTTAAATTTTATGTTGTGTAAGGTTTTTTTTTTTTTACTTTAAGTTTGAAGTTTATATTTTTAAATTTTAGTTTAAGTTTTAATTTATGTTTTCATTAATTTTAAGTTTATTATTATTATAAATTTATTTTGTTTATTTATTAATTTATGTTTTTGTTAAGAAATTTCAAGATTAATTGTTATAGAAAATTAGTGATTTCAAGTTCAAATAATTAATTAATCATTTAGTTTTGAATTTAGAGTTAATTTAGTTTTCCTTTAAGTTTACAATTTTAAGTTTTAATTAAGTTTTAAAATAATTTTTAAATTAAGTTTTAAAATAATTTTTAAATTAATTTTTTAAAATAAATTTTTAATTAAGTTTTTAAAATAATTTTAATTAAGTTTTAAAATAATTTTTAAATTAAGTTTTAAAAAATAAATTTTTAATTAAGTTTTAAAATAATTTTTAAATTAAGTTTTTTAAAATAATTTTAATTAAGTTTTAAAATAAAGTTTTAAAATAAATTTTTAATTAAGTTTTAAAATAATTTTAAAATTAAGTTTTTAAAATAATTTTTTAATTAAGTTTTTAAAATAATTTAATTATGTTTTAAAATAATTTAAATTAAGTTTTTAAAATAATTTTAATTAAGTTTTAAAATAAAGTTTTAAAATAATTTTAAAATAATTTTTTAAAAATAATGTTAAAATTAAGTTTTTAAAATAATTTTTAATTAAGTTTTAAAATAATTTTAATTAAGTTTTAAAATAATTTAATTATGTTTTAAAATAATTTTAATTAAGTTTTAAAATAGTTTTAATTAAGTTTTAAAAAGTTTAAAATAATTTTTAATAAGTTTTAAAATAATTTTTAAAATAATTTTTTTAATAAGTTTTAAAAATTTTTAAAATAATTTTTAATAAGTTTTAAAATAATTTTTAATAAGTTTAAAATAATTAGGTTTGAATTAATTTCAAATTAAAGTTTGAATTAGGTTTGATATAATTAATTTTGAATTAAAGTTTGAGTTATGTTTGAATTAATTATGAATTAAAGTTTGAATTAGGTTTGAAATAATTAATCTTGAATTAAAGTTTGAATTAGGTTTGAATTAATTATTCGAGAAAGATTATTGAACCCATGTTAGATTCAAACTGAGCTTTGGGTTAATCAAGCAAGCTTCCTAAGGATAAGCTTTCAGTTCAGTGGCGAGGCATACGACCTACTTGTATATCATTAGATCACTTGCTGAAGACTTTCCAAATGGTTCCCGCCCAAAAAACTTAATACTAAATTTTGGTCTAACTAGCCCATGTTTGACTGGGGTAGCTTCGGTCAGATCCACTAAGTCTAGTGTACCAAGTAGAATTCCATATTCAGCCTAGACATGCCTTCGACAAGCTTCCTTGACGTACTATCATCCCAATCCATTCCGATGCTATGTTATAGGGTTTGGTAAACCTTTTTCATCTAACCGTTCTAAACAGAAATAAACTTAGTCCTAAGTATTAAGTTTGGTTAATCAAGTTGATTGTATTATTTTTCTACTTGCTCTCCCTGAGTCATAGCTTAAATAAGGTCTATCTAAGTAATGGATTTGACTCTTAGGGATTAAGTATAGGTTTGGTTCAATTTGTTTGGTAAAAAGTTTTGTTTGAACCCATTCTTGGACTTGACTTCTAGTATTTTGACTGATTAAGGATAAGTATGATTTGTTTGTTTGTTTGAGTTTGTAACCGAGTCCTAATTTGTTGTACACGGCTCGTTGCGATCCAAGTACCATATTTAGACACTTGGATCCCAGTTCGAACTTTTCTAACATTTTCTTGAGTTGCTCGACTTGTCCTTTCAAGTTGGAATTTTCTTCCTCAAGTTTTGTAACTTGAGTTGAAGTTCCAACTTGAACATGATTAGTCGAGTCACTCAATTTAACTTGCTCCTTAAGGTGGTCTATTTCCTTAAGTAGCAAGTTATTTTATTTTTCGGATTTTGTTAATTTTTAAACAAGCATTTAATTACTTTCAACATTTCAGACTTCGAATTAAAAGTTACCTTATCGTGTCCTTTTGAAACTGATGCAAATCCATGGCCTATCTCAGACTCGTCATCGGACTCTGACTCATACTCATCTTCAGACTCAGATTCAGACTCTTCAGTCTTTGCCATAAATGCTATATGACTCAAGTGCTTTGGTTCTGGTTTTGTTCGGGGCTTAGCTTCCTTGTTTGGCCCTGCATACAAAGCTAACCCTTTCTTGGCTTGACTCAAGGTAGTCTGCTCATGTAATGTTAATTCACAAAATAGTTCGTCTAATTTAATAATGGAAAGATCCTTTGCAACTTTATAGGCATCGAGTTTCGAGGGAATGAGTTAAGTGTATACCTGATGATATCACGATTCTCAAGTTGATGGCCGATGATATGTAGTCCATTGAGGATGTATTTAATCCTCATGTGTAGTTGGCTTGCCGACTCACCATCTAGCATTTTAATATTTAGTAATGAATTTAATAAAATATCACGCTTTATTACCTTTGTATCATTTGTCCCTTCATGTAGTTTACTTAACTTATCCCACAAATCTTTTGCATTATCGAAGGGGCCAACTCGTTTGAATTCTTCTTTTGATAATCCACATTGTAGAGTGTTGAGTGCCCTTGAATCAATTTGTACTTTCTTCTTTATTTCTTCTATCCATTCCTCTGGATTGTTGACTGGTGATATGTAGTCGCATCGGATAATAAGCCATTGATCAATGTCTGTTTTGAGAAAAACTTCCATCCTCTTTTTCCAGTATGAGAAATCGCTTCCATCGAATAGCGGAGGACGCACGGTCGAATATCCCTCGGATTGTGTCATTTGTTCTTGCACTAAAAATTGAGAAACAAAAAGAATTTCCAAGACTCTTGTCTTGGGATTAGCAGTGCTTGAAAAATAAAAAATATTCTAAGAAAAAAAATGATGAAAAGAAAAAGTTTTAAAAGATGCTTTGAAAAATGGTTAAGTAATTTCAGAGCTAACGAGGCTCTGATACCAATTGATAGATCGGATGAGTACGATAGAGGGGGGTGAATATCGTACTCTTTTAAAAACTTTTCTTTTCGTATTTCAAAACAATTCGAGTAAGCAGCGGAAAATATAAAGGGACAAGTTCGTTTACTTCGTTCGCAGCCTGGCTCGACTCCTACTCGAAGGCCCATGATCCTTGATCGCACCGATGGTCAAATCACTATAGCTCTTCTTTCCGAGATCCTCGGAAAGAAGCAGATTGTACAAATAAGCAAGATAGTAACAACCCTACTATCTTGCTTAAGTGAATTACAATGCAAGCTTATATAAAAATATATCGACAAGTAAATGCAGTTGAAGCTTTGGTCGGCACTTCCGGATAGTGTGGCTTGCTGAGCTGATGAAGGCTTGTAGCACGGTTTTCTTGCAGAACATAACTTGAGTCGATCAGAGAAGAGTTACTGAGCCTCAGACCTCGAGCTCCTTTTATAAGTGCCATTGTTGTTCGGTCGACCGATCCCTCTGTTCGGTCGACCAAACCCACTCCCTTCCTTCCTGGCTGAAGTCTGACATTGGCTCAATCTTTTGCATTAACTGATCTTTAATGGTTCGGTCGACCGATCCCCTTGTTCAGTCGACCGAACAGGCTCATTCCCTGTTCGTTGAGATTTTTCGTGATCTGCATTTACTGCGCCTTTAATATTGATCGTTCGGTCGACCGAACCTCTTTTTCGGTCGATCGATCATGCTATGATACCATGTTTGCGACCCTGAATTGTTTTACTAAATTTGCCTGTTCGGTCGACCGAACCTTTTTTCGGTCGACTGATAAAAAGCCTTTTTCGGTCCACTGAACCTCCTGTTCAGTCGACTGAACCCTTGGTCAAATGAAGCTTTCTGAGTGTTGGTCGCGTGGCCGTTGACAGAGCATGATTCTGAGTTTTGAGTCAAAAGTTATGACCCTTTGAAACTCAAGGGGTCATATGATTCTGCAACACAAAGTTAGTTCAATATAACAATAATATTCCTGCAAAATAAAGTTAGCACAGTTATAATACATGTATAGTAATATGCATGAGTATAACAGTTAGGACTGTCTTGATCTCAACTTGGAAACCTTCCCGGTTTCTCCAGTTGGATCATCGACCTTAGGTTGTTCATTTCAGAACACGACCTCACTGTCGCTTCATTCCAATTGCTTACCTCAACCTACCTGTCAAACATCGGGTCCTCCAAACTTGCTTGGACTTTACTGTCTGGCCATGACTAGGGCTTTCCTGATTGAGTAAATAGCCTGCACACTTAGCCAAATCATCAGATCATAACAAGACTTAACTTGAACCTTTGACAACATCAAAACTCAGGTTTGATTCTGGTGCACCTTGCACCAACCGAGACTTCTTCACCAAGTGTCCGGCCAACCCTGTGACCCACTTGGACTTTTCTCCTTGTGCCAAGTGTCTGGTCAACCTTGACCCACTTGGACTTACCATCTCATGCCAAGTGGTCAGTCCTCCATAACCCACTTGGACTTTCTTCCACCAGATATCCAGTCATCCTTGACCCATCTGGATTTCCTTGTGCCAAGTATTTGGTCAACCCTTTTGACCTACTTAGACTTCCCAACACCAGGCGTCCGGTCAACCTTGACCCACCTGGATTTCCGCGTGCCAAGTATCCGGTCACTCCTTTGACCTACTTGGACTTTTCGACACCAGGTGTTCGGTCAACTTTGACCCACCTAGATTTCCACGTGTCTGGCTTCACTCACCAGATCTTTTATTAGCATAGTTTCACTCACCTGGACTTTCACCTGTCTAGCTTCACTTATTAGGACTTTCACCTTCCTGGCTTCACTCACTAAGTCTTTCACCTGACTTCACTCACCAGGATTTTCCAACTGTTTAGCTTCACTCACTAGGTCTTTCACCTGGCTTCACTCACCAGGATTTCCAACTGCCTAGCCTCACTCACTAGGACTTTCCATATGTCTGGCTTCACTCACCAGAACTTTCACCTAGCTTCACTCACTAGGATTTTCACCTAGCTTCACTCATCAGGACTTCCACTTACGTAACCTCTAGTTAGGACTTTCCCAGTCAAGTATCCGATCAACCTTGACCTACTTGACTCTTCTTTACATCAATCTGGTCAAACCTTGACCAAAGGGAAATTGCTCCAACAATCTCCTCAATCGAACGATTACACCTGCAATCTCCATATATTGTCAAACATCGAAACTCAAACATCAAGATTTAAGCTTGAGCCAGCTCAAGCTTAGTCAACTTGGTCAACTTGACCTAGGGGATATTGTACCAACAGACACATGCCTAGAAAAAGAACTATCCAAGACAATAATGAAAAATTAAAATTTGAGAATTGAAAATCAAGTCTTAAGGTCAAGACTTAATAAGCTAGAGAAGACCCTTAGTAAGATGGAAAATATATTTAAATGATCAAAATATTACCTAGGTTTAGGAAGATAAAAGTCATATATGGACAAGATGCGTTTGGGATACAAAACTAAGTCCAAGGAAAATAAGATCTCATACCATAGAGTTTCATATAGCTATGAAACTAACTCTAGATCTAGAAGTCAAGTTAATGTTCAAGGGAGGTTAGCCCTAGTGTTGACCTTGAGGAGACTAGCATGATTAAGACTTCTAAGAAGTATAGGAAAGTCATTAGGAAAGTATCTAGAGAAGTTATCCCTAGTGAGCATCTAGTATACCCAAGGAGTTCCAATAGGTATTGAGTTCCTAAAAGTATGCTATATTCACACTAAATGGGCATAGGATGTGTCAACTCTAATTGGAATGATAGTTAATCTAACCATGGTGAAGTTGAAATTTTAGAGCATTTTTAAGGTATTGTGATATCTTGAAAACGAGAAGTTTAATTTTTATCTTTGATGAGTTTATAGTGTACTAATGAAATTAAAGTCTTGAGATTAATCAAAATTGGCACAAATAGGATAAAATCATAAAGAGTGTCAAGTGTGGGTATTTAGTACATTTGAGGGAGATAAGATTCCTTATGTCAAATTGAGTATTTAACATAAACATTAGATGATGACACTTAGATGGAAAACTTAGGCATTTTCTTTTTGATATAACTACCATGCTTATGTTCCCTCTCATCATATCATACATTCATATCATACATTCATTTTGTCATGAAAAATGATATATATCATGTCATTATGTGCATCATTAAGTTATGATAGATTTCAATTTAAAAGTTATGCATTTGATTTATGTCATGCTAATTTACATGCATAAATTTTAATTCCTAGTAATTAAGGATAATGATATTAGCTGATATCCTAGGTATGATGATCAAATTTAAAATACTTAGTTAAAGATGTATGATCTCTTAGTTTTAGGGAAATACTAATTTTACATCTCACAAAAATTATAGGATGACTTGTGTGTGTGTGTGTGTGTTGAGATATATTAGATACAAGTGAGATATTAGAATGATGAGCAAATGTCAAGATGTTGATTTAATGCATTTATTTGAGTTAAGTTTCATCAAAATAAATAGATTTGGTGTTGACCAATCATGGGGAAAGCAAATGTGGAAGTTATGTACATTTAGCCCATAGATCATGGTTAGAAATTGACTTTGAAAATCATTTCAAAATTAGTTTTGAAAACCTTTATGAAGTATATTTGTTGATAGGAATCACCATTGATTATGTGAATACAAAGTTAGAGTAAAATATTAAAGTTTTCAATGGTTTTCAACTTTTTTCCAATCTTTGAAAATAAAATATATTTTTATAGAAAACTATTTTTGTCTGATAGTATTTGATATAAATAATATCTATATGAAATTTCATGATTTTTCAAAAAACATAGAATTACTTATGTATTTCTAAAATTTGATTTGATAATTGAAATTGTAATTTTTAGAAAATCAGTTGATTGATTCAAAAAAAACAGTCAAATGGATTTTGTGTTTTTAACTAAAATAGATTTTTTTAAGTCATCTAAGTTCAATCTTAGGTGTCTTAATTATCCCTAACCCTCTAATATGCTTAGATATGCATTCAAAGGTGATTTTCTTGGTGAAAATGAGAAAGGGAAGTAAAAAAAGAAGAATTAGGACCTGAGTAGGAGGTTTAGATTCTAGGTTGAATATTTAACTTCATGACTTAGATTTTGGAACTTCTTAAAGATTTAAGAACTCTAAATCTAAATCATTGTTTGTGCAATAATTGAGGTTGGAGCATGCTTTAAAGAGGGAGGTTCTCCTTAAAAACATGATTTTGATAAGAAAGGAGATTTAAAAGTTTAAGGATCGGATAATGCAAAAATTTGAGGATGAGCGAACGAATGATGGGTGTATGCTCAAGATTGAGTATTGGAGACAATGGAAGGTAGGAACCTTCATTATGATGTTGAAAGTTTATGATGAATAGATCATGAGAAAATATTTTTGATGTATGCCAAGGGAAAGAATGTAATGTTTAAGTTAGGAAACAATCATTCATGCTTTGACATGAAAAGAAAAGTTAAGTTAATGAGTTAGCTTAACTTAAATATATTGTCAAATATTAAAAAGAGAAAGATTATTGATGCAATCGATCTTAAATTAAGGTTGACCAAGCTCGGGTTCACTCGAGTTTAGATTTCGATATTTGATTAATATATGAGTAAGAAGTCAAGTAGATCAAGGTGACCGGATACTTGATTAGAAGTAGAAAGTCTAACTGGGTCATAAGTCCGGTTCTTGGAGATTTTGAAGCGAAGAGTTGGTGTATTTTCGAGTCAACAAGAGATATTTTGAGCAACAAGAGATCAAGCAAATAAAGTTTTGATTGTAAAATCATTTTTAATTGTATTTGTGTTTGTTTTGTTATTTCTTGTCATGTTCATGTAATAGTGAGTTTATAGAGCCTTGTGCGCCTCTGGAAAAATTTTGAAAAGGAGAGAATTAATAGTGGAAGAAGATCGCTAGTGTGGATGAGTCATTTTAAGGAAGTGGATATCAAGTAAACTAAGGTGTTATGCATGTGGAGTCAAGTTTAAAGCAGGATTTCCACTGCATATTCAACGACGAGTACAAAGCAACGATAAAAAACAATCGAAATTATTCATCCCCTCAAGTTCAAACGAGTCCTATATATATATATATATATATATATATATATATATATATATATATATATATATATATATATATATATATATATATATATATTATTTCAAAGAAAAGTGAAAAAAGAATTTAATAATCCAAGTGTTCAAATATATTTTGCCTCACTAATATGGGAGATAGATGTTTTTCCTCTTTCATTTATCTGTTAGTAAAATTTAGAGTATAATTTACGCACTAATTAGAAGTTCACAATTAAGATATCTTATCTCATTTAAGATTCGAAGTATGATTCTTTTATTATTTTTTAAAAGTATTTTATTACTATATGTGGGGACAATCTTTTTCGATTAAAGGTCAAAGATGAATGCGTGCATCAATCAAATTTTCTGTCTCCATTAGATTTTGACGTAGAATATTAGTCTCTCTATATATACATCAAGACATTATTTTAATTTAACGTCGCGTCTGTTCATCACAGTCCGAGACAAAAACTCCATTAATTATGGCCATCCACCTTAACTAAGCTGTGATTTATCTGTGAGGCCAATGCTAGCTCACGTAGGATGAAGTAGATATCTAATGAAGCAGATCAAGTCTCAGACGTGTATAGATCTTAAAGCACTTCAATTCTAATGACAAGCTAAGTCTGAGATTTTCTTACCCTCTGGGTTGGGTTGGCAGGATGTATTTTTGAATTTTCAATCATTTACGAATTGAATTTCAGTTTTGATTAATTAATGGATAAAGTTTTTAATCCAACAATTGATTTTAAAATACCAAATTTATGAGTGATCCAGAGCTCCCGTTTTCTTTGTCAAATCCTTGTTTTTATCCGCAACTCCTTTTTCACACAAACGCCTTACATTTATGTATAACATTCTGTTGTACACCAGCGCCATTACGACACTCAACCTTTGTTTTCTCATCTGACCGTGCATGTGCTGGAATGACCAAGTCAAAGCAAGTAGCCATCAGCCATTTGCATTCCACAGACTGCATAGTCACGTCTCTGTGCAGCGTACAACGCCACAAGATTCAATGGTGACGCGAAAGAGACAGCGGCGCTCGAATCCACGCACGTGATAGTCGGCATTATAATCAAATGGACGTACCCGGCTGTTGTTTGTTTTTTCCACTAGTGCAGTGTTAATTCTAAATGATCAGCGGTAAGAAGCTTAATTAATCTTTAACCAAGATAATTAACATCTACAAAGAATTGGATTAAGGATAAACGAACAACAGTGGTCAGGTCTCTCTGGGAAAGTCCAGTAGGTATGGTCATGTAAGTAAGGAAAAATAAACAATATTTTCCCCCCTTTTTCTTAGAATTAATAGACCTTCTTCGTCTATTTAAACCCAGCTGGCCGATCCACTCCACTCCACCATGATTCCTGTTATCGACTAGGAAATTAAGGTCTCTCCTTTCTCTTAATTTCTCTACGAGTATATATGGGGGAAAAGAAAGAGGATCGTGAGCAGTTGTCGTCGGTGGAGAAGATGGCGGCGACGCCGAAGCAAGGCCGCCACATGTACGCCATGGGCTGCACCATGCTCGCGTCTCTGGCCACCATCCTGTTGGGCTATGGTACGTACGCACATGCGGTTGATCATGGCTAATTTCTGTTTTGTCGTCGGCTTTGATTTGTTACTTGTATGTGATCGAATGTTTCTGTTTGGGGATTGAATCAGATATCGGAGTGATGAGCGGAGCAGAAAAGTTCATTCAGAAAGAGCTCCACATCAGCGACACGCAGGTGGAGATTCTCATCGGCAGCCTTAGTCTCTACTCACTCGTAGGTTCCTTCACCGCCGGATTCACCTCCGACTGGATCGGCCGCCGGTACACGATCGTCCTCGCGGCCGCCATCTTCTTCGCTGGCGCGCTGCTCATGGGCTTCGCCATGAATTATGCTTTTCTCATGATCGGCCGCTTCGTCACCGGCGTCGGCGTTGGATATGCGGCTATAATCGCCCTCACCTACAACGCTGAGATCGCCCCTGCCTCCTGCCGTGGCTTCCTCACTTCCTTCCCGGAGGTCTTCATCAACGTCGGCATACTCCTAGGATACATCTCCAACTACGCCTTCTCCCATCTCCGGCAGTCCCTCGGGTGGCGATTCATGCTCGGCGTTGGT
Organism: Zingiber officinale; assembly: GCF_018446385.1. Lineage (NCBI taxonomy): Eukaryota > Viridiplantae > Streptophyta > Magnoliopsida > Zingiberales > Zingiberaceae > Zingiber > Zingiber officinale. Next base: position 106,235,308 of record NC_055993.1, on the reverse strand, counting down.
GCCATTCCGTCGGTTTTTCTCGCCGTCGGCGTGCTCGCCATGCCGGAGTCGCCGCGGTGGCTCGTCATGCGCGGTCGCCTCGGTGACGCCAAGGAGGTTCTCGAGAAGACCTGCGACTCGCCGGAGGAAGCGCGGCTCCGTCTCGCCGACATCAAGCGGGCTGCCGGAATCCCGGAAGAATGCGACGAAGACGTGGTGGCAGTCCCCAAGAAGAACAGAGACAACAGGGGAGCCTGGAGGGAGCTGCTGCTGCGGCCGAGGCCGTCGGTGCGCCGTGTGCTGATCGCCGCCATGGGGATCCACTTCTTCCAGCAGGCGTCGGGGATCGATTCGGTGGTGCTGTACAGTCCCCGGGTGTTCGAGGCGGCGGGGATCAAGTCTGACAACGCGCAGCTGGGGATGACGGTGGCGGTGGGGTTCACCAAGACTCTCTTAATCCTGGTCGCGACCTTCTTCGTAGACCGCGTGGGGAGGCGGCCGCTGCTGCTGGGGAGCTTCGCAGGGATGATCGTGTCGCTGGCGGGGCTGGGGATCGGGCTGACGGCCGTGGGCAGGCACGGCGATGGAGGGCAGTCGCTCCAGTGGGCGGCGGCTCTCAGCATCAGTTCCACACTCGCGTACGTGTCGTTTTTCTCCATCGGCGCGGGGCCCATCACGTTAGTGTACAGCTCGGAGGTCTTCCCGCTGCGCCTGCGAGCGCTGGGGGCCGCCATCGTGGCGGCCGTGAACCGGGTCACTAGCGGCGTTATCGCCATGACCTTCCTCTCTCTCTCCAAGGCCATCACGCTGGGGGGCAGCTTCTTCTTGTACTCCGGAATCGCCGCAGTGGCATGGGTGTTCTTCTTCACGTTCTTGCCGGAGACGCGGGGCAGGACGCTGGAGGAGATGCAGGAGCTCTTCGGGGAGCAAAAGCAAACGGCGGAGCCGGAGAAGGGGAAGGAAGACACCACCGGAGTCGAAATGGTGAACGGCGGTAATTAGTACTAGAAAACTCAAGATCAATCAGCTATTACTCGCTGTAAACATTATTCCAGCAAACAGGAACCTTTGGGATTTCAAACATAGTTCCTTCATGAACATCTACGAGATTAAATCCACAGTCAATTCTGTATCCAGTACTTGTAATCATCTGCAAATATAACTGAATGTTTGGAAAGAAATGATACATGCATTAGTACTGAAAATACAAACTTATTCACTGACTTGTCAACTGGAACATAAAATTGAAGAAATGGATATTCTTAATCCAAAAGGGTGATCGATTCCCTCGTACAGGATTTTATTAAAATGGGTAACAGTCTGAAGGTTTTGTTTATTGATGGATTCTGCGGCATGCGGTTGATTAATGAGAATTAGATCTCCGACGCCTTCCATTCGGCGGCGAGTCTACTCGCCACCGCGTCCTCAACCGGCACGTATTCCTCCAGCTCCTGGAGGAGCCCCCGCGCGTCGGCGGCGCAGACAAAGAGGCGGCGCTGGTGAGGCGCAATGAAGCCCTCGGCTACCGCCTTGTCGACGAGCGCCAGAAACGAGTCGAAGTAACCGTCGACGTTGAGCAGGCCGACGGGCTTGGTATGGATGCCCAGCTGGGCCCAGGTGATGACCTCGAGCAGCTCCTCCAGCGTCCCGTACCCGCCGGGCAGCGCCACGAAGGCGTCGGCGCTACGGGCCATCTCCGCCTTCCGCTGGTGCATGTTAGCCACCACTCTCACCTCCCCGAACGTCTCCCCTGTTATCTCCCTCGCCATGAGCGACCGCGGGATGATCCCCACGACGTGGCCGCCGTCGGAGTGGACGGTGCGGGAGACCAGCCCCATGAGCCCGACGCTGCCGCCGCCGTACACGAGGTCCACCTTGCGGGTCACCAGTTCCCGGCCGAGCTCCAAGGCGGCGTCGCGGTAGCAGTCGCGATTCCCTGCGCTGCTGCCGCAGAACACGCACACACTCTTGAACCTCGACGCTGCCGTCTCCACCATGGCCGCCGCCGTTGACTGACCTCGGGCACAGATGTAACAGCCACAGAGTTTCGAAACCTAAACAATCATGCATGTAAAAACAGAGTTTCGAGCTCAGTTTGTAAAGAAACTTATCCAATATTAATCGATCATGCATTCATGCCTTACTATAGAATTTGATTCTAAATTGTCTATTTGAGCAGACATAATTTTATATCCTTTTTATGGATTTGAAGTTATTTCTTTCCACTTTGGTCGAGTTTATCAAAAAATAAAATAGGAAAGTTGAATGTAATATAATTCTTTCATCATTTCCGTTTCCAATAAAGAAAAGAAAGTGATAAATTCTTTCCTTTTTCAAGATTATCAAACATTTCTTCCTATTTTACCATTCTCCAAAACGAGACCAAATTTTTTAATCCATATTTCATAGACCAAAGAATCGACCACATAGAATTATAGTTAAATCATGATCGTGATCTGGTCAGAATTAATTATAATCTCTCCCTGGGTTCATCGTCCCCTCAAGTTATAGTTTAGTCGGGACGGATGGCCAAAGGTCGCCGGTGGTGGACAAGTGGCCAGATTGTTGGCCCCGAGTGGGGGGCGACTTCCGGCCATCCGTCCTGACACAAACTATAACCTGGGGGACAGTAAATCCAAAAAAGGATTGCAATCAATTATGACTGGATCGCGGCCACGATTCTACCAAAATTCCATGTGGTTCATCTCATAGTTAATAAAAATGTGGACTTGATTCCCTTTGAAACCTATTCTTATCATGAAATTTCCTTCAGTAGTCAAGGAAAATATTGTATAGAATTTACAAAGATCCAAAGAATTACACCAATCAGAAAAATAATCTACATCAAAAACCAAACATCTAAATCATGAGCACAAGAAACAAAAATATATCATCAGATTGGAACAGTAAAAGCATAACTTCTTGTTTCAGTAGCGATTATTTTCGATATGATTTATTATTGCATAGGCTGGCAGCAAATCCTGTGTGAAAATGTCAATCAGTTCATCTACTTGAAAAGGACAGTAGTCTTATGGCATGATTTACCAAATGTGAAGAGGCATAAGGTCGACCAAGCATCAGCTAACGGCATGCTTTTGCATAGCTCGCGCGCATGTCAGATCATTATCTTTTTCTCATTTGATGTCTTGATAATTGTAGCATTGAACAAAACCAGTCGAAATTCTTAGAAGACATCTTTTCTCTTACGAAGCTCTGTGGACAAGGGAGCAAAGTAAAATGAAAAATTAGCTAGCAATTGATCGGCGAGGGAAGTAAAAACTTTCCAACGATATGAATATTGCAATATTACATGTCAATTATTCTGCAGTAGCGTGGAAGAAAGCGAATATGGATCAAAACAGACTCCATTAAGCCAAGTAAAATGGCCAAATGAAAGAGTATCATCTATTAAGATTGAGGGACCATGAAAAATACCCATCCATTTCAGAAATCTGAACATCCATAAAGCAAGCTTCGAAATTGTGAGGAGGCTTTAGCCTTCTAATAGCTGCCTTTCCACTGTCTGAACATGTAACTATCGCACCAAACTTTTTCAGGGTACCAGAAGCAACTGTTTGGTTGACTAGGTTATCATCAACAACTAGGATGTTTTTGCCCTCTGAGAATACTTCGAAGCGCCATTGGTTTCATAGGGAAGTCACTATCAGAAACATCTTCAGTTGATGTTCTTGGTGCATCACAACACCATTCTTCCAATATTCTGAAAGAAGTCGAGCAAATGACATGCCTTATCCTTAACTAGGATGAAAAATAGTGTTGACACCGGGTAGCTTCTGTAGTATGCAAACTGATCGTCGAGGCTAGTGTTCGACACTATCTCCGTAAACGATATTGCTCCGCTACGGTGCTTAACGGATTGTTGCAATTCGTTCCCAAGATACAACGACGAACGTCTCGAAATCGTAGCACTCCGACTTGCGAGACCAGCGAACCTTTTAGTAGACTTCTTGAACTCTTGTATGCACAAGATGAGATGAATGCTTGAGGAAGAGAAGAGAGGATTGAGTGAGTATTCGATCATCTGGAGGGTTCTATTTATACTGTAAGAAGAGGTTGAGTGTCCTTTGGGTGAGTGGATGTGTTCCTTGGGCTGGATCGATCTAGATCATCTATTCTGAAGGGTTGTAACCCTCAGATCCCGTTGTCATCGGCCATCGGATATGGATCCATTGATTCGATGCTTCAAATCAAGTCTCATCTCAGGCCGTCAGATCGTTACTCTTTTGCGATCCAACGCTCTAGATCGCATCACAAGCGATCCATCATACCTATTTGATCAACGTTGATCAACGGTAGCCATCCATTCCCTAAGTCAACTGTCCAGTCATCTCCCTTTGCCCACGAGGATGCCGCATAGGTACTGCCACGTCAGGTACGAGCCTGACACGTCACCCGAGTGCCACGTAGGCACTGCAATGTCACCTGGAGCATAAATTTAAGCTCCTCAATGCTCCATGCGACGATGCAAAGTGCAAAGTGCAAAGTGCGCCTACAAAGCGCCCATTGTGCACGTGGCGGGTGGCGGGCTCACAGGTGCGAGCACCTGCTCGCCCTGGGCTAAGGGGTCACCTGTCCTTTTATTTTTTGTGTTAACTCCATTAACACATCTTCATTAATAAGTAGAGAATACACATCGAGAATTTCCGATGTGGGACTATTCTCCCATGCACTTTATTAATGAATAATAAATATTATTTTGTGCTGACTTTAAACATTAATTTCTCATTCACCCTTAATCGGTTTTGAGCAAATTAATAGTCTAAATCTATCTACGCGAATCGTAGATTTCAATTTTGAAGTCAATTACGACTTTCAACAATTGATGGCTTCCTTCCTCTAAATCGTTTTGGTCCATTTAAGGGCCCAATATCCAACAATCCCCCACATGAATGGAAATTAATGCAATGCGTGTATGCATGCTGACATTTTACAAGAGTCCAATCGATAAGTCACTGCATCGGGAGAGGTAGCTTGTGGCTTTGAACCTTCCGTAGTGAAATGCTATCGAGTATACTAGGCTGCGCAGTGAACGTGATGTCTTGAACTGCTCAGCTGTTGGTGTATACTTAGACAATAACACCCACACAGAGATCTATCTCATCTACTTTAGGTTCTCATGGTTGGTTCCGTTTCGGTCATGTATACCATCTTGGATTCATGAGTGTTTCATTGAAGCGGCCTGTCTTCACACTCACATAGGTGACACTTCTATCAAGAGTATCCTTCCATACTCCACCTTATCAGGTATAGAAGTCACTAAAAGCATAAGCTTAACCTCACTACATGAGGTAGGACAGCACAAATTCATCCAAGGATTGGGATAGAGATAAACTATCTAATGTGCTGGACCACAACTTCTGTAACTTCGTTGTCCCATTGAACCAAGATCTTGGGATCTCCAGTCAACAAGGTTGGGTTACCGCTACAGTCGTTTTTAGTTGTAGATTTTTTAATCTCATTCCTCTTGATGAGCAGTATACTTGATCTTGACTCAACCCCTTCGTTAGAGGATCTGCCAAATTATCTTTGGACTTAACATAGTCGATTGCAATCACTCCATTCGAGATCAACTGCCTAATGGTATTATGTCTACGACGTATATGTCGTGACTTCCCATTATACATATTACTCTGTGCCCTTCCAATCGCCGATTGACTATCACAGTGGATTAGTACGGCAGACACAGGTTTCACCCAGCTAGGAATATCTTCCAAGAAATTCCGCAGCCATTCAGCTTCCTCAGCTGCTTTGTCTAGTGCTATAAACTCGGATTCCATAGTTGACCGAGCAATGCAAGTCTGCTTAGTGGATTTCCAAGATACTGCTCCCCCACCGATCGTGAATACATATCCACTAGTGGATTTGGAGTCTTTTGTATCTGATATCCAATTAGCATCACAATATCCTTCCAACACAGCGGGATATTTTCCATAATGTAATCCATAGTTCATAGTATATTTCAAATATCTGAGAACTCGCATCAATGCTTTCCAATGGGTGTCGTTTGGATTACTCGTAAAACGACTCAGTTTGTTGACCGTACAGGCAATATCTGGACGTGTGTAGTTTGTGAGATACATCAAACTGCCTATTATCCGAGAATATTCCAACTGCGATATGGTCTCACCATGGTTTTTCGCTAAGTATTGACTTAGATCCATAGGTGTTTTCACTGTAGAGAGATCGTACGCATTGAATTTTTTCAATACAGATTCTACATAATGGGATTGTGTTAAAACTATCCCTTCTGATGTCCTGAGAATTTTAATTCCCAATATAACATCTGCTTGACCCATATCTTTCATATCAAAATTTCTGGTCAACATTTTCTTTGTAGTCATGATTACATCATGATTACTGCCCATTATTAGCATGTCGTCTACGTATAGACAGACAATTACATAGCCTTCAGGTGTGTTTTTGACATAAATGCATTTGTCACATTCATTTATTCTGAATTCGTTTGACAGCATTACTTTGTCAAATTTTTCGTGTCATTGTTTAGGCGCTTGCTTAAGTCCGTACAACGACTTAACAAGTCGACACACCTTTTTCTCATTTCCAGGAGCCATGAACCCTTCGGGTTGCTCCATATAAATTTCTTCTTCCAACTCACCATTTAAGAACGCAGTCTTAACATCTATTTGATGTATTTCAAGGTCATACAGTGCTGCAATGACTATTAGCACTCGTATGGACGTAATCCTTGTCACCGGTGAGTATGTATCGAAGTAATTAAGGCCTTCATCTTGCTTGTACCCCTTGGCTACAAGTCTGGCTTTATACTTGTCAATTGATCCATCAGCTTTATACTTACGTTTTAGTATCCACTTACAACCTAATGGTTTATTACCAGAAGGAAGGTCTACTAATTCCCAAGTATGATTATTCATGATAGACTCAATTTCACTATTGACAGCTTCTTTCCACATTGGAACATCGGGTCTAGAGAGAGCTTCACTTAATGTTCTTGGTTCCATTTCTGACATGAAAGTCATGAAATCTGGCCCGAACGATTTCTCAACTCTAGCCCGTTTGCTACGACGTGGCTCTTCACTTTGATCGTCAATAGTCCTTTTATAACAGCTAAGTTCGCTAACGTCATTTTTGTTTGAACTTCCGTTGTTATCACTTTCAACGTTTCCCTTTTTATTTGGGAATACGTTTTCAAAGAATATCGCATTCCGAGATTCTATGGTTGTTCCCACATGTATATCAGGAATGTCTGATTTGTGAACTTGGAAATGATATGCACTACTATTATGGGCATATCCGACAAATATCGCATCGAACGTTTTAGGTCTGATCTTTACTTGCTTTGGTTTAGGTACTTCGACCTTTGCCAAGCACCCCCACACTTTCAGGTATTTGTACGATGGCTCGCGGCCTTTCCATAGTTCATATGGAGTTTTATCATTTTTCTTATGAGGGATTCTGTTGAGAATGTGATTTGCCGATAATATTGCTTCCCCCCACAAGTTTTGAGGTAAGCCTGAATTTATCAACAAGGCATTCATCATTTCTTTTAGTGTCCGATTTTTACGTTCGACACTGTTTGATTGAGGTGAGTAAGGCGCCGTTGTTTGATGGATAATGCCAGATTCTGTACAAAATTCATCAAACGGTGCACCATATTCTCCACCTCTATCGCTTCGAATTATTTTAATTCGTTTGTCAAGTTGGTTTTCAACTTCTGTTTTATAGGTTCTGAACGCCTCTAGGGTTTCGTCTTTACTTCTTAAAAGAAAGACATAATAGAACTTTGTGCAGTCATCGATAAAAGTAATAAAATATTTTTTACCTCCTCTAGTTTGCACAAATTTCAAGTCACATAGATCACTATGTATTAACTCTAGAGGAGTTGTTGTCCTTTCCACCGAATGAAAAGGTAGTTTCGTCATTTTCGCTTCCACGCACACTTCACATTTGTGTGTTCCGTCAACATTGACGTTTGGTAATAAATTTAATTTGACGAGACGTTTGAGAGTATTATTATTCACATGTCCGAGTCGATCATGCCATAAATTAAAACACTCAACAACATAGCTGGAAGCATTTATTTTATTACCATCAAAATTTCGGAGTACAGGCATTACAACCATTTTGAATAGACCCTTTTCTAGGTACCCCTTTCCTACGAAGACACCATTCTTCGTAAGTACAAAGTTGTCTGACTGGAACACTAGCCTAAATCCGGCCTTGACCAATGCCGCTCCAGAAACTAGGTTCTTACTGATGTCGGGAACATGGAGTACATCAATGAGTGTTAGCTCCTTTCCGGACGTCATCTTCAGAACAACCTTTCCGAGTCCAACAATTGGCGACGTCGTGGAATTACCCATATAAAGCTTCCTGCCATTTATCGGAGTATACTTGGAGAACATCGCTTTATCGGAACAGATATGACGAGTTGCTCCAGTATCAATGAACCACTGCTTCGGGTTGGTATCCACCAAGTTAGCTTCAAATACAACCGCAGTGAGATCCAAGTCCTCAAGAGAGGTTGCGACATGATTCGCAACATCCTTTGGCCCCTTGGTTGGCTTCTTTGGGCGTCTGTAGTCCTTGGATAGGTGTCCTGCCTTTCCACAGTTGTAGCAGGAGCCTTTGAACTTCTTTGCTTGAGCCTTCTTTTTGAACTGCTTCGGCTTTTTGACGTTCGGCTCGACCAGGTTGGACATTTCGTCTATAGTCCGCTTGGTTCCTCTGGAGTCGGATAACTTTCGATTATCCTCCTCTATTCGTAGCCTCAGGATCAGGTCTTGCAGCCCTATTTCCTTTTGCTTGTGCTTTAGGTAATTCTTAAAATCCTTCCATGACAGAGGGAGCTTCTCAATTACCGCAGCAACTGCGAATGTCTCGTTCAGCTTCATGCCTTCGGCGTCCAGATCATGCAGTATTAATTGCATATCTTGGACTTGAGATGAGACGCTTTTTGAGTCCACCATCTTGAAATCCAGAAACCGACCGACGATGAATTTCTTCAATCCAGCATTTTCGGTCTTGTATTTCTTCTCAAGGGATTCCCACAAAGATTTTGCCGTCTCCAGAGAACAATATACGTTATATAACGTGTTGTCCAAGGCGTTGAGTATATAATTGCGGCACAGAAAATCTCCATGAGACCACGCATCGCTAGCAGCCTTACTACCTTCCGTAGCGGCTGGCGTGTCTTCGTGCAAAAACCGTACAAGGTTTAGCGTTGTTAGATAAAACAACATCTTCCGCTGCCATCTTTTGAAGTCGGTTCCGGTGAATTTCTCCGGCTTTTCTCCGTGCTGAATGGTTGTCTGAATGGCGGTCGGAATGACGGTCGGAAAGGCCGTCGGAATGTCGTTGGAAGCCATATCAGTTTGCAGGAAATATCGTTTACGACTGTTGACACCGGGTAGCTTCTGGAGTATGCAAACTGATCGTCGAGGCTAGTGTTCGACACTATCTCCGTAAACGATATTGCTCCGCTGCGGTGCTTAACGGATTGTTGCAATTCGTTCCCAAGATACAACGACGAATGTCTCGGAATCGTAGCACTCCGACTTGCGAGACCAGCGAACCTTTTAGTAGACTTCTTGGACTCTTGTATGCACAAGATGAGATGAATGCTTGAGGAAGAGAAGAGAGGATTGAGTGAGTATTCCATCATCTGGAGGGTTCTATTTATACTGTAAGAAGAGGTTGAGTGTCCTTTGGGTGAGTGGATGTGTTCCTTGGGCTGGATCGATCTAGATCATCTATTCTGAAGGGTTGTAACCCTTCACCAAGCCCACTTCAATCTCATCCATCAGATCTGAGGAGTTGTGACCCTCAGATCCCGTTGTCATCGGCCATCGGATCTGGATCCATTGATTCGATGCTTCAGATCAAGTCTCATCCCAGGCCGTCAGATCGTTACTCTTTGCGATCCAACGCTCTAGATCGCATCACAAGCGATCCATCATACCTATTTGATCAACGTTGATCAACGGTAGCCATCCATTCCCTAAGTCAACTGTCCAGTCATCTCCCTTTGCCCACGAGGATGCCGCATATGTACTGCCACGTCAGGTACGAGCCTGACACGTCACCCGAGTGTCACGTAGGCACTGCAATGTGACGATGCGTACGTGCGAAGTGCAAAGTACGCCTACAAAGCGCCCATTGTGCACGTGGCGGGTGGCGGGCTCACAGGTGCGAGCACCTGCTCGCCCTTGGCTAAGGGGGCACCTGTCTTTTTATTTTTTGTGTTAACTCCATTAACACATCTTCATTAATAAGTAGAGAATACACATCGAGAATTTCCGATGTGGGACTATTCTCCCATGCACTTTATTAATGAATAATAAATGTTATTTTGTGCTGACTTTAAACATTAATTTCTCATTCACCCTTAATCGGTTTTGAGCAAATTAATAGTCTAAATCTATCTACGCGAATCGTAGATTTCAATTTTGAAGTCAATTACGACTTTCAACAATTGATGGCTTCCTTCCTCTAAATCGTTTTGGTCCATTTAAGGCCCCAATATCCAACAAATAGATGATATTTCAATAGAACATTTCCTCGTTTGATATAGATAACATTACAATTTCACGCCTACTAGTTAATTTTCTTCTGGCCAAAATGAATAATATCAAAAAGTGTGAAGCATCTCAAGAATACGAAGAAAAACTAAGAAAAAGAAAGAGCAGCTCGATAAGTTAAAACTAACGTTGCCATTAGTTCTTGTCACTAATTTTGCAATAAAATAACATGACACTGAAAAACAAAAGGCTACTAGTAGTCATTTGGCCTCTGAAGTTCAACTAGTAAGCGTGACAAAGGGTTACAAAAATATCCTCACTCCTTTTACTTGATTTACAAAATTCCAAAAGCTAGTCACGAAAACAAAATCTCGTGTTGTAGATACCACGAGTTAGACTTTTTATAGGAAAAGAGATATACAATATAATTATAGAAATACTCCTATGCATTTACAAATTCTAACACTCCCCCTCAAGTTGGAGAATATAAATCATATACACCAAATTTGTTACACATGTAGTCAATTCAGGGAGTTCTCAGTGACTTAGTGAATATATCTGTTAACTGATCATATGAGTTGACAAAACTAATAGATATTTCTTCAGATATGAATTTCTCTCTAACAAAGTGATAGTCAACTTCAATATGCTTTGTCCTCTCATGGAAAGATGGATTTGACGCAATATACATGGCGGCGTGGTTGTCACATATGAGTGACATTTGTGTAACCTCTCCAAATCTTAGTTCCTGAAGCAACTGTTTTAGTCATATAAGTTCTTGACTGGTTATAGCCATAACTCGATATTCTGCCTTTGCATTGGATTTTGTTACAATATTCTGCTTTTTGCTTTTCCAAGAAACAAGGTTACCTCCGACAAATATACAAAACCCAGAAGTAGATCTTCTATCAGAGGGAGATCCTGCCTAATCTACATCAGAATATCCGACAACTCGAGTATGTCCTTTGTCTTTATATAGAAGACTCTTTCCTAATGCACCCCTGATATATCGAATAATGCAAGTCACGACATCCCAATATTCTTTGCACGGAGAGTTGAGAAACTGACTTACTACACTTACTGCAAATGAGATATCCGGACGAGTGACAGTAAGGTAGTTTAGTTTCCCTACTAATCGCCTGTATCGTTCAGGATCTGAAAGAAGCTCCCCCTGATTTGGCAGGAGCTTGATATTAGGATTCATGGGATTGTCGTCTGTCTTTGAGTTTAACATTCTTGTTTCTTTCAGAATATCTATTGCATACTTCATTTGGGATATGATAATCCCATCTTTAGACTGTGCTACTTCTATCCCTAGGAAATATTTGAGTTTGCTGAGATCCTTTGTCTAGAAATGTTTGAAAAAATGTTGTTTCACTTGTGAAATCCCGAGATGATCATTACCTGTGATGATAATATCATCAACACAAACCACTACATAGATGTAACAAGTAGATGAGTGGCGATAAAAGACAGAATAATCAGTCTCGCTCCGAGTCATGCCAAACTGTTGAATTATAGTATTAAATCTACTGAACCATGCTCTGGGCGACTGTTTGAGGCCATATAAAAATGTCTGCAAGCGATATACAAGACCAGAAGACTCCCCCTGAGCAGTAAAATACGGAGGTTGCTCCATGTAGACTTCATCGAGCAGGTCACCATGTAAGAATGTATTTTTGATATCCAACTGATAAAGTGGCCAATGGTGAATTGCAGCAATGGACAGGAATAGACGTCGACACACAGAAGACATCTTGGCAACAGGAGAAAAAGTGTCCCCATAATCCAATCCAAATACTTGAGTATAGCTTTTAGTGACGAGACGAGCCTTAAGCTGATCAATCGTGTTGTCTATACCAACTTTCACTGTAAACACCCATTAACAACCAACCACTGACTTCCAAGGTGGTAGAGGAATGAGGTTCCAAGTCCCACTGCTTTGTAAAGCACTCATTTAATCAAGCATAGCCTATTTTCATCCTGGATGGGCAAAGACATCACCTGCAGTCTTTGGAAGAGAAACAGACGACAAGGAAGAAAGACAAGAATAATAGGAAGGAGAAAGACGATGATAGCTCAAAGAAACATAATGAGGAGAAGGATTACGAGTGGAATGCATACCTTTTTGAAGTACAATGGAAATATCAGACTCGGGACTGGAGGAAGAGGCGAAGGACTTGACTCCAAAGATGTGTCTTTGGTAGTGTCATTGCAGGGCGGAGGTAAAATAGGACGAGGACGACGCTGATAAATCTGCAGAGGAGGAGACAAGGCCGGAGCTGATAGAGACTCCTGCAGAGTGTTGGTGCGGGAAGCATCCGACGATCGAACCTATGTTTTGATTATGTCAAAGGGTTCAAAGTTAAGGTGTTTTGGTTTCTAATATGTTGAATAAGGTTTCAGGAAAGTCCTACCTGCGGTTAGGCAAGGGAAAATCCTAAGCGGGGGTAACCTTAGGTTAGGGGGTGGTAACCCTAGGTGAAGGAAAATCCTAAGGGGGGGTAACCTTAGGTCCTAGGGGGCAGTAACCCTAGGTGAAGGAAAATCCTAAGGGGGGGCAACCTTAGGTCCTAGGGGGCGGTAACCCTAGGTGGAGGAAAACCCTAAGGGGCGGCAACCTTAGGTCCTAGGGGGTGGTAACCCTAGGTGGAGAAACACCCTAGGGGGCGGTAACCCTAGGTCCTAGGGGGTGGTAACCCTAGGCGGAAAGTCCAGTCGGTCTGGAGGACCGGACTGGCATCAGGTAATCTCTCCTGAGGGGAGTAGGTGAGGACGCGTTTCCCATAAAGGGAACAGTAGGCGTCGGGTCGACCTAGGGTTTCCGGTTGGAAATCCGAAGTCAGACCCAGACAGTCCGGAGACTGTCATAAACATTCTTTTATTATTCATACTGTTATTTTGTGCTAATTTTGTGTTGCAGGATATTGTTTGGGACTAACAAATCTTGCAGGTACAAAATAAGGTAGTTTTCCCTCGGATGAACAGTGTCCGATGCGCCTCCATGGAGCTTGGAGGCGCCTCGGGTGAAAAGGATGAGCTGGCTGCGAAGCACCATTGGAGGCACCTTGAAGAAGGCAAAAGGCGCCTTGGAAGGCGCCTTAAGTGAGGTTTAAGGCGCCTTGAATGGATGAAGTTCGACCAGATCAGATTTGATCCACGCGAAAGACCAGGCAGCATGGAGGCGCCTTGAACACCCTTTATAAGGGGGTTTCGACCAGCACTTCAGAACAACGAATACCAAGTGATCTCTCATCAACATGCTGCTCCAAAAGACACTCCGAAGTGCTGCTACAAGTGTCCGACGACCCGAAGCTTCAGATTTAGCATTTCTTGTTGTCGGTATAATACTTATAGCTTTTAATTGTACTCATAATTGTAATCTTTTAACGAGCTTATAGTTGTTGCCCACCGGAAGCGATCAAGGATCGCGGGCCTTCGAGTAGGAGTCGTCACAGGCTCCGAACGAAGTAAATCTCTGTGTCCTTCTGTTTGTGTTTGTTTGTTTTTAATTTCGCTGCTTTTACTCTAACGCTGTTTTTGATTCCGATACGTATAAAATAGCCACGAGTGCTATTCACCCCCCCTCTAGCGCGTCTCGATCCAACAATTGGTATCAGAGCGGGGTCGCTTTGAACTGGTGCAACCACCATTCAAGCATTTTTCGTGGCTTTGTCGTTTGTATAGGTTAAAAATAAAAACTTACGCCTTTCGTTTTTTCCCTCCAAAACTGTTTTTGAAAAATTAATTTTTATCTTTTCACCATTGGTTGGAATTAGTGAAATATTGCGTTTTCAAAAATTTGTGGTAATATTTTTTTAATATTATTTTAATAATATTTTATTATTTTTTTCTCGAAATTCCTGAATCACTATCTTTATTTCTCTCCCGCACTACTAATCCAAGACTAAGTCTTGGAACAAGTTTTATTGAGTTTATTTTGCGAGATTGTCTTTCTAAAATGGCCCATCAAGAAGGCTACAACACTGCTCGTCCACCGCTCTTCTCCGGAGATGATTTCGGAGATTGGAAGGGTCAGATGGAGGCGTATCTCCAGACTCACTTTGAAGTCTGGATGATCGTCAAAACCGGGTTTCAACTGCCAACTGACGGCACCGGCAAGCCACTACCGTACGAGAACTGGGATGCGAACGTTATCAAAAAGGTAGAAGCAAACGCAAGAGCAACGTATACACTTCGGTGTGGTTTAACGAATAAGGAGCTGAATCGCGTCGGCCCATTCTCAAGCGCTAAAGAGCTGTGGGAGAATCTGATTGAGCTACACGAAGGTATTCCTCATACGAAAATAGGTAAGCATGTTTTAATAAATAAATTAGTTGAGCAGACTAATGTTATTCCGGCCGAGGAAGGTGTTGCGTTATTTGCAGGAACAAGCAAGAAGAAGAAAGCACTGAAGGCAACTTGGTCCGAGTCATCAAATGAATCTGAATCGGAGGAAGAAGAGCAAGCAAGCATTCTCGCTCTACCAGTACTAGCACATGTTGAAACCGAGTCCGAGTTCGAGTCCGATTCAGAAACCGAGAGCGAATCAGACATCGAGAGCGAATCAGACACCGAGTCCGAGCGAAGCCACGGATCCGTATCCGTTTCTGAAGGACCCAAAACCACTGTAAGTGCTCTAATTTCTAGTATTAGCTTAGATGGTTCAGAAAATTTAATTCCTTACTTAATAAAGAAGTTGGCTAAATCCAACGTCCGGGTTAAGTCGCTCCAAAAGGAGGTAACAGCCCTTAAGGAAGCGACTGACTTGAGTGCCTTAACTGAGCCAGTTCAAGTTGGAAGTTCGACTCAAGTCCAACAACTTGAGGAAGAAAATTCTAATTTGAAAACTCAAATTAAAGAACTCAAAAACACGTTGGAACGGTTCACCTTGGGTTCCAAGAATTTGGATCTAATTCTTGGAAAACAGCGAGCCATTTACAACAAATCCGGACTTGGATTTAAGACCAAAACAAAATATAAATCATATCTGTCTCTAGTTAATAGAAATAATATAAACATAATTCAAGCATGGGTCCCCAAGTCCAAATTGATTAATCAAGTTGGACTTGGTCAATATTGGATCCTGAAGGATCAAATATACTACCTCGATAGGCCATATCGAGGCTATGATCCAGGGGGAGTTAACAGAAAAACCATTAAAATTAAATAAAATTAAATTAAAAAATTTGAAATAAAATTAAATTCAAAATCAAATTAAAAATTCGAAATTAAATTATAAATTCAAAATCAAATTAAAATTTTGAAATTAAATTATAAATTTAAAATAATTCGAATTCAAATATAGATGGAGGATCCAGAATAGCTGGCACCCCTAAACTGAACTACCCGACTGGGTAACTGAACTTAATCTACCCGAAATGGGTAAAACAAGAGTAGATTACCCGGCAGGGTAATTAAGGTTAGATTAAAACGGGCTAGGTTTAACTTTATCCACTGTACTGGTGAATTTTTTGGATGATAGTACGTTAGGGAAGCTTGGCCATCGCATGTTTAGGAAGATATGGCTTCGACCTGGTGCATTTGGCCAAGTGGAACTGACCGAAGCTACCCTTAAATGGATCCTAACTAGTTAGACCAAGGTTTAGTATTAAGTTCAATGGGTAGGACTATTTGGAAAACCTCGAAGGCATGGTTACTTTAATGAGTTCCTTGTGACTCACCATAGCCCAGAAGTTTATCAAAAAAATGCTTATTTGGTGAACCCAAAGCTAAACCTGAATCTAACACAAAGTTAAACCAAACCCTTAAATTGAACCTCAATTCATCTCACTAAAATTATAGAATTCCCTAATTGAAAATTTAGATCGGGTGAAATGACTAAGTAATTAAACTCAAACTGATAATTAAATCAATTCAAATTAATTTCAAAATTATTTTAAAATTCTTTCAAAATTAATTTCAAAATTATTTAAAAAATCTTTTCAAAATTATTTAAAAAATACTTTCAAAATTAATTTCAAAATTATTTAAAAAATTCTTTCAAAATTCATTTCAAAATTATTTAAAAAATCTTTTCAAAATTATTTAAAAAATTCTTTCAAAATTATTTAAAAAATTATTTCAAAATTAATTTCAAAATTATTTACAAAATTCTTTCAAAATTAATTTCAAAATTATTTAAAAATTCTTTCAAAATTCAATTTCAAAATTATTTAAAAAATCTTTTCAAAATTATTTAAAAAATCTTTTCAAAATTATTTTAAAAATCTTTTCAAAATTCAATTTCAAAATTATTTTAAAAATCTTTTCAAAATTATTTAAAATTCTTTCAAAATTCAATTTCAAAATTATTTTAAAAATATTTTCAAAATTCATTTCAAAATTATTTAAAATTCTTTCATAATTCAATTTCAAAATTATTTTAAAAATATTTTCAAAATTCATTTCAAAATTATTTAAAATTCTTTCAAAATTCAATTTCAAAATTATTTAAAAAATCTTTTCAAAATTCAATTTCAAAATTATTTAAAATTCTTTCAAAATTCAATTTCAAAATTATTTTAAAATTCTTTCAAAATTAATTTCAAAATTAATTAAAATTCTTTAAAAATTCAATTTCAAAATTAATTTAAAAATCTTTTCAAAATTCATTTCAAAATTATTTAAAATTATTTCAAAATTCAATTTCAAAATTATTTTAAAAATCTTTTCAAAATTCATTTCAAAATTATTTAAAATTCTTTCAAAATTCAATTTCAAAATTATTTAAAAAATCTTTTCAAAATTCAATTTCAAAATTATTTAAAATTCTTTCAAAATTAATTTCAAAATTATTTAAAATTCTTTCAAAATTCAATTTTAAAATTATTTTAAAAATCTTTTCAAAATTATTTAAAATTCTTTCAAAATTCAATTTCAAAATTATTTTAAAAATCTTTTCAAAATTCATTTCAAAATTATTTAAAATTCTTTCAAAATTATTTAAAAAATCTTTTCAAAATTCAATTTCAAAATTATTTAAAATTCTTTCAAAATTCAATTTCAAAATTATTTTAAAATTCTTTCAAAAATAATTTCAAAATTATTTAAAATTCTTTCAAAATTCAATTTCAAAATTATTTTAAAAATCTTTTCAAAATTATTTAAAATTCTTTCAAAATTCAATTTCAAAATATTTAAAAAATCTTTTCAAAATTCAATTTCAAAATTATTTAAAATTCTTTCAAAATGCAATTTCAAAATTAATTTCAAAATCATTTCAAAATCTTTAAAACTTAATTTCAAAATTCTTTTAAAGTTTATTTGAATTTTGAAAAATCATTTCAAAATCTTTAAAACTTAATTTCAAAATTCTTTTAAAATTTATTTGAAAAATCTTTGAAAAATCATTTCAAAATCTTTAAAACTTAATTTCAAAATTCTTTTAAAACTTATTTGAAAAATCTTTGAAAAATCATTTCAAAATCTTTAAAACTTAATTTCAAAATTCTTTTAAAATTTATTTGAAAAATCATTCCAAAATATTTAAAACTTAATTTCAAAATTCTTTTAAAACTTATTTGAAAAATCTTTGAAAAATCATTTTAAAATCTTTAAAACTTAATTTCAAAAGTCTTTTAAAATTTATTTGAAAAATCCTTGAAAAATCATTTCAAAATCTTTAAAACTTAATTTCAAAATTCTTTTAAAACTTATTTGAAAAATCTTTGAAAAATCATTTCAAAATCTTTAAAACTTAATTTAAAATTCTTTTAAAATTTATTTGAAAAATCATTTCAAAATCTTTAAAACTTAATTTCAAAATTCTTTTAAAACTAATTTGAAAAATCATTTCAAAATCTTTAAAACTTAATTTCAAAATTCTTTTAAAATTTATTTGAAAAATCTTTGAAAAATCATTTCAAAATCTTTAAAACTTAATTTCAAAATTCTTTTAAAACTTATTTGAAAAACTTTGAAAAATCATTTCAAAATCTTTAAAACTTAATTTCAAAATTCTTTTAAAACTTATTTGAAAAATCTTTGAAAAATCATTTCAAAATCTTTATAACTTAATTTCAAAATTATTTTAAAATTTATTTGAAAAATCTTTTCAAAATCTTTAAAACTTAATTTCAAAATTCTTTTAAAATTTATTTGAAAAATCTTTTCAAAATCTTTAAAACTTAATTTCAAAATTCTTTTAAAATTTATTTGAAAAATCTTTGAAAAATCATTTCAAAATCTTTAAAACCTAATTTCAAAATTCTTTTAAAACTTATTTGAAAAATCTTTGAAAAATCATTTCAAAATCTTTAAAACTTAATTTCTAAATTCTTTTAAAATTTATTTGAAAAATCTTTTCAAAATCATTTCAAAATCTTTAAAACTTAATTTCAAAATTCTTTTAAAATTATTTGAAAAATCTTTTGAAAATTCATTTCAAAAATCTTTTGAAAATGCATTTCAGAATCATTAAATTTTTTTTCATATTATTCAATTAATTTCAGAATGTTATTCAATTAATTTAAAAGTGTTTAAAAATCTTTTATTCTCAAATCATATTATAAAATTATGATTGCAAATGTTAACTCGATCTCACGCTCACTCATATGCTAAACATGCTTGTTAATCTAGAATGAGTGAGATGGAAAGATAGGAAAATATTTTTTTTTACTTCTCATGCTTGAACTCCTGAACTCAAAAATTTATTAAGGCATGAATTAAGGGGGAGTGATTTTGAGTTGGTTTTAAAATTAGTTTTTCTTTAAAATAAAATTTTGACTTAACCTCAAAATTAAAAACTAGTTTTACTTATCTTCAAAAATTCAGGTTATTTTTAACTTAACTTTAAAATTAAAATTAAAATTAAAATTATTTATGACCTGGCTTTTAAATTACAACTCTTCTAGAATGTTTTCAAAGCTAAGCATTTATGTAAAACCTCTTTAAGCTAAGTATTTAATCAAGTCTTCTTTAACTAAGCTTAGTTAGATTATACTCTAAACTTAGCTATTTGGCAAGAAGTTTTCTCAAGACAATCATTTTTAAGCTGAATATATAGCTAAGTATTTTCAAATTTAGCTAAGTACTTTTTAAAGTTTTTTAAAGACAAAAAGGGAATTTAGCTAAGAGTCTCTCAAAGCAATTGTTTTCAAATGCTAAGTTTCGCTGAATATGCTAAGTATTTTCCAAAACATTCTCAAAATTTCATCAAAACAATTTTTTAAAAAAACTAAGTTTTTTTTAAGGTTAAATACTTAACAAAACTACTATCTTCATAAGTTTAGCTAAGTCTTTGATAAAAGTATTTTAAAAAGTAAAAATCTTAGTTAAACTGAGTCTTGATCAAAATTTTCTAAACTCCCTCTTTAAAAACTAAGAATTTAAAGTGTTGTGATATCACAAAAATTTGCTGAGTTACTTGTTAAAGACAAAAATAACCTTAGCTTAGCTAAAAGTATCTCTCAAACTAAAGGAAATGGAAATATTAAGATTAAGATTACTTGTACTTTAGGGCTCTGATACCTGATCAACACCAATTAGATAATTTGATTACTATTTAACTTGACTCATGCTTGGACTTAAAGACCAACTGAATAAATAATCTAAATTAAAATTTTAGCTACTCTCTCTCTTCAACCTAAAAACTAACAAGTTCTTTTTCAAAAATAAGTACTATTTTATTCAAAATTAAGCTAAGTCCCTTTTCACTTAAGCTATATTTTCAAAATTCAATGTTTGCAAAAGGCGATTCATAGAGCAAAGGGGGAGAGAGGAGGTTAGATAGACTATTTTTCTCTTTTCCTAGGTTTCTTTTTTATTTATGTCAAAGAGGGAGAGAGAAAAGTTAAGTAAAGAGTAAACTTAAACATAATCAATGGGAAAGCATATAAAGTTTTTTGTTTAAGTTTCTGTACTTACTGTCTTATTTTTTTACTTAACCTTGAACTGTATTGCCATAATCAAAAAGGGGGAGATTGTTGGTGCGGGAAGCATCCGACGATCGAATCTATGTTTTGATTATGTCAAAGGGTTCAAAGTTAAGGTGTTTTGGTTTCTAATATGTTGAATAAGGTTTCAGAAAAGTCCTAACTGCGGTTAGGCAAGGAAAAATCCTAAGGGGGGGGTAACCTTAGGTCCTAGGGAGTGGTAACCCTAGGTGAAGGAAAATCCTAAGGGGGGGTAACCTTAGGTCCTAGGGGGCGGTAACCCTAGGTGAAGGAAAATCCTAAGGGGGGGCAACCTTAGGTCCTAGGGGGCGGTAACCCTAGGTGGAGGAAAACCCTAAGGCCTTCGGATGGCGTCTCATAACCCTGTCCAACAAGCCAAAGCTTAATGTGAGAGGCCTAAGAGACGTAATTCTTACCATCCAACTGCTCAGAAGAAAGGGGTGCAGTGATGTGGTTGATAAAGATTGAGATATCCGACTTTAGGACATCTGATGTAGCCATTGATCAGTTTGGAAAGAATTGCGAAGAAAGGCTGAGGACTTCGGATGGCGCTAATGAATAGGTAGGACCAGCACGGGTGGACAACACTGATGGACGCTGGAGAAGATGTTGATAATGCCAGAGAGTAGACTGGAATGCAGGGTGCGCCGTCCGGCATGGTGGGTCCGGGAGAGGAGGAAGATTGCGAGATTTTGCAGCAAGAGAGGGCCAGAAGATTCTGCAGACCCCTGCAAACCCTATCTAGATTCGACGGCTCCTGTGAGAGCTTGTCGCGATGAGGGAGGCGCGGCAAGGGAGGGAGATTCTGCGTCGACGCGGAAGGGGGTTGCGGGGCGCGATCTCAGAGGTGGTGGGGAGCGCAGCGAGGAGAATCGCGAGCGAGCGGGTGGCGGAGGCGGCGCGTGAAGAAGGGCAGATTTCCTAGATCTCCTTGGAGGCGGCGGGAACGAGAGGACACAGCAATGGCAGCTCGTGCTGTGGCAGTGTCGGTCGGTCCGCACGATGGAGCAGCGACGCAGACGCATAAGAGAAAGGGAATGGGGAACGGGGAACGAGGATGACAGCAGAAAAGTTAGGATTTTCTTAGGAAATTAGGGTTTGATTTAACTCAGTCCTGATACCATGTTAAAAGGAAAACAAAATCTAGTGTCTTGGGTACCACGAGTTAGGCTTTTTATAAGAAAGAAGATATACAATATAATTATAGAAATACCCCTATATATTTACATATTCTAACACTTCCAATATTCTGAAATGAGTTGAGGAAATGACATGCCTTATCCTTAACTAGGATGAAAAATAAAAAAGTAATTAGATCAGATGATATTTCAATAGAACATTTCCACGTTTGATATCGATAACATTACAATTTCATGCCTACTAGTTAATTTTTTTTGGCCAAAATGAATAATATCAAAAAGTGTGAAGCATCTCCAAATTACGAAGAAAAACTAAGAAAAAGAAAGAGCAACTTCATAAGTTAACGGTAAAGTAGGGAAAAATCCCTAATCACAACTTTAATTTTGCATACAATCTTCAATCCTAAAAAACTTTGTTTCCACTCCCTGCATGCAAAGTTTTATTTGCTTCAACTCCCTCATGCAAATATTGTTACCTAATTGCCCCTCAGATTTTTAAGTACAAAAGATCCAAAAATGAGTATAATTCCTCTTAAAGTCAACACTTTACACTAGAATCGGGTATATTTTCTATTAAATTGAACACAATTTTTTCCCTCTTTTAATATAATTCCTCCTAAATTTAACACCATTTAAAGAAAATCTAATATATTTTCTATCCAATTGAGTATCATTTAAAGAAAATCTAGTATATTTTCCATCAAATTGAAGTGAAAAAAGAATCATACTCAATTTGATAAAAAATATACTAAAATGAGTATAATTCCTCTTAAAGTCGACACTTTATACTAGAATCGAGTATATTTTCTATTAAAATTGTCCCTCATATTTTTTAGGTACAAATAGCTTAAAAATGAGTATAATTTCTATTAAATTGAGCACGATTTTTTCCTACTTAATATAATTCCTCCTAAATTCAGCACCATTTAAAGAAAATCTAGTACATTTTCCATCCAATTGAGTACTATTTAAAAAAAAATCTAGTATATTTTTAATCCAATTGAGTGGAAAAATAATCGTGCTCAATTTGATAGAAAATTTACTAGATTCTAGTTTAATGTACTTAATTTAAAAGGAATTATATTCATTTTTAGACTTTTATACTTAAAATATCGGGGCAATTAGGTAAGTATATTTGATTAGGGAGTGGAAACAAAGATTTTTTTGCCAATAGGGGATGCATGTTAGGAAGATCCATGCTCATATGTTCTTATATTTTCTATATGTGAATTCTTATGCAGTTCTTAGAATCTATGGGGCATAGGTTTTACAAGAACTATCAGTGACTGGTCCGGTACCATGAAAATTTTCTACCGGCCATCAGGGTAAATGGAAAGTGCACACGGCGATCAGTGCAATATTCTTTGGTTGTGTCCCCCATTTGGAGGAAAACTTCCTGCAAATACGCTATAACTGATGATCGAACTGCGGATACCTAGGTGATAACCTATATATCCTACCACGATACCATAACCCCCCAGACAACATACATATAAAGATTAGCATTATACGTCAAAAATGACTATTTACGAGAATATTAATATTAATAGCTTTTATGATTTAATTAAAGTAATGGAGTATATGTCTAATTTGTAATTCTCATTTGATGTAGAAGAAAACATCGAGCTCTGCTATAGCAACTCAATTCTCCACTAAAGTCTTCTTCTTCAATTCTCTTCCCGTCATTGTTCTACAAAATATATTAATTTCTAATAATCCGAACTAACAAACAACAAGCGGATGTAAAGATGGAAAAAAAAACATACATTTTTACTGATCTGCTATGCTCCAAACTGATTCAATAATCTGTAAGATTTCAGATAAGGGAACAACTCGAGTGATCCACCGCCAGAATTGAGTACCTGAAATGGAGCTAAAATCATCCAGAGCAAAAGACCGTGGAAACAGAAGTTCAAGGAAATGAGCGGAGAGGAGCAAAGTTGAGAGGAGATTTCAATCAATCGGAATATAAAAAAAGGAACAAGAGTCTTGTAGACCCATTGCTAAGTCGAATGTTTCGTCGTACAGACCTTCCTTTAATTATTTCAAACTTAGATATTAATTTCCTTTATAAGTGAGTAGATAATAATTAAATCAGTTGATTCTGTCCGGAAGCTGAGTAGATAGACGACCGATGAGGTGGCAGGAATGTTGACAGAGGAAATACTTCGAGTTAGGAGCTACGGACCTAGAAGTAGGAGGTACGGATCTATGCATATTTTAGACAGAACCAACAAGAACATTAGAATAAGAACCAAGGAGGGGTCCCTCGTGCAGGCACTTCAACGTTTAAGTTAGAATGGTAGATGAGTGAAAATAAAAAAGAAGATGAACAGTAGAACAATAATGTGAATGTGTGTGTCTGTGCATGTGTACTTGGCAACGGAGAGGATTTTTTTTTATATTACCTCTCATAACCTTCATAATAATGAGACGTAAGAGAATGTCAGATGTTATAATATGTCAAATAGTGGAGGATATATGATAGTCTTTCTTTAGGTAAAGAAATGTTCCATTGTGTATATATGTCAGTAATGAAATATTTTTTGGTAATTAGATGTTATTTTCTAACATCTTGTTATTGTTCTTTGACAATTGTATCTCCTAAAGAGAGTATGATCGGCCTGGAGCCGACCATATTTAAGCTGAGAACTATGCCTGTGTGAAAAGTGGGAAGTTAAGCCTCGTAGGTCTGATCAGCTATGTGCCTGCCCGGGTTTATTCTGGAAATCCTGCTCATGAGGAGTGAGAGGCTGATTGTTGAGCCCCGTAAGTCTCGCCAGTTCTGTTGTCATTCGGGTTCATGCCGAAAGTTCTATTCAAGAGGAGTGGAGAACTGAGTCTCGTAGGCCAGACCGGCTCTGTGGTTGTCCGGATTTATGCTAAAAGCCTTATTCATTTGTGAGGAGCTGAATCCCGTAGGTCTGACCGACTAGGTTTATGTTAGAAGCCTTGTTCATAAGTGAGGAGCTGAGTCATATAGATTTGGTCAGCTCTGTGGTCGACCGAGTTTATTACTATAAGAAAATTAGGATTATATAACAGTTAAAAGATAATTTTTTTTAAAGCGTTATTTTTTTTACCACGTGTTTAGTAAAAATTCTTATCTATATTTTTTTATTTTTTAATTGAAGATAAATTTTTTATTAAATAAACATTGCTTATTAGTATTTTTTTCTGTCTATAAACGCATTTTTTAAAATCTACGACAACCATTTTTTTTTAATAAGTGTGATCTACAACAACGATTTTCTTACCCTTAAAACTCCACAAAAAACCTCCGACAAAACCTCCCCTCCGCGAAAACCTAGCCTCCACTAAAACCTCCCCTCCGCCAAAGCCTCCAGTAGAAGTACATCAGGGATTTGCACTTCTAGGGCCGAAGTCACATCGGGCACAAGGGCGACGAGCGGAAGATGGCAATGACCATGAGAAACTGTTGGTTATTATTTCTAATTAGTGGATTTAATTGTAAGTTGTGCATATGAATACAAATCGAATCCATTAAAATGATTTAACTGGAGGTTTTGGAGGAAACATAAGAGAGTACATATGTCTGAGGATATGTTAGTGCATTTCGTCTTGATGTGTCTACCTATACGATTCACTCCTTTTAAGATATCATATAATACTCAAAAGAAAAAGTGGACATTGAATGAGCTCATTGCTCAATGCATGCAAGAGGAAGAGGTACTAAAGATTAAGACATCTGAGAGTGCTCACTTAACATCTGGTTCTCAAAGTGTGAGCAAGAAATGAAAGAGGATCAATAACAAAGGAAAAGGAAAACAAACTGTACATTCTAGAGGTAATGGCCATAAGGAGCATAAGAAGCAGGATAAGGAATCCACTTATTTCTTTTGCAAGAAGAAATGTCATATGTGTTAGGACCGAAAAGTAGCTAGAGGGGGGGGGGGGGGGGGGTGAATAGCTTCGCGTGTGCTCGTCGTGCTTCGTTGCTTGTTTCTTCAAAGTGATGCGCAGCGGAATACAAAGAAACAAATTACAACAATGCTAACAATAGGATTTTACTTGGTATCCACCTCACAAGAGGTGGCTAGTCCAAGGATCCACGCACACACACACACCTCCACTAATAAACACTCCTTTTCGGTAACTACAGAAGGCGGAGAAGCCCTACAAGACTCTCAATACAAGTAGAAGAAAGGGTAGTAAAGAATAAGCAAAAGCTTACAAGAGATGCAGTAAAAAACCCTAGCTTCTTCTTCTTCTCGTTGCAACTCGCCTCTTGACTTGGATGAACCTTCAAGAACTGGCGGTGAGGAGCTTAGAGAGTGCTGGGGAGGAGTTGTGATGAATCTGGAATGAATCGGTGAAGTTCTACTGAAGGAATCGCACGCCAACAGCTATAAACGACGCCAACGGTCGAATCCCAATCGATTGGGGATGCTTTGGATCGATCCACGGATCGATCCAGAGCGCCTCTGTGCTCTGAAAAATGTCTGGATCGATCCACGGATCGATCCAGCGCTTATCGCGCGAAGCAGCAGCGTCCCAATCGATCCACTGATCGATCCGGAGGCTTTCTGTTCGCTGGGAAAAGCCTGGATCGATCCACTGATCGATCCGGAGGCCTGGATCGATCCACTGATCGATCTAGAGACTTTCTGTTCACTGGGAAAAGCCTGGATCGATCCACTGATCGATCCACTGATCAATCCACTGATCAATCCACTGATTGATTCACCTCTTGGTTTTTACCCAAAACCAAGTCCCAAGCCTCCCAAACCAACATCCGGTCAACCATGACTTGTTGGTACATAAAACCTAGCATCCAGTCACCCTTGACCAGCTAGGACTCTCTCACCAAGTGTCCGGTCAATCTCTTTAACCCACTTGGACTTTTTTCTTCTTGCCAAGTATCCGGTCAATCCCTTTGACCTACTTGGTCTTTTCTTCCTTGTGCCAAGTATCCGATCAATTCCTTTGACCTACTTGGACTTTTCACCAAATGTCTGGTCAACCTTGACCCATCTGGATTTCCCTTGCCTAGCTTCACTCACCAGGACTTTCATACTGCCTAGCTTCACTCACTAGGACTTTCACCTGGCTTCACTCACCAGGGTTTCCTTCCAGTCAAGTATACCTACTTGACTCTTCTTCATTCACACTGATCAGTCCCTGATCAGAATCTCCCCATATGAACAACTGCACCTGCATTGTCCATGTGTCTACATGTATTGTCAAACATCGAAACTATGACCAAGACTCAAGCTTGGTCAACCCAGTCAACCTTGACCTAAGGGATATTGCACCAACAATCTCCCCCTTTTTGATGTTTGACAATACCTTTAAGTTAGGACTACTCTGAGTTATGCTAATCCCACAGCCTTAACTCTTTTCATGCCAAAGTATGAATGTTGGTTCCCTTCATTCTCCTCCTATGACCTCCCCCATAGGTAATGAAGGCCTAACTTAAACCACACATTCTCCCCCTATTGGCACACATCAACCCATCTTTAAGCACACATCAACCCGTGCCTCAATTTTGGGCACACTTCAACAAATGCCCCATTGTTGAAAACTCTCCCCCTGAAGAGTTGCTCATCGTTGTTCACAACTTCACTCGTTGTGACCAACACGATAATGAAGAACTCATTCCCTTCATTTTCAAACAATGCTCGCCCTGGAGCATTAACATGGTCTAATGACCCAAATGAAGGTCCCATACCCGTCATTTATCCTTAACCCTACATTCTTCCTCAATGTAGGCAAATGCCCATCCTTGAGCATTATCCACTTAACGGAAGGTTAACCACCTTCCAAGCTTCATGAAAAATAATGTTCATGCCTTTAAAGAGTCCCTCCCCTTAAAGACATGGTGGTAACTTCTGTCATTGCACCAACAATGACTTGGAATCCCTAATCCTTTAGGTAACCCAAATTTAGAAGCTTTGAGGTTCAAATATTCAAAATTTGAAACAAACCTCACCCTAGACTTCAATATAGTCTTCTTTAACCAATCCATCCTTGTTTTCAACACGAAAACACCCTTTTTATGTATACAAATGTATTTTGAGAGGTTTGGAATGGTTACCTAGACTAAAATAGGTTTAAAGATGCTGAAATCAGGCTTTCCCAGCCAAAATCAGCAGCTTGGATCGATTGGAGTTGGGTTCCAATCGATTGAACCTTTCTGAATCGATCCACTGATCGATTCAGACTTCCTGGATCGATTGGCTGATCGATCCAGCGAGCTTCTGCTCGCGGGAGACTTGTCTTCTGAATCGATCCATGGATCGATTCAGGCACTCCAATCGATCCATGGATCGATCGGAGCTCTGATAGTTGCTGAACTTCAAAATCAGCCAACTTCAGAAACCCCTAGAAAATTCTACAAAAATCATGAAATTTCGTGTAGGCATTATTTAGGGCATATACTATCAAGGAAAAATAGTTTTCTATGAAAATACTTCATATTTTCAAAGATTGACACAAACTTGAAAACTTGCAAAAACTTTAGTATTTTCTTCAAGTTTGTGTCTAACTATTCACTGGTGATTACTATCAAAAGATAGCCTTCACCAAGGTTTTCCAAAATCATTTTGAAAATATTTTCAAACCAATATCCCACCATGTTCCTTGGGCTTAATGCACATGACTTGTACATTAGCTTTCCCAATGATGGGAAAACACATAACTATGTGTTTTGATGAACTTAAAACTCAAAAGAATGCACTAAATCAACATGTTGAGTTTTGTTCATCATCCTTACATCTCACTTGTATCTAATGTGCACTAAAACACATACAAGTCATCTTATAGGTCTTTGTGAGATGTGAGATTTTGGTTTTGCCCTATTCTAGGGATCATGCATATCTATCTAGGCATTTTAGAGATATTAGACATCCACCTAGGATGTCATTTGGTATACCACTTGATGATAACTGCCATTTGTCCTTAATTTTAAGGAAATAACATAATGCATGATAATGTTATGGCATACATCAAAAAGAAATAATTTTCAGAAGAAAATTTCCTATAACTACATGATGTATGTGTTAGGATCCTTCGTACGGCTAGAGAGGGGGGTGTGAATAGCCGACCCCAATTGCTCGCGTTTCTTTCTACAAACTAGGGTTAGCGCAGCGGAAACTAAATGTAGAAAGAAAACAGGAGAAGAGATCAAACCTCAACGCAAGGATGTAACGAGGTTCGGAGATGATACTCCTACTCCTCGGCGTGTCCGTAAGGTGGACGAGCCCTATCAATCCGTCGGTGGATGAGTCCCCGGAGAACCAGCTAATATCAACTCCTTGTGGGTGGAGAAACCTCACCACAATAACTCGCAACAGCAAGATAGAATACAAGGAATACAAGAAGTAAATACAATGAATGTAACAATACAAGCTTGCCTTCTCGTCGTCGACTGAAGTCCTGGAAGCAACAACTTCACGGACGAATGCAACAGCAAGCCAGTAAAGAAAACTGTCGGGGAAGCTCACGCGAAGCTTCAGCAGCGGTTGAGCTCAGCAAAGCTCGGAGCACCAGAAGAAGCAGAAACTTCAGGCAGGAGAGAACTTCCAGAAGGAAGAAGAAGAAGCAGAAGAAAAAGATTCACCGAAGTCCTGTAGCCTTCTTTTATACCTGCGAAGAAGAAGAGCAGAGAACTAGCCGTTGCGTCGCAACGGCTAGATTCCTGATCGGTCCATGGACCGATCAGGGAACCTCCTCATCGGTCCACAGACCGATCAGGCTTCGGTCCCTCGTCTGATCGGCGTCTCCTGATCGGTCTGTGGACCGATCAGGGAACCTCCTGATCGGTCCATAGACCGATCAGCCTTCGGTTCCTCAGCCACTGATCTATACCTGATCGGTCTGCCGACCGATCAGGCCATGGGTGGATCGGTCAGCAGACCGATCCACGGCTTTCTTCTCGCGAGGTTGCGTTGCCTCCTGATCGGTCTCCAGACCGATCAGATTACAATCAGTGAGCCACTGATCTGATTCTGATCGGTCACCAGACCGATCAGGGCAACCGCAGTATCACTGGATCGGTCACCAGACCGATCCAAACTTCTCAGCCCTAAACCTAAGGCTTCCACACCAACATCCGGTCAACCTTGACCTGTTGGTACATCATCCCTAGCATCTGGTCACTCCCTTGACCTGCTAGAACTCCCTGCCAAGTGTCCGGTCAATCCCTTTGACCTACTTGGACTTTCCAACACCAGAAGTCCGATCATCCCTGATCCATCTGGATTTTCCTATTCGTGCCAAGTATCCGATCACTCCCTTGATCTACTTGGACTTTCCAACACCAGATGTCCGATCACCCTTGATCCATCTGGATTTTCCCTTGCCTGGCTTCACTCACCAGGACTTTCACCTAGCTTCACTCACTAGGGTTTTCACCTGGCTTTACTCACCAGGATTTCCACACTGCCTAACATCCCTGTTAGGACTTTGCCACTGCCTGGCTTCACTCACCAGGACTTTCCAACTGCCTAACATCCCAGTTAGGACTTTCTCACTGCCTGACTTCACTCACCAGGACTTTCCCTTGTGCCAAGCTCCCTGCTTGGACTTCTCCGTGCCAAGTCACCATACTTGGACTTTTCCAGTGCCAAGTCTCCATACTTGGACTTTTCCGGTGTCAAGTCTCCATACTTGGACTTTTCCAGTGCCAAGTCTCCATACTTGGACTTTTCCGGTGCCAAGCTCCCTGCTTGGACTTTTCCGTTGCCAAGTCTCCATACTTGGACTTTTTCCCGAATCAGGTCAACCAGGTCAACCTTGACCTACGGTTGCACCAACAATCTCCCAAACATCTATTCTTGTCAAACATCAAGAATAGAACTCTCTTTTCGTCAAATATCAACATACAACTCAACTAGGTCAATCTTGACCTAAGGTTGCATCAACAATCTTCCCAAGTCAAACATCAAAATACAACTCGAGTCAAGTCACCTCGAGTCGGGTCAACCAGGTCAACCTTGACCTAAGGTTGCACCAACAGAATGTATGTCATGACATGGTATTTTTGAGTTTTTCATAATAAGTCATGGCATATAATGGCCAACCAAACATGGCAAGGTTTAGCATAAATAAAATATACCTAGATTACCTACCTAAGTATCCTTAACCACTTAGCTAAACTCTAAATATACTACTTGTTTTAACTTTAAAAAGTTAACCTAGATTGCCCTAAATGCTTCACAGAAATGCCAAAACCTAAATTGACATTTCTATTTCTCTTGATTTGTTTATGCCACCAAAAAATATAAGCATGTCCTCAAATGTTGGCATATTCCATTTTTCATCAAGAGTAATCACATAAACCAAGGCCCGGATTGCCTTAAATTTCCAAGAGAATACCAAAATCCCAACTTGGTATTTCTCAAGGTTTTCCCAATTTGTGCCATTTTAGATAGAATCAATCTTTCCACCATTAGGCACATTTTACTCTTTCAAGGAGTAAATAATCATTTCATTTCATTTTCAAAGGTTAACAAAAACCTTGAAAATGCTCCTTGAGTGTCAATTTCCTCAAAGTTGAGTTAACTGCCCTTCTAATCAGAGTTGACACTCTCTAACCCATCTATGAGGTAGAGAAGATGCTCCTAGGAACCCAACACCTATTGGTGCTCCTTGGATGCTCTAGGTACTCACTAGGGATTACTTCCCTAGATACCTTCCTAGTGACCTTGTTGGGCTTCTTAGAAGCCTTGGTCACATTTTCTAGGTCAACTATAGGGATAGCATCCCTTGTGACCTTGTTAGTGACTTTCATAGACTTCTTAGAAGTCTTAGTCACATTTATCGCAAAAATACTCTAAGGGATGACTTCCCTAGTATTCTTGGCTTGACCACTGGACCTAGGGTTTGTTCCATAACTATATGGAACTCTATGGTACGAGGGCACATCCTTCTTAGCCTTTGGTTTGTATCCCAACCCTCTATGGCCATTGGATGACTTTGATTTTCCTAGCCCTAGGTATTGCTCATTTTGCCCTTGTAGGATATTTTCCATCCTTTTTAGGGTCTTTTCCATTTTATCAAGTCTTGACCTCAAGACTTGATTTTCTATCATTAAATCCTTAGGTTTTTGTCCATGAGCATTTTTGTTCTTGGGCTTGTATCTATTATCCTTAGTGTTCCCGCCCAAGTGTCTATCTACCTTCCTAACCTTAGGTTGGGTAGTTTTGGCATGTAGGGCCACATGATTTTCCTTAAAGCCCTCATGCTTTCTATTCTTATGGTAAATTGCATTAAAATGATAAAGATTAGAACTAGCATGCTTTTTACCATGATGTAAAGGGGTAGGCTCAATAAAAGTTACCTTCCTTTTTACCTTAGAGGCCCCCCCTTGACTTGAGCTTCCTCCTTGAGCCTTGACCATCTTCTTCCCCTTAGGGCATTGACTCCGGTAATGCCCCTTTTGATTGCAAGAGAAGCACACAATGTGCTCCTTGCTCTTCTTTGTTCCGGGGATGGTCTCCTTTGGCTTCTCCTTACCCTTTGGTGCCACTTGGCCCTTCTTCTTGGCCAATTTAGGACATTTGCTTTTGTAGTGCCCATGTTCCCTACATTCAAAGCATATAATATGCTTTTTATTATTAATTGAAATATTTATACCTTTGCTTGTAGGGGTGACATCTTTTCCTTTGGATCCAGAGGTGGAAGCTTCCTCTTGATCGGACCTTGATTCCCCTCCATTTGATTTTTCTTGACTTGTGGAGGTAGAATCTTCTTCCTCCTCTTCGTCTCTTGACCCGGATGTAGAGGCTTCTCCTTCTTCTTGATCCGGCGTCACCAAGGATCGCTCCCCCTCAATCCTAGAGGTGGAGGCTTCATCATCTTGAATATGAAACAAGGAGTATGCTCCCTCCTTGTTCCCTTCGATGCATTCCCTTGAGGATGAAGCTTCTTCTTGGACTTCTTCTTCGGAGGTTGAGCATCTCTCAACCTTGGAGTCCTCCTCTTGGTCTTGCTCCAAAGAGTCACCCTCTCTGGATACTTCTTGCTCTTGTACAGTGGAGGGGATCTCTTCATGAAGCTTGGCCAATTTGCTCCATAAATCCTTTGTATCTTCAAATTCTCCAATTTTGCAAAGGATGGTGCTTGGCAATAAATTTACCAAAAGCTTGGTCACTTTGTCATTGGCCTCGCACCTTTGGACTTGCTCCGAGCTCCATATGCTTTTCTTGAGAAGCTTGCCCTTAGAGTTTGTTGGAGCCTTGAAACCTTCCATTAGAGCAAATCATTGCTCTATCTCCATCATCAAGAAATTTTCAATTCTTGATCTCCAAGAATCGAAGCTTGTGGATGTGTATGGTGGAGCCACCCTTGTATCAAATCCAAGTCCATCTTGGAATTGCATCTTGAAGTTGAGCTTGATAAAATCTTGAACTTGAAGAATTTTCTCCAACTTCTTCACCCTCTAGCTTTTCTTGTTATGCTTGACCCTTCCGGCGATGATTCCGGTGAAGAGCGACCTCGCTCTGATACCACTTGTTAGGACCGAAAAGTAGCTAGAGGGGGGGAGGTGAATAGCTTCGCGTGTGCTCGTCGTGCTTCGTTGCTTGTTTCTTCAAAGTGATGTGCAGTGGAATACAAAGAAACAAACTACAACAATGCTAACAATAGGATTTTACTTGGTATCCACCTCACAAGAGGTGACTAGTCCAAGGATCCACGCACACACACACACCTCCACTAATAAACACTCCTTTTCGGTAACTACCGAAGGCGGAGAAGCCCTACAAGACTCTCAATACAAGTAGAAGAAAGGGTAGTAAAGAATAAGCAAAAGCTTACAAGAGATGCAGTAAAAAACCCTAGCTTCTTCTTCTTCTCGTTGCAACTCGCCTCTTGACTTGGATGAACCTCCAAGAACCTTCAAGAACTGGCGGTGAGGAGCTTAGAGAGTGCTGGGGAGGAGCTGTGATGAATCTGGAATGAATCGGTGAAGTTCTACAGAAGGAATCGCACGCCAACAGCTATAAACGACGCCAACGGTCGAATCTCAATCGATTGGATTGCTCCCAATCGATTGGGGAGGCTTTGGATCGATCCACGGATCGATCCAGAGCGCCTCTGTGCTCTGAAAAATGTCTGAATCGATCCACGGATCGATCCAGCGCTTATCGCGCGAAGCAGCAGCGTCCCAATCGATCCACTGATCGATTGAGACCTCTGGATCGATCCATTGATCGATCCGGAGGATTTCTGTTCGCTGGGAAAAGCCTGGATCGATCCACTGATCGATCCGGAGGCCTGGATCGATCTACTGATCGATCCAGAGGCTTTCTGTTCGCTAGGAAAAGCCTGGATCGATCCACTGATCGATCCATTGATCGATCCACTGATCGATCCACTGATCAATCCACTGATCAATCCACTGATTGATTCAGCTCTTGGTTTTTACCCAAAACCAAGTCCCAAGCCTCCCAAACCAACATCCGGTCAACCATGACTTGTTGGTACATAAAACCTAGCATCCGGTCACCCTTGACCAGCTAGGACTCTCTCACCAAGTGTCCGGTCAATCTCTTTAACCCACTTGGACTTTTTTCTTCTTGCCAAGTATCCGGTCAATCCCTTTGACCTACTTGGTCTTTTCTTCCTTGTGCCAAGTATCCGATCAATCCCTTTGACCTACTTGGACTTTTCACCAAATGTCTGGTCAACCTTAACCCATCTGGATTTCTCTTGCCTGGCTTCACTCACCAGGACTTTCATACTGCCTAGCTTCACTCACTAGGACTTTCTCTTCTGCCTGGCTTCACTCACCAGAACTTTCATACTGCCTAGCTTCACTCACTAGGACTTTCACCTGGCTTCACTCACCAAGGTTTCCTTCCAGTCAAGTATACCTACTTGACTCTTCTTCATTCACACTGATCAGTCCCTGATCAGAATCTCCCCATATGAACAACTGCACCTGCATTGTCCATGTGTCTACATGTATTGTCAAAAATTGAAACTATGACCAAAACTCAAGCTTGGTCAACCCAGTCAACCTTGACCTAAAGGATATTGCACCAACAATATGAAGAAAGACTGCCTCAAGTATGTCAACTGCCGTGTAAAGAAAGGTAAACTTCTCAACTTTGTTAGTTTGGAAGTCAATCTAGCTATTGTACCCACTAACACTTGGTGGATAGATACCGGTGCTATTCATATAAGTGTCACTATGCAGGGTTGTCTCAAGAGCTGACTTCCACTTGATAGTGAAAGATACATCTATACAGGAAATGGAAAGAAGGCTAAAGTCGAGTTGATTGTTGTTTTTAGGCTTTATTTAGAAACCAATGTTTTTTTTGGATTTAGAAAATACATTTATTGTACCATCTTTTTGACGAAATTTAATTTTAATTTCTTGTTTGAACAGATCAGGTTATTCTTGTTCATTTAGAAATAGAATTTTCAGTATTTTCTTAATTCAGTGGTGGTTGACAATGGTTTCTTGGTTGATAAGTTTTATAAATTGAACATCTTTACTCCTACGGTTGACAACATAATAATGCATAGTATAGGTACGAAACGTAAATTGACCGATGAGAATTCTTCCATGTTGTAGCATAGGCATTTAGAACATATATTCAAACAACACCTAAAAGGTTAATGTCATATGGAATTCTCGATTCTCTTGACATGTCGGACTTTGATATTTGCATAGAGTGTGTTAAGGGGAAGACCACTAACAAAAGGAACAAGGGGGCTAGCCGTCGTAGTGATGTTTTGAAGCTAATACATACGAACATTTGTGGACCATTCCCTAAGACATCTTAGAATGGACACACATATTTTATTAGCTTCATAGACGGCTATTCCAGATTTGGCTATTTGTACCTTATTCATGAGAAATCGTAATCTTTGGACATGTTCAAAATTTTCAAAATCGGAGTTAAACTTCAACTAGGTAAGAAAATTAAAGCCGTCCAACCTGACCGTGGAGGAGAATATTACAGTCGATATGATGGATCAGGTGAACAACGTTCTGGACCTTTTGCGAACTACCTTGTTGAGTGTGGGATTATGCCTCAATATACCATGTCTGGTATACCCAGTCAGAATGGTATAACTAAGCATCACAATCGAACCCTAAAAAACATGGTAAGAAGTATGATAGCTTTTACTTCTCTACTAAAGTCTTTGTGGGGTGAATCACTCAAATTTATCTACTCAATAGAGTACTATTAAGGCAGTAACTAAAACCCCATTCGAGATGTGGATGAATAGAAAATCTAGCATTAGGCATTTACACGTTTCGGTTGTCTAGCTGAAGGTAGGCCTTACGGGCCTAATGAAAGGAAACTGGACTCAAGAACAGTTAGCTGTAATTTTGTAGATTATTCTGAAAAGTTAAGAGGGTATAAATTTTATGATCCCTCTAATAGATCCTTCTTCAAAACAGTAAACACCAAGTTCATTGAGGACAGTGAGAGTAATAAAATCATGGAAGTATCTTTTGAGGAAAGCATTGGCAACCCTCCTGTGGTCACTACTGGTGCAATCAGTAGCAGGATGATTATTATATCACACATTATAAGTATCACATATTCAGTGAACCAAGATATTTCCATGACATCTTCAATGCAATTAGAGGAACCTACCACTGAAATTGAAGTATTGTCTCATTTTGATGAGCAAGTACCTCAACCACCTCAAACACAAGTGCTTTTAAGACGATCCACAAGGGAACGGAGAACTACGAATTCTCATGATTATGTTTATCTCTAAGAGCATGATTTTAACATAAGGTTAGAAAGTGATCTTATATCTTTCCAAGAACGCCATGCAAGAAGAGTTGAATTCTATGGTAGACAACGACGTTTGGGAACTTGTTAAATTACTTGAAGGAAAGAAGCTCATTGGTTGTAAATGGATATTTAAAACCAAGCGGAATTCAAGGGGCACTGTCGACAAGTATAAGACTCATTTTGTTGCCAAGGGAATCACTTAGAAAGAAGATATTAATTATAAGGAGACTTTCTCACTTGTGTTGATGAAAGACTCTCTTAGAGTAATCATGATACTTATAGTTCATTATGATTTAGAGCTACATCAAATAGACGTAAAGACTGCATTCCTTAATGGAGACATAGCGAAGTCTATATATATAGTGCAACCAGAGAACTTTGAGTCTAAGGACTCAAAGCACCTAGTATGTAGATTAAAGAAGTTCATTTATGTTTTAAAGCATGCGTCCCATCAGTGGTACCAAAAATTTAATCAAGTGGTTACCTTATTTGGATTTAAAGAGAACCTCGTTGATCAGTGCATATATGTCAAGTTCAGTGGGAGCGAGTTTGTTATATTTATTTTGTTTGTGGTTGATATATGACTTGCGAGCAATAACAAGGGTATGCTACATCAAACCAAATCATTTCTATCTGGTAATTTTGAAATGAAAGATCTTGGTAAAACATCCTTTATTTTAGCCATACAGATCTATCGTGATAGTTCAAGAGACATTCTTGGACTTTCACAACAGGTCTATATTGAAAAGGTGTTTATAAGGCATGGTATGCAGAATTGTATACCTGGTGACACATCTGTGTCAAGAGGTGACAAGTTCGGCTTGCAGCAGTGTCCACGGCTTGAACATGAAATAAAGGAGATAGAGCAATTCCCATATGCGTAAGTAGTGGAAAGTCTCATGTACGCATAAATTTGTATTCAACTAGATATAGCATTTATAGTGGGAATGTTAAGTAGATATATTAGTAACCCAGGACCGTCACACTGGAAAGCGGTAAAGAGAGTGATGTGGTATTTGCAAAGAACTAAATGACATATGCTCACGTATCGGAGATCATATCATCTAGAGGTGATTGGATATTCAAACTCTGATTTTACTGGATACTTGGATACAGGAGATCTAGTTCGGGCTATATTTTCATGCTTGTTAGAGGGGCTATATCTTGGAATAGCATCAAGCAGACGCTAGTAGCCACTTCTACTATGGAGGCAGAGTTAGTAGCATGTTATGAAGCATCCAATCACGGGATTTGGTCGCGGAACTTCATCACAGCATTACAGATCGTTGATGGCATTGACATGCCACTGATGATCTACTATGATAAGAAAGCCACAGAACTTTATGCGAAGAATAATCGCAGTTCGTCAAAATTCAAACACATCGACATCAAGTTTCTAGTGATTAAAGAAAGAGTTCAAAGTTGTCGGATTATGGTGGAGCACATCAGCACAGATTCCATGTTGGCCGATCCACTCACAAAAGGCTTGGTGCCTAAGGTGTTTCATGCGCATGTTGTGGATATGAGAGTCCTTCTTATGGAAGAAGAACTCATCTAGTGGAAGTCTTTATTTATTTTATTGCTCTATATTTGATAATAAAGATAACATTTTGTTTTGATTATTGTACGTACTTAAAGTTTAAAACATTAATGAAAATTTATATGTTTGTTTGACAATCTTAAAATGATATCATTATTTACTACTGCTGTTTAGCATTTGGTATTTGTAAATATGATATAAATTCTTTTTGGAATCATAAAGTTGATCATGATTTGCTATTGCAGTTTAGCATAAAGTATTTTGCAAATATGATCTGACCTCTTTTAAGGTCATCTTATGACCAGTTGAAAATGGACATGTACTGATCACATTTTATGTAATTTTCACTCTGTACATTTACATCTTGATCTATGTCATTAATGACATTGATATTATGATTACTGTTAGGACTTGTTACGATCATATACAGTAGATATGACCTTTTTAGTCCTATACCAATGAAGTTAATGGGTCATATTGTTTATAGGGGTATTCTATACCCATAAAGTTTGATATCAACTAAAATTTTACTTGTATTTTATATACAACTCACAAATAACCCAAATAGGAAATTGTTAGTTATTATCTCTAATTGGTGGGTTGAATTGTAAGTGGTGCATATGAGTATAAATCGAACTCATTAAAATAATCTAACTTAGGCTTATTAAATTTATAATCTCATATCTATTATCATCTATGATCGATAATAAATGCTCTTTATATATAGAGTTGGTCCTTAAAACTTTAGTGTTTAATTTTAAGAGAATTTTTGGTTCCCATTTAAATCTTTCAGGCGCTGTTACCCCTTTCTTTTCTTTCCGTTACGATTATTTCTAGACGAAACGAATATTCATGTTCATATATTTTTATTTTTTCTATTGAAATTCTTATTTCGCTGTTTAGAATTCATGCGGTTAGGTTTTAAACTATCAGAAACTTCGCTGGGGAGCTCGAGGACGACGACGCCGAGGATCTCCATTTCCTACTGCCGCCGCGGGTGGTGGTTGGCCCTGATGAGAACAGGGTGAAGAAGGTGATCGAGTACCGGTTCGACGACGCGGACAACAAGGTGAGGGTGACGACGACGACGACGCGGACAACAAGGTGAGGGTGACGACGACGACGACGCGCGCCCTCCTCAGCAAGCACGCTCTCGAACGCCGGTCGTGGCCCAAGTTCGGCGACACCGCCCGCGAGGAAGTCGGTGCCCGTCTCACCATGGTCTCCAACGAGGAGATCCTCCTCGAGCGGCTGCGAGCTCCGGGTTCGACACTTCCTCCTACTTTCCTCATCTTCTCTTTATTCCGTTTTAATCGATTTGGATGCCCACTAATTTGCATCTCTAGGGGAGCCCTGTTCCCCCCATGACGACAAGGAATTCATTTACTTTTAATTGCGGTAAAGTTAGGTCATGCCAGTTTCCTAGATCTACATACAATGCCAATTCGCATCTTTAGGTCTCTGCTCTGTGCCATCTCTGGAACCTATTCTTATTGTTTGTTCAAGAGGTATGGCTGATCGAAGTAGATTAACCAATCTTGAAACCTTGACGTATTCTCTACAAAAAGATCATCTTGGTTGCAAAAAAGATCATTTTGGGGATTGGCTTTCAAGGAATGTTGAACGATAAAATGAAAGGTTTTTACCCAAGGTAAGTAATTTGTTTTTCTGAAGGCAAGAAATTACCTGCTGTGTTGGACCCATCCCTCTTCACCCAATTTGTGTTATAAGTTGAAGGATGTTCACCGATAGTTGTTTTCTGTTCTACATTGTTCTTTGGTTGTTGTGCATCATGCAAAATTCTTGTTACAAGATCGTTTACTACTTTCTAAGCTTTTTCTAAGAATGGTTTTTCAGCTTCGGAGCATCTTGTACATAATTAAATGCTTGAAAGAGCAGTACTTTCTAGAAGTTTTCTTCCAATAAATTTATTTTGCAGACTACTAGATACTTTCTGGTTTCATACATTATATGTAATGGTATAGGCTTGTCTCATGTATAACGTTTAAAATTTTTTACTCTTAATTGTATACATTTTCTATAATTTACTACTTTCATGAGATATAAATCTCTGCTTTTCCATGCTTTTGTTGTTTTTTTCTTTCCTTAAAATTATTTTTGGATGTTTGGTCTCACACGATTATCTAAGCTGAAACTCCCATTTCTACTGAGTGGCCTAATTATAATATTTCCTTATTTTTATTCTTTTTCTTGTTTTTATGATTTCAACCTCTTCTTCTCCAATAGCTATTTTGATTTCTTATTGCTAATTTACTTACTGCATCAAAATCATTTAGCGTAAAGCTGCAGTCACCAAAGGAGCTTCTGCTTCTCAGGTTTTTTTTATGTTACCTATCTCACTATAAAGTGTTAGCAACCCACCTAATTCTTAACCTAATGTTTGCGTTGACAGCCATCAGCAACATCTGTGGCTCAGCATCCTACTCCTGAAGAGGCTCCCCCACAAGCTCCATCACAAACTCAATCAGAATCTCCAGCACAACCTATGTCAATATTCTTAGTTGTACTATTATTCTTTATATGCAAGCTTGTACGATAACTGTCGCAGCTTCTTGATTGATACTTGAGCCTCTGCCATCTGGCCTTTTTACAATCTTGTTTCAGTGTAGCAGAGAATTCATCAAGTGCACATGCTAGATATCAAGGCCCAAATGCAGAGTAAACCTTCTGTTTATGATTGTTATTTTTTTATGTTCCCCTATTTGTACATACTAATTAAAATGCATTGAGAATTTCGAAGATAGATGTTGGCCCACTGCAGTGTATTTCTGTTTAGATTAGATCTGTTTTCTCCACCTTTTACTCTTAATTCTCCAAGTTCTCTTAGTGCAAAGATGGCTTGAAGTAGTGTAGCTAATATACAACTCAGCATCAAGCCATGTTTGTTCCAATTTTTGGGGTCAGTTAAATGAATCTTGGCCTCATTTACATGAAAAGATGTCTTAAAGTAGTGTAGCTATTGTTTTATTCAGGTGACACTTTTATCAATTATGCATCTAAACTAATTCCTATTGTGTATCGTGTGGTTAGGTCATCAAGCATTCAAATGGATGTAACCTTGCTGCAGGTATTTGATATTTGGAGTCTAGGGTGCGCTATCTTGGAGATGGCTACATCAAAGTCACCTTGGAGTCAATATGAAGGGGCTGTTACTTAAATTTTGAGAGCATGCAAAATTTATTTAGGGTGCTACTTTGATATTTTAACTGTATTGATGTGAAATTCAGAAAGCATCTTCTTTTACTAGTCTCCTTATATAAACTCTGTATTTAAGAAACTTTATATAAACTTTCTGTATTTAAGCTTAATGGATGACGATCTTGTTATAAAAGATAAAATAAGTACGTTTGTGAGTTCATTTCCCTACATATAATGTAAGAAGGGTTTTTTATTTTGCATAAATTTAATATGGATTCAAAGTTAATTTGTGGATTATGTGTACATATTTTGTATTTGAATGGTATGGAATTATATCTTGTATTAAATAGTTATATTTTTAAAAAGATTGTGGATACATGCTTTTTGTTTGTAAATAGATTTATCTTTTGTTAAAAAGTTATATTTGTAAATAGATTTATTTTTGTTAAAAAGTTATATTTTTAAAAAGGACAACGCTTTCTATCCATTAAAAAATATTATCTTTTTTTAAAAAAAATAATATTTTTTAAGCATGATAAAAATGTTGTCTTTATATAAAAAGACTATTTTTTAAACATTATCTTTATAAAAAAAAATAATAATACTTTTTAAGTGTTGTCTTTAAGCACTTTTTACAATAATGTTTTTAATAATATTTTTTCAGCTACAAACAATGCATAAAAGTGTTGTCTTTTAATTTTTTTTTTTTTTTTTTTTTTTTGTGTATGTTAAGAGCTATGCCTATGAGGAGTGAGGAAATATGCCCTGTAGGTCTGACCAACATTAGAGTCAGTCAAACTAATGTTTGGAGTCATGTCCATGAGAACTGGGGAGTTGAATTTCGTTGAAAGTGGTTTGTTCAGATGCATACACCTTGACTTTCATTACCACCTCATCTTGACTTTGACTATCACATTACCTTGACTATCGAATCCACCTTACCTTTGGGGTCACTCATAACATGCTGTATCATGAATAATCAAAATGCTTTAAGTATATTCAATCAACTGATATATTGCCTCCGGCCACAATGCAGTGATAAGACATTCATATAGTGTCTCGAGCAAATGATTTGAATTTTAGTTATGGTGCACTGTAGAATATTTTCCACCATTAGAATGACAAATCTGGTATGTTGGACTGCTTTACCGTCTACTGTAAGTACTTTTGGATTTATATTGATGGTCGATGATAAATTTCTGTAGGATCGGATTAATTACCTCAGAATTAATCGATCATTTACTGTGAGCACTTTTAGATTTTTGTTGATGTCGACGATAAATTTTCATAGGGTCAAACTAATCATTATAGATTAAACCAATCATTATAAGATTAATGGATCTACAGAGTTGGATAGCTAATGCAAGTTAAAAAGAAAATAAATCAACTGATATATCACTATCATTTGAGTCTACTAAGAGGTCATGAGCACCCTAAACGAGCAATCCGGTGTACAGACCTCTTGGTAATACAAAATTCCAGAGAAAGATTTCAATGACTCCATCTTCCAATTTGCTCCTTTCATATTCATAAAATGGCAATGAAGAATTTTTTGTTTTTTTTCTTATATAACTTTACCATTAGCAAAGTTCTATTATTATTATTATTATTATTTACTTGTTCTTAATTTGCCTTCTATTTTGAAGGCTATCAAGAGTTGCACTAGTGGTCATTGCTTCTGATACCATGTTATACCTAAAGAATATTATCTATGTTTCTCATAATTTTATTTTTAGGTTCTAAAAAGTCTGATGTATTTTTATAATAATATGATATTATCCACTTTAAATCTATGCCCTCATGATTTTATTCTTGAGTTCTCTCCAAAATACATCATCAATGAAGATATCTTACATCCTTTTAAATCTATGATCTTTACTAAAGTTTGTCAATGTGGGATTTTGATTGAATCCCAACAATCCTCTCCTTGAGAATCTGGTCATCCTAACTTACTCTGGAACTCCTCGCAAGCATCCGCATCCGGTCACTTTAACCTACTCCGAGCCTCCCCGCGAGTATCCAGTCACCCTGACCTGTTTCGGGGTCTTACTGCAAGTATTCGATCAACTTGACATATCTCGGGACCACCCCACATGATATCTAGTCTGGATCATAACTCTAATACCATTTGTTGTGCTCAAAGGATGCTCACATATCTCCACAATAGTACGATATTGTCCACTTTGGATCTAGGCTCTCATAACTTTGTTCTTGGGTTCTTTCCAAAAGGTCTCATGTCAATGGAGATATCCTATATCCTTTTAAACCAATAATTTTTATCAAATCTTTCCAAGATAGAATTTTGATTGAATCCCAACGTACAAAGTATCAGGATAATGGATCTTCTTATTTATCCAAATGCACTGTTTTTTTTTCTCAGTTTCCCTTGCCTGCGCTTTTCTTGGCTCTCAAGTCTTAAATACTCTAGACAACATATGACAAAAGGTGATTCACTCATCCCTGTCAACCAATCCTCAAGTCAACAGGGAGGAGGTAAATTAAGGGTCACTACTAGTCATTAGTGCAGGTGACTAAGGCATGAGAGAAGGTATGCTCGAACACGCCGAGTTTTAACCCCAAGACCTTATGTGGCAACACTCAATACCTTAACCACTCCCATTTTCATTAATTATAAATAATATTATATTATAATAATTATAATTCATATATGTTATAATATATGTATAATCATATTCAACTCTACGTCGATGATATATTATAAATCATATCTATAAGATTGATCTCGTTTGAAATCGATGAAGGCTAGAATGCTGAAAGCGCATGCGAGCACATGAAGGAGGAACAAAGGACTTCAATAGATAGGCTAGGGAGTCCCTGGCACAACTACTTCAATTTAGTGAGGAGATGAGAAAATGGTGAATGAATGGTAACAAAAATGTAGAGTTTTTGCCGAGAGACAGTATACTTGCGTCTGCGCGGCGAAACCTTTTTTATAATATATCATTCCCATATTAATTGGGCGTCTTTTCAGATCGAGAAACATCCGGTCGTTATATCTTAAATGTATTATATAGTCACATCACCTATACCCTATAGCCATAAGATCATTACTGTTATGCATGCTCTGTCATTCACTTATTGGCTCTCATGACCAGGGCCTAGGGCCCTAGGCCCATCAAGAGAAGGTGCAAAAGGAAAGGAGCATAGTCCTGGAACTCAACAAAACCTGATCGGATAGCCTTCTGAGTTCGACAGAGAAATGTGGTGTTGTGGAGAGATGAGCCCCTAGCGTAAGGGAAATCTGATTGTTAGCCTCTCTGAGTTCAGTAAAGAGGAATGCGTGGTTTTGTCATGGGGAGTTGAGCCCCTCGGATCGAGAAAACCTGATCGGTTAGTCTCTCTGCACTCGACCGAGAGGCATATGATGTGTTGTGGGGAGTTGAAGCCTTGGGATCAAGGAAACCCAATCGGCTAGCTTCTCTGAGCTTGGCCAAGAGTCATATGTTGTGTTGTAGGGAGCTAAGCTCCTGAAGTCAGAGAAATCCGATCAGCTAGCCTCTT
Organism: Zingiber officinale; assembly: GCF_018446385.1. Classification (NCBI taxonomy): domain Eukaryota; kingdom Viridiplantae; phylum Streptophyta; class Magnoliopsida; order Zingiberales; family Zingiberaceae; genus Zingiber; species Zingiber officinale. The sequence continues at coordinate 106,190,824 of NC_055993.1, read as the reverse complement.
TACGCTTGGCCGAGAGGCATATGCTATGTTGTGGTGAGTTAAGCTTCTGGGTCTTGGGCGGTCCGCTTGGCTTAGTGGCCCTGATGTCCTGATTAACGACTTGCTCCAATTGATCAATCCGAGAGGTCGACTTTCTAACTCAACGTGGAGGTTTCCCATACCCCCGTATTAAACATTATAAAAGCTATAGTAGGACTAAATAATAAGTTAAAAAATCAAATCGATTGAATTGATTAAATTAAAATTAAACAAATTAATTTTTTTTTAGATAAATGGAATGACCGAACTTTCTTACGAAAAATTATATAAATTGAAATGATAAAAAATTGATTACTTTGATCAGTTATCAAATTAATCAAATTTTACCACGACTGTTATTGGACAATCGGGGTTATGGATCAGGAGTATTTCAGGGTCAAAAGTCGGGATCAATCAAATGATAATTACATATTAGCCTATTGCTTTTACACAATTAAAGTCGTAAATCGAAAATATTCAAGAGTTGAAAGTCGAGAACAACAGACGATTGCTATTGACATATTAATCGATTACTACCCACCGATTCAATTTATTCGATTTAATCGAATCAAAATTGAAATTTTAAAACCCAAAGGATCAATTAAATCAATATATTTTTTTTAAAAAATAAATTTATAAATTCACCAAATTGAACTTTCGAATGCAATCGATTATTTTAATTTAACCAAAATTTTACTCACTTCTATATACAAGTGGTAAACAAATATATTAAAGTAGTTATGAAACTTAATTGTTATAAAATTATATGCTACCGTTGTAAGAGCTTTAATTAAAATTTGTTCATCTTAGATTACTTAAATTATTATTTAAAGGTATTTAGGTAAAACTAGAATACCCATATCACTTTCTCTATAATATTTTAAAATTTAAAATAAACCATCTATTTTATTAAATTAAGATAATTATTTTTTACTACACACTATATCTACATTAGTTATCCTAAAATTTTCATTATCTTTAATTTTTTATTATTTTATTCTCTTTTCCATTTTTAAAATTTATTTTTACTTTCATATTTAATTAATCAAAGGGAATGGATTCCAGAAATACACACCATTATTTCCCCTTGATCAAGTGCAATCTTAATGTATCATATAGTGATGTTTCATGTGAGTCACTATTAAAAAGAAAGATCTCGTTGCAATTGGATACATATTATATTACCATAATCTCAATTCAAGTTTACTTTAGGACATATACACACAAATATCATTTCCCTTTCCTTTGTTTTTTATTAAGTAACGTGCCAATCGCACAAACACATTAAAATATAACAAGTGGAATGTCAAAGGGAGGAATTTGTATCTTTAAATAATTAAACCTTCAATCTTTTTACTCTATTCATGCATCCGTGGACAATCCATTGATATCTGATGTTTACAATTTAGGATTTTGAATTTTAGAGTTTAGAGATGGTATTTTATTCAAATTTGGTTTTCAATTCTCACATAAAGGAAAGTGAGATTTTTTTTTTTAAAAAAATAACAGTATATGCATTGACAATAAAAGATAAAATCCTCTCTCAGTGACCCCTTACTATCTTGAAGGAAAGTAAATCGTGACAATTAATTAATTAATGTGAGACTTTTTTAGTGCTATATATATATATATATATATATATATATATATATATATATATACACGTGGATATAAAATTTAAATGATCATAATTAATTTTATTTGGTGATAAAGGATTCGATTCGATTCCCATTTGATTTAGGTAATCAATTAGTCCACTCCTAGAAATAATTTTTCTTTTGCAATATGCTCCAAATAATTTTAGTAATGGTCAAATACGTGTATTTTTTTCTATATAGAATTTTTTTTTAAGAGTGTCGAATCTGGTTAAATTAAAATTTCTGATATTTTGGAAGGAAAATGAAATTTTCGCAGAAGAAAATTTGCATAAAACGGTCGGAAAGAAAGGAAAGATAGGAAAGTACGGAAATAGCCCTCGAGGGGAGATCCGAAGTCAAAACCTGCCTCTGCCGTATAAATAGCGCCTCCACCAGGGCCGCCTCTGTTTCCCCTCCATCTGGCCGTTAACTCTTCCGCCTCCTCTTCGGCTAGTGTACGCCCGCCTACGTCGTTCGATCTCTCCGCCCTCGCTTCCAGCCCTCCGCCGCCGCCACCACCGCCGCTGCGGACTCGATTTAAACCCACTCGGTTCGGACTCCGATCCTCCGTCGGTTGTTTTTTTTTATCTAGGGTTCTGTTCGTAAACTGTGATCTTGTTCTTCCTGATTGTTTTTTGTGTTGATTTTTTCAGGCTGCTGGCCACGACTTCCATGGCTCTGACGGACTTGTATCTCAAGGAATCGAGAACCTCCTATTTCCTTGTGATCTGTTTCCTCTTGGTCTTCATCTGATCGCCATCCCTTTGTTCGAGATATTTTCCCCCTTTTTTTCGTCCAGGTATTGATTTTGTGCTAGGGATTCGGGTTTTTGTCGATTTAGGGTTTCGGGAGATTTTCTATCGGTGCGTTCTCCGTCCGCTGCAAAATTTTAGGTTCTTTTGTTTGAGGATGCCGTGCGTTAGGCCCGATCCGGCGGACAAAGACGCTGAGCCGTTCGTGGAGATCGATCCCACTGGGCGGTACGGGAGGTACGACGATTTGCTGGGCGCTGGTGCTGTGAAGCGGGTGTACCGTGGATTCGACCAGGAGGAGGGCATCGAAGTGGCGTGGAACCAGGTGAAGCTCAGGATCTTCAGGGAGGACCAGCCGATGATGGATCGGCTGTTTGCCGAGGTGCGGCTTCTGCGGTCGCTGCGGCACGAGAACATCATCACGCTGTACAGCGTGTGGACGGACGACGAGGGCAACACGCTCAATTTCATCACTGAGGTCTGCACCTCCGGCGACCTCCGCGAGTACCGGAAGAAGCATCGCCAGGTTTCGATCAAGGCTCTCAAGAAGTGGTCGCGGCAGATACTGATGGGCCTCGAGTATCTGCACAACCATGAGCCCTGCATCATTCACCGCGATCTCAACTGCTCCAACGTCTTCATCAATGGCAACGTCGGCCAGGTTCAATCCGCCATCAAATTATGCTATCCAATCTCATATCCCAATTCAATCCCATCGAAAATTATCGATCGCTTTTTTTCTGGAAATCGTTTTCCATCGATCTCTTCATTTTGGTGATGGCTTTCCTCGTGCTTTACGTTACAGGTGAAGATAGGGGACCTTGGGCTAGCAGCGATCGTCGGGAAGAGCCACGCAGCACACTCCATTCTCGGCACGCCGGAGTTTATGGCGCCGGAGCTGTACGACGAGGACTACACGGAGCAGGTAGACATCTACTCGTTCGGGATGTGCGTGCTGGAGTTGGTGACGCGCGAGATCCCCTATAGCGAGTGCGACAGCGTCGCCAAGATCTACCGGAAGGTGACCGCCGGGGTGCGGCCGGCCGCCATGGACAAGGTCAAGGACCCCGAAGTCCGGGCCTTCATCGAGCGCTGCCTTGCCAAACCGCGCGCTCGCCCTTCCACCTCCGAACTCCTCAGGGACCCGTTCTTCCTCGGCCTGGACGACGACTGCTACAACGCTGCCCTGCATGAACCACCTCTACCTCAGCCCCGCCCCCGGCCGGCGACAGACGCCGTCGCAATCTCCTCCCGCCGTATTGCATGAATGGATATCAACCATAATAAACAAGTCTGGCCAACTGTACATATAGTTTGGTTTGATGGAGGTGTCAACTGGTGAATGCGTGTTTACTTGCTCTTTTTTTTTGGTTGGTTTTCGTTGACTTAGTTAAGCTTGTTGTTTCGAATTTATTTGATTTGTTTAATTCTTGTTTTTTTCCTTTGTCTTCTTCCTTTAAGTAACCATGTACATGTTCTAGACGTAGTTTACTTGGGTGGATGAACCGTTAACGTGCCTTAGCCTTTATTTTCTACTGTCCTGTTTACTTGGAAAAATGAATAAAAATTGTAGATTTATGAATCCATCCGTTGATATTTTTTCATATGGTCAAATTGGCAGAAAGTAATTTCCTCCGTTGATATTTTTTCATATGGGCATGAGAAGGTTGCCCATTCGAGAATAAGATACATCTTATTTTGTCATAATCTTAATTTCATTTCATGTTAAACTTTGAATATCATTTTGAGCATTATATTTTATTGAGTAATTAAATATTATTCTTGATTGACCATGCTTTTATTCAAATCCTCTATTTACTATAAACATCGGGCCCCTATTGTAAATATCATATGATAATTTTGATATGGTCAATCAAATTAAGTTAGATTCTGTTATGTTTAATGTTTTGTGTTATAGCACAAAAAATTGAACGGAAGACGTAACGAACAAGAATAATGGCACGGGAAAGGAATCAATCGGTGAATCTAAGAGACGAGGAGTTATTGAAGAATACACCGATGGACGAGAAAGTGGTGCACGACTTTCAAAAATGACTTTGAAATACTATTAATTATAAAATATGATTTTATAGTCTCCAAAGACTAACAAGGAGCTGAAACAGAAGAGTACTCATGAACAAAGAAAGAATAAGTCGATTTCGTGGTGAACAACAAAGTAGAGTTCTATTTGCTGAACGTTCTTCCACCCCAGGAGGTTAATCAAATCGGTAGCTACGACTCCGCCAAAGAGTTATGGGAGAAATTCCTGGAACTACATAAAAGCGGTTCAGAATCCAAGTTAGCAAGATGAGACTATTGGTGTAATTTCCCTAGGTCAAGGTTGTCAGTTTGACTAAGCTTGAGTTGGCTCAAACTTGAGTTTAATATTTGACAATATATGGAGATTGCGGATGGAATCGTCCATTTGGAGATATTGCTGACATAATTCTCCTCTGATCAAGATTTGACCAGTTTGATGTGAAGAAGAGTTAAGTAGGTCAAGGTTGATCGGATATTTAACTAGAAAGTCCTAATTAAAGGTTAGACAAGGGCAAGACCAACAGGAAGATTAACAGAAGAAGAAAATCTAAGTGAGTCAGTATTGACCGGACACTTGGTGTGAAAATCCCGATGAGTGAAACTGAGCACTTGGTGTGAAAATTATGATGAATGGAACCGGGTGGGAAAATCCTAGTGAATGAATATAGGTGATGAGTAATTCTGATGAGTGAAGCTAGATGATGAAAAATCCTAGTAAGTGAAGCTAGGCAGAAAGAAGTCCTCGTAAGTAAAGTTAGGCAGAAAAAAATTCTGGTGAGTGAAATAAGATAAAAGTCTTAGTAAGTGAAGCTAAGTAGAAAAAAATTCTGATGAGTGAAGTTAGATAAAAATCATAATAAATGAAGCTAAGCAGTGTGAAAATCCTAATAAATAGTTAGATAGTAAAAATTCAGATGGACTTAGACAACGACTGACTACAACGCTGCCCTACATGAACCATCTCTACCTCAGCCCGGCCCCGGCCCCGGCCCCGGCCGGCCGGCGACAGACGGCGTCGCCATCTCCTCCCGCCGGATTGCATGAACGGATATCAGCCTTAATAAACAACTCTGGCCAACTACACATAATATAGTTTGGTTTGGTGGTGGTGTCAACTGGTGAATGCGTGTTTACTTGCTTTTTTTTTCGTTGGTTTTCGTTGACTTAGTTAAGCTTGTTGTTTAGAATTTATTTGATTTGTTTAATTCTTTTTTTCATTAGTCTTCTTCCCTTTAACCCTGTTCTCTAGACTTAGTTTACTTGGGTGGATGAACCGTGAACGTGGTTTAGCCTTTATTTTCTACTGCACTGTTTGCATGGAAAGATGAATAAAAATCGTAGATTTATGAATCATACGCTGATAATTTTTATAATTTTTCATAGGGTCAAATTGGACCCAAAGTAATTTTCTCCCTCAAAGTGCAAGTTGAACTTCTCCCATCACGATTGGCCTCATGCAACCGCAGCGACCCCCGTGAGCTCACTCGTGCGACACCGTGAGGTCGCCTTGAGCAGTCCAGCTTCTTGATACTCTTTTTCTTTTTCTCCCTTTTTCCTTTCTCTTTCTTTGTATTTTCTCAGGGATTTTTTTCGACTTTAGGAGAAAACAATCCCAAGTGTTGGGAGAGTTTCAGTGTCAAAGAGCTCTGTTGTTTACTTCCATTGGCAAACCTAGGGAGAATCTTAATAATGCAAATTTAGAGATGGATGGATAAGTCTCTAGAGGATGACATGTAGTCTATATTATCACATTCGAAGAAATGGCTCTACTAGGATTCTAAATAAATCAAGCATTCATGAATAAGCTTAGTATTCAATTTGGTAAGAGTTTATTTATATTCGTTCAATATACATAAAATTAATTAAACAAACAAGCTTGAACAGTCCGTTATACTAAATAAACAAGCTTAAACATATGTGTTTAGCTCGTTAACGTTCGTGAACAACATTCGTGAACAATGTTCACAAACTATATTCATTAATAAAATTCTTTTCAATATACTAAATAATCTTGTCTGAAAATAGTGAAGAAGGTTAGCTTGAGATGTAGCTTCTTGGTTGATCACGTGTAGACTCCGCTTCACTCTGCAACACAAGAAACGTTAGTGCTGGGCCAGAAAAGGGGTCCCGACGTTAACCCTCCGACGCTCAAGTCAGTCACCAAAACAGTAAAAGAAAGCGAAGCAACAGTAAGCGCAAGCGTGAATAATGAATAACGCGTCCCTAGGGCGTAGCACAGCTGGGGGGCATGGTTTTATGGCCGAGAGGTCCAGGGTTTGATCCTCAAGATGTCATTACCCGAGGTTAAGGTCCCGGTCATGCCCTTTCAGCTGTGTACTTATATTTACCTCCCTCCATATTCGTGGGACCAACTCTAGGGGGATCGCTGATGTTGCGGTTCCATATTTTTTTTATGAATAATGAATAACGCATAACTTAGTTGGTGCATGGACCCCCTTTATATAGTGCGACAGTGGACGACGTGCATGCTCCTCAAGGCATGAGCATGTTTTCCAAACTGTCCTATGAAATGACATGTCGAAAAAGTATCTCTAACATCATATCTTAATAGGGCATACAAATCCCTGACAAGACAGTAGAAGCTTCTGTCGTACGATCCGTCTGTTGACCATGCACTGTTGTTAGCAATATTATCTCCCAAAGGGATATTAAAATATATGAGAGGAGTCTCATTGTTTGGCCGAGCGGGGGTGCTACTTAGCCGGGGATCTCCACCCGGTCGACCTCAGCCGTTCTTCTCCGTAATCCCTCAGCTTAGTTGATTGTTTCCGCCCGACCGGACCAACGCTCCGATTGCCTTAGCATTCCTCCGATCCGTAATGAGTGTCTGATGTTCTTGCTGTAGTACTCCTGGCCATACGGACGATCTGCTCAAACAAGCCGCTTAGCAGATCAGACACTTCAAGCCCGATCGACGGCTGGAGTCAATTTCTGCTCGGCCAACTTGGATGGGACTGTTGACCACCATTGACTACGTGACCGCCTGGACTTTGACTTCCACATCGACTGTTGTCTATGCATTTGATCCACGCTTGGTGGACCCCCTTTATCGCCGCATCACAAGTCTTCCCCTCAAGTCTAGTCAAAAGAGGTTGTAAGTCCGACTGACTAGACAAGTAGTGTCTTTGGTGGCCTTCACGGTCGATCGGACATTCTGGGCTTAGATGTGTCGCTCGACTATCACTCACCACTATAGGTTTAGAGCCACTGCTCAGCTATTTCTTGGTCAGAGCTCTGTGCCGATTGGGGTGGTTGGCAGCGACACTTAGCAATTTTTCACATCTCGTCACTTTCTTGGACGAGTGCCTTGTAATGGTTTCTAACACCATCTTAATTTCTGGAAGACTATGCAAATCTTTGGCCATTATAGCTGAGCATGTCGGTCATGCCTTTTAATTAAGCCCCATTAATGTTTCCCCGTCACTGGCCGCCACATGTCCTGATCTCTGCCGCCGCACGCTTGATGTGATAGACAGATATCCGCGGTTGATGTGACAAGCGCCTCTTTGAATTCCACGGTCAGATTTCGACTTTGTTTTCTGCAACCCTCGATCAGACGGCTCAGAGCGATCACATGCGGGATTTACAAGCCCTTAGTTACTCGCTGTCATCTTCATACTTCCTCGTGTTTTCATTCTCGAGCACGTTCTCTGACGCTTCTCCTTCTCCTCGTCTTCGCTGGTGACCTTTCTCAGTAAGCCGTTCCTTTCTTTCGTTGAGTCCGCGATTCTCTTCTTTCTCAATTTTCTATGGATGTTTCCCCTCGACCTCCTGCGTCCATCCCCGGGCTTTGATACACTTCTACCGGGTCCAAGTTTAACAGGAATGAGATTGATCAGATGAAACTCACCAGCGTTTTCCCTCCGACTATCAAATCGTCATCCCCTCTGCCTACGACCGACCCTATCTACCTCCCGCCGGCTTCTTGCCCTTCTTTAAGAACCAATTCTACGTTGGTCTTTGCTTTCCCATTCACCCTTTCTTCTCAACCGTATGTAAATACTTTCGTATCTCCCTACATCAATTAGTGCCTAACTTCTTTAGGTTACTGTACGGGGTAGTCATGTTGTTTCGTCTGCACGACATCCCGTTAATGCCCCGGGTATTCCATTATTTTTATTATCCCAAGTTGTCTGAGCCAGAGACTTTTATGTTCCAAGCCCGAGTGGGCTCTATCTTTTTTGATAAAATGTCGTCCTCCAATAAGCACTGGAGGGAGAATTATTTTTTTGTTCATTTTCCCGATTGACCCGATTTATTGACCAGCTGGCAGATGGAAGTGATGAAGCTTCCATCGCTCAGCAGATATCGAAGCTTATCGGACTATCTCCAAGCAACTTCCAGCTTGGCCAGTCAAAAGTGTAGGATCAAAAAGAATTTAGATATCTCCACAATAGCATGATATTGCCCACTTTGGACCTAGACCCTCATGGTTTTACTCTTGGGCTCTCCCCAAAAGGCCTCATGCCAATGGAGATATCTTTTCTCTTATAAACCCATGATCTTTCCCATATGTTTCCAATATGGGACTATTTTTGCAACCTTACAACCCCAACAATCCCCCCCTCAAACAAAGGACCATAGGCTTCCCACGTCCGATCCTCGACCCACCAGGTCTTCCTGCCCCTCGGTCCACCAGATCTACTAGGACTTCCTTGCCTAGTCGCAACTAGGACTTCCTGCCTGGTGTCTGGTCCTCTTGATCCGAACATAGGAGCCCCCACTTTCTTTGTTCGAGGTCAATATTGTACCCACATGGCTCAATCAGACCATAGCTCTTGTGCACAGTCGACAGTTAAACCTTCTGGCAATCAAGGCTCTGATATCAATTATAGGGTCGAAAAGAATTTAGATATCTCCACAATAGCATGATATTGTTCACTTTGGGCCTAGACCTTCATGGTTTTGCTCTTGGGCTCTCCCCAAAAGGCCTCATGCCAATGGAGATATCTTTTCTCTTATAAACTCATGATCTTTCCCATGTGTTTCCAATATCGGACTATTTTTGCAACCTTGCAACCCCAACAAAAAGTATCATATCTATCGGCTGCTGTTAGAAAGTGTCTTATACGTGTTCGGACTGAGCCTAATCCAAACGCGACTGCCTCTCACCATAGGTATGCTCTTTCTTCTCTCAATCTTTGAATCTAACTACTTTTTTCTTCTTTTTTGCAACTCAAATCATGTTGAGGGCACGTTTGAGCGGCAAGAGTAAGCTCGCGGACGCGGAGATTAACGCCATTGGCATTGCCGAGCTGCAGAGTCGTGGTTTACAGCCAATCCACCAATCCGACAATCTGACCTGTGAAGTGGGAGGGAGCCATGTGGCGGCTAGCGAGGTCGGAGCAAGTCAGACAGGGGCTAAGCGATGTCGCGACAGCCACAACCAAACTTCCTCTTGACCGATCTTCCGTGTTGTCACGGTGCCCTCGGAGTCGTCCACCTCAGGAGAGCCTCTAATACGACGCAAGAGGCACCGTGGGGAAGCTTCATCTCGTTCAACCACCTATGCCTTGCAGACCCTCGCCCGTTCCGACTCACGTCCTTCCTTTGAGCGGGGTGATATTTCATCACACGCCTTTCCCGAGCAGGGGAGCATCACGATTCCTACTTCCCAGTCATCTGACCGGACACCTTCGTTGTCCGAGTTGCCGTCGGGGACCATATGTGCGTCGCTCATCGCGTATATGCCCCGCACTCCTCCTTGTTGGCTGCCCAGGTATCAACTATCCGGTCTTCCCCCATGCCCAAGTCCACCGGCTAAGCGACCTCTAAGGCTTCTGGTCCGAGCAGTCGGAGTCACATAGCGGCCATTATCCACTTGTCAACTGATGAGTGGCGCCACTTGGACGACGTCGAGCTCCACTGCCCTGAACATCAGATCAGGATTTAAGGACTGCTAGCACAAGTTTGAGTCGATGCTCGAGCTCGTGCGGCGAATATTTCACCAGGGGAGCTCGCGGATGGCCATACCCAGAAGGCCACTGGAATATATATATTACTCTTATATTTAGTTGCTTATTTCCCGCCCAGCACTTACTAACTTATTTTTACTATAGTTCTGGGCCGAGAGTCTGGCCATGTGCTAGAGGCTAGCCTTTTTGGAGCACGAAGTCCAACAACTGCACACCCCGAGCAACCCCTCCGAGGCCTCCTGGGCTCATTTTGAACAGCTAACTGTAGAGGTGGCTCAACTGAAGGCCAACCTTGAAAGGAGCTCCGAGTAGCTCAGAACGAAGAGAAGCAAGAATGTCGAGTAGACCTCACAACTTGAGCGGCTCACCAAGTAGGCCAATTCCTTTGAGGCGAAGATCAACTCCGCCAATGTCAGGAAGCTCCGAGTCATCAAAGATTTGGATATCAAGAACAAGGAGGCTCGGGACTTGGCCCAAAATCTCAAGGAGGCAGTAGCTGCTCTGGTGACCGAACGGGAGAGCCGATTAGAGGAGCAAGTGTCTACTAAGCTTTAGCTTGACGCCAAGGATGTCGAGTTGGCTTCGCTGAAGGCCGAGTTGGAGGCATCCCAAGTGCCTTCAAAGCTTACCAAGAGGAAGAGCCCAGCCAGTTTGCAGTTTTTAAATGCAATTATCTCTGTTCTGACCCCTTCAACGACCTGCTCATAGATCGGACGCTTCGCCTCTTCAACTTTGGCATCGATGGGACCCTCCAATAGCTGAAGGATGACGACTATCTCTCTCTCACAATAACTACCAAAATCAAAAACTAGGAGAAGCCCACCAAGTCCCTACCGAATGATGTACTTGACTATCTCAACTAGTCGTTTGACTAGACTTTAAGTTGCTTCTTGTGCTCCTCTCTGATGTCTATAAAATTTTCTCTAAGTGTTAAATTTTGCGAGTGTCCTTCCATGCATTGTTGTTCGGCTTCCGTGAGACTATCCGGTGTTTTAACCATCTTATTATGCTATGTAAAAATTTTCTAAGTATGAATCATTGCACTTCTGCTCGTCTAAGTAACTAGTCGCTGAGACATAAGATTGCTCATTTCAGCATATGTCGAACGACCTCTCCGCCTTTTTAATAAAAAATCTTATCTGCTAATCGGTAATAGAACCAGTGTTTATAGTCGTCATTTGACTCTCCACTAACTTCATTTTCAAGTTTATAGCTGCCGCTCGGCTGTAGCCATCGACTCCCGAGTTTATAGCCACCACTCAGCTTTTGTTCTTGTTGACTCATGGGGTTATAGTCGCCGCTCGATTGTTGATCCGGAGTTTATAGTCGTCGCTTGACTGTTGAATCCGTCACCTCAAGTGTGTAGACTCTCGGATTTATAGCCGTTGCTCGACTTTTGATTTCATCGACTCAAGGGTTTATAGTCGTCGCTCGACTATTGAATTGTAGACTTATGAGTTTATAGTCATCGCTCGACTGTTGATTTGTAGACTCAAGGGTTTATAGCTTCCGTTTGAATGTTGTGCTTTTCTTGAATAATTTCGTATCAAGGGTTTATAGTCATCGCTCGACTTTTAACTTGGTCAAACGACACAAAAGTCTGGGACATTTGGGATTTTTATTCATTGTTCATCTGCACTTACAGGACATACGTTTATACAAGTGTATCTGTTGGTGCGGTTAGCACTAACGATTTAACCCAGGTTTTGATGAATGACAAATCAGGTTAAGTTAGTTTATTGTTGTCTGACACTTTGATCGAGTGTGCAGGAGAAGTCCAGACAGGTCGACGGGCTGACCGGATGTCTGGCACAAAGCCCAGCTAGGTCGACGGGCTAACCGGATAGTTGGCACGAAGTCCAAGCGGGTCGACGGGCTGACCGGACGCTTAGGCACGAAGTCCAGCTAGGTCGACGGGCTGACCGGATAGCTGGCACGAAGTCCAGACGGGTCGACGGGCTGACCGGACGTCTGGCAGGTAAGTGAGGTAAGTCACTGGAGGGGAGTGACTGCGAGGACGCGTTCCCGGGAAGGGAACATTAGGCGTCGATCCGACTTAGATCCATTTCGGATATCTAAGTCGAGATCGTGACTAGATTCCGGTCTCGGAAAGACGGAATCTAAGTCATACTCTTTTTTATTACATTGTTGAACTTTAACTGTGCTAACAAACTGTTTTACAGGATATATATTTACCTCGGACTAACTCTATTTTGCAGGAGAAGGAGTTCCTGGAAATAGGAGGTCCGGGCGCCCGGAAGGGATCCGGGCGCCCGGAGGTAAGTTTTATCCAAACTTGCGCGTCGCCACGTGGAGCTTGCTGGTTGGACCTGCCACGTCCCACCAGGGCGCCCGGAAGGGATCCGGGGCGCCCCGAGCCTCATATAAAAGAAGGGTCAGAGGGGAGCTTCAGAACAACAACGAAAAGAAAGTCTTCTACTGCTCTGCGCTCCAGCGACGCTCCGACAATACGCTTCTTTCCTTTTCTTTAATTCTTGTCAGTATTTTCTTTATTTTGCTAAGCATTCCTGTACTTTAAATTGTAATCATCTTTCGAACTGCTAGTGATTGCCCAACGAAAGTACTCACGGAGTATGAGTCTTCGAGTAGGAGTCGACACAGGCTCCGAAGGAAGTAAAAAACACCGTGTTCAGTTTGTCTAAGTTTTTTTTATTCCGCTGCGCTTAACTCTTATTAACGCTGTTTTTCGAATCGATATTCACCCCCCCCTCTATCGACGTTTCACGATCCAACAAGTGGTATCAGAGCAGGTACTGCTCTGATTTGGTGCAACCACCAATCAGACAGGGGGTGAAAATATTTTTTTTTTTGCTTTACGCATAATTCTAAGTTGATATTATTTTTTTTTTCTTCTCGTTGCTATTAAATCTTAATTGGTGCAACACCAATTTAGATACAGCTATTATTTTTTCCCGCACTACTAATCCAAGACCAAGTCTTGGAATATTTTTCCGTTGTTCACTTGTGTGCGGAATATCTCAACTAAAAGGCTTCAGCACAGTACGTCCTCCCCTATTCAACGGGGATGACTTCTCGTATTGGAAGAAAAGAATGGAGGTGTACCTAAAGACAGACTACGATCAATGGTTCAGAGTCATAAAGGCCTACCGAGCTCCAATCGACAACTCCGGAAATCCACTAGACACGGAACAGTGGACTCCGGACATGAGGAAAAAGGCGTCGACAGAAAACAAAGCAATCAATACGCTACACTGCGGCCTAACACGAGAAGAGCTGAACCGGGTCGGACCACATCAGAATGCTAAAGAATTGTGGGACAAATTGATCGAGCTGCACGAAGGAACGAGCGACGCAAAGGTAACAAAAAGAGATTTATTTTTAAATAAAATATTTAATATAAAAATGCAGGAAGGGGAAACGGAAGTCAACTGCACGCAAGAATCAAGGACATCCTCAACGGACTCCACGCGATAGACCATCAGATGGAAAACAGAGATTTAATAAGGTACGCACTAAATGTCTTTCCTCGTAATAGCTTGTGGGCATCAATCGTAGATGCTTACAAAATTTCGAAAAATCTATCTAAGTTAAAATTAGACGAGCTTTTCTGTGAGTTAGAATTACATGAACAAACTAATGCTGGAGCCGAGAAAGGTATTGCTTTATTTGCAGGACCATCCAAAGAAAAGAAGAGCAAGTCTGAATCTAAAGAGGATTCGGGTCAAGATTCAGAAGACGAAGAATACCTAGTGAACTTGGTAAGAAAAATGTTCACCAGGAGAAAAAAGAACTTCAGCAAAAAGGACCTTCAAAAGATCAGTACTCCCACGGAACAAAAGAATGTGACTTGTTACGGATGCAACAAAAAGGGGCACTACAAGAGCGAATGTCCAAGACTGAAGTTCGACAAACCGAAGCCAACCAAAAAGAAGGCCCTCAAAGCAACGTGGGATGACTCCTCGGATGAATCGGAGGTAGAAGAGCAGAAACACCAGAGCCACCTCGTATTGATGGCCCGCGAAGCTAAAACGGATGACGAGTCAGGAGATGAATCGGAAGACGGGTCCGAACCCGAATCAAGCCACAAGTCCGTACTCGTTTCCGAAGGCTCGGATGAGGTATATTTTAATTTAAACAAAAAATTCTTTAAAATTATTTCTTGCTTAAATAGTAAGTTGATTAAAATAGAAAATGAAAACAAATCACTCCTTGAGGAAAATCAAGACCTCAAGGAACAAGTAAAAAATTCAAATCCATCCCAAGATCTAATACTTGAAGAGAATTCATCATTAAAATCAGAAATTAATAACTTAAAAGAAATACTAGAAAAATTCACTACAAGATCAAAAAATCTAACCTTAATCCTGAACAATCAAAAAGCATGTTATAATAAAACCGGACTTGGATACAAGTCGAACTCAAATGAAACCTTTAAGTCATTAATAACCCAATACAAATCAACTAATCAAGCTTGGGTTCCGAAAGCGTGTTTGACCACGCAAGTAGGAATTAATCAATATTACATACCTAAAGAAAAAATATATTTTATAAACTCGAACAAACCAAATCAAAAACCAAAATACAAATCAAAGAAATCAAAATTTAAACGTATTAAAACTCAACAAAATATAAATTATCACCAAGTTAATTTTAACTATAAAAGAAATCGACACAAACCTAAAATGAAAATTTAAATTAAAAGTCAATAATTCAGGGAGAGACTCCAGAATAGCTGACATCTCCAAAACTAACTTACCCGACAGGGTAACCTAAACAAACTAACCCGGCAGGGTAATTAGGATTAGTTAAAAAGAGACCAAGTTTAACTTGAATCATGGTACTAGTGAAGTTTTTGGATGATAGTACGTTAGGGAAACTTGGGCATCGCATGTCTAGAAAGATATGGTTTCGATCTGGTGCATTTGGTCAAGCGGAACTGACCGAAGCTACCCTTAAATGGATCCTAACTAGTTAGACCAAGATTTAGTATTAAGCTCCGTGGATAGGACTATTCGGAAAACCTCGAAAGGTTGGTTACTTCTAATGACGTCCATGTGACTCACCAAGCTTAGAAGTTTATCCGAAGAATGCTTATTTGTAGAGACCAAAGCTAAATCTGAATCTAACACAAGTTAAACCAAATTCCATAATCCAACCCATCTCACAAAATTGTAGGATTCCCAGATTGAAAACATAAATCGGGTGAGATGACTAAGGATCAAAATTAAATTTCAAATTTAAAATTAAATTTCCAATTTCAAATTAAATTTCAAATTTCAAATAAATTAAAATTAAATTTTTGAATTTCAAATTAAATAAAAATTAAATTTCGAATTTCACATTAAATTTCAAATTTCAAATTTAAATTAAATTTCGAATTTCTTTTAAATCCATTTTAAACTTTAAAAATTATTTTACTTTAAATTATTTTAAAATCAAATTAACTTTAAAAATTATTTTAAATTAAACTAACTTTAAAAAACTATTTTAAATTATTAAATTAACTTTAAAAATTATTTTAAAATTAAATCCTTTAAAAACTATTTTGAAAATTCTTTAAAAAACTATTTTGAAAATTCTTTAAAAAACTATTTTGAAAATTCTTTAAAATCTATTTTAAAAATCCTTTAAAAACTATTTTAAAAAGTCTTTAAAAGCTATTTTGAAAATGCTTTAAAATCTATTTTGAAAATCCTTTAAAAACTATTTTAAAAATTCTTTAAAAACTATTTTGAAAATTCTTTAAAAACTATTTTAAAAATTCTTTAAAAAACTATTTTGAAAATTCTTTAAAAAAACTATTTTAAAAATTCTTTAAAAACTATTTTGAAAATTCTTTAAAAACTATTTTGAAAATTCTTTTAAAAACTTTTAAAAATCTTTTTAAAAAATTCTTTTAAATATTATTTTTCACTTTAATAAAATTTTGTTAACTTTTAAAAAATAATAATAATAAATTTATTTTTATATATTATTTTCACTTTAAAAATTATTTAGACTTTAAACTTATTTTTATTCTTAAACAATATTTTAAAATTATTTTTAAACTTAATTTAACTTAACTGAAAATTAAAACTTAATACTGAAATTACAATTAAAAATTTTAACTTAAACTTAAAATTAATCTTAAACTTAAATTAACCACTAATATTAATTTCAAAACTGAATCAAACGTATGTTAATTGTCAAACATATTATAAAAATCATTTTAAATCCCTTTTAAACACCGTTTTAGAAATCCCATTAGAAATCCCTTTAAAAAAAAATTAATAATAATAATGAATAAATAATAATAACAATAATAATAATAAAAATCTTCTAAATTTATACACCTATCTTAAAAACTTAAATTCCATTAACTTAAACTTTAAACCTAATTATGTATAACTTAATTGTTTAAGTCTAACCTTAGTTGAGAACTAAAATTGACTTGAATTAAACCTTACTTAACTGTGTTTAAAAATTTTAACTTCATGCTAACCTCAAACTAAATTAATCCTACTTAAAAGAAGGTAAATAAAAAAAAAAAATTATAACTAACACTTTCAGTGACCAACTCAATCAATTAATACGAAATTTAAATTATTTCACTAAGTATTAAATTATTAAATCAAGTAAAAAAACTAATCAATAAATTATTGATAATGGTTAACTGTTATTGAATTAATAAAATCTTATCTTATTTAACCTTAAACTAAAGCTTAAACGTCTGAATCTAAAATTAATCAAACTCAAATAAACAATTATACCAAGGAAACAGAGATAAATATGTAAATAATATAAGTGTTACCAAATCCCCTAGAACGCTTAGGTAGACAAATGTGTTAGGGCTTGAAATTTAACACACTCAAACCTTAGCATTATATTAAGGGGGAGAATAAATAAGGAGGATTAATAATTTAAAGGAGTATCAAATTCAGGGGAGGTTTATCTCCTTAAGTGTTATTTTTTAATCTTCTCTTTAAAATCTCTCTAGAAAATTCTACCTCAATTTTTTTTTAAAAAAAAAATTGAATATTTTTAGCAAATATTTTCAAAATTTTATGTCAGGTTCAAGGGGAGGAATTAATTAAAAATTTTCCTTTATTTAAAATATTTTAAAATTTGTGTTTGAAAAATATTTTCTTAAAAATTTCTTAAACCTATTTTTGAAAACTAACTCTTATAAAACTAAGTTGTTTTTAAGAATTGAGTTTTACTTTTTATTGAAAATTGATTTTGAAAATTAGATTTAACTTAGTTTTGAAAATTGAATTTAAAAATCTAGTTCTTAAAATTTGATTTTACTTAATTTTGACATTTTGATTTGAAAGTTAACTTTTACAAAAATTAGTTTTAAAAATTGTTTTGTTATTGAAGATTGTGGAAATTAGATTTTTCAAAACTTAAGTTTACAAACTAAGTTTCTCAAAATCATTTTCCTTAATTTTGAAAATTGAATCTTTTACAAACTTAGTGTTGAAAAATAAATTTCAATCAGTTTTGAAAAATAGATTTTTCAAACTTAGTTTTGGAATTTTGATTTTGGAAACTTATGTTTGAAACCTTAAACTTTTAACTTTGACCTTATAAACTATACTTGAAAAATCAGCTATCTTTCAAGATTTAGTCTTTTTTAAGAAATCAAAGCAAAATAATCTATGTTTTAAACTCCCCCAGATTAACTTGACATTATTTCTTACTTTGTCTGAAGTCTATGTTTATTCTTACTTACTCCATGCTTATTTTTGATGAATGCCAAAGGGGGAGGGTTAGGTGGTTAAGTTAGCTAAACCAATTTGAAAATACAAACTAACTTTAAAACCACATAAATGCATGTTGTTTCTTGCATATGTTTTCACTAACTTAACCAGGTTGTCATTTCATCAAAAAAGGGGAGATTGTTGGTGCGGTTAACACTAACGATTTAACCCAGGTTTTGATGAATGACAAATCAGGTTAAGTTAGTTTACTGTTGTCTGACACTTTGATCGAGTGTGCAGGAGAAGTCCAGACAGATCGACGGGCTGACCGGATGTCTGGCACGAAGCCCAGCTAGGTCGACGGGCTGACCGGATAGTTGGCACGAAGTCCAAGCGGGTCGACGGGCTGACCGGACGCTTAGGCACGAAGTCCAGCTAGGTCGACGGGCTGACCGGATAGCTGACACGAAGTCCAGACGGGCTGACCGGACGTCTGGTAGGCAAGTGAGGTAAGTCACTGGAGGGGAGTGACTGCGAGGACGCGTTCCCGGGAAGGGAACATTAGGCGTCGATCCGACTTAGATCCATTTCGGATATCTAAGTCGAGATCGTGACTAGATTCCGGTCTCGGAAAGACGGAATCTAAGTCATACTCTTTTTTATTACATTGTTGAACTTTAACTGTGCTAACAAACTGTTTTACAGGATATATATTTACCTCGGACTAACTCTATTTTGCAGGAGGAGTTCCTGGAAATAGGAGGTCCGGGCGCCCGGAGGTCCAGGCGCCCGGAAGGGATCCGGGCGCCCGGAAGGGATCCGGGCCCCCCGAAGGGATCCGGGCGCCCCGAAGGGATCCGGGCGCCCGGAGGTAAGTTTTATCCAAACTTGCGCGTCGCCACGTGGAGCTTGCTGGTTGGACCTGCCACGTCCCACTAGGGCGCCCCGAGCCTCTTATAAAAGAAGGGTCAAAGGGGAGCTTCAGAACAACAACGAAAAGAAAGTCTTCTACTGCTTGCTCTACTGCTCTGCGCTCCAGCGATGCTCCGACAATACGCTTCTTTCCTTTTCTTTAATTCTTGTCGGTATTTTCTTTATTTTGCTAAGCATTCTTGTACTTTAAATTGTAATCATCTTTCGAACTGCTAGTGATTGCCCAACGAAAGTACTCACGGAGTACGGGCCTTCGAGTAGGAGTCGACACAGGCTCCGAACGAAGTAAAAAACACCGTGTTCAGTTTGTCTAAGTTTTTTTTATTCCGCTGCGCTTAACTCTTATTAACGCTGTTTTTCGAATCGATATTCACCCCCCCCCCTCTATCGACGTTTCACGATCCAACAGTATCCTCACCCGACCCTATAGAGCTGGAGATGGTTTGCGCTCCAGAGCCACTCATCTCCCATCTTCATCTTACAGATAGTAAGCTCCCGAGAGGAGCTTTTGAATGACTTTATAGGGTCCTCCCGACATGGCTTCTAATTTGGTGACGTCGTCGACCAGCTTCACTATTTTCCATACCAAGCCACCGACCTGGAACGATCTCAGAATTATCCTCCGATTGTAGCTCTGCTTCATACACTGCCTGTATGCTATGAGTCAGACGATGGCCTTATCCCGTACTTCACCTACCAGGTTGAGCTCCATGAGTCTCCAGTTGGTGTTTCCATTATCGTAAAGCTACACATGATCGGACTCTACTCCAACTTCCACTGGAACCACTGCTTCACCCACGTACACTAGATGGAACGAGATTATGTCGACCGCCTCTCTTGGTGTGGTACGAGGAGCCCACAATACGTTGGGAGTTCATTGGCCGAGCTGTCTCTAGCGTGATCAAGCCGAGCCCATAACCCTCTGAGAATTTCTCTGTTGGTGACTTCTACCTGGCCGTTCCTTTTGGGATAGGCCACTGACATGAAAGCCTGTGCAATGTCATAGCCCTCACACCACTCTTTGAGCCTCCATCTTGTGAACTGTCTTCTGTTGTCCAAGATGAGTCGGCGAGGGATGCCGAACCTACACAAGATGTTTTGTCATATAAACTTGATAACCATATGCTCAGCTATCTTGGCTAGCGGCTCGCCTTCCACCCATTTTGAGAAATAATATACTGCCACGAGTAGAAATCTTCGCTGACTAATCGCCATGGGAAACTGTCCAATGATGTCCATGCCCCACTAGTCGAACGGACATGACACCATGGATGCTTTCATCTCCTCGGTGGGTCGGTGCATGATGTTATGATACTTCTGACATAACAAGTAAGTGGTCATCGTCAGAGCGGCGCCATCTTGCAATGTGAGCCAAAAATACCCCACTAATAGGATCTTTTGGGAGAGTGATCTGTTGCTCGGATAACTACTACAGGAGCCTTGATGAACTTCTTGCAAGATATAATTAATGTCCACCGATCAGACGCACTTGAGCAGTGGCCTTGAGAAAGTTCTTTTTGTTAGGACCTTCGGATAGCGGCTAGAGAGGGGAGGTGTGAATAGCCGACCCCAAATTCTCGTTTCTTCCTCCAATTTGAGTTAGCGCAGCGGAAATAAAGAGTAGAAACGAAAATGGAGAAGATCAAACCTCAAACGCAACAATATAACGAGGTTCGGAGATGATACTCCTACTCCTCGGCGTGTCCGTAAGGTGGACGAATCCTATCAATCCGTCGGTGGATGAGACCCCGGAAAACCGGCTAATAAAAGCTCCTTCTGGGTGGAGAAACCTCGCCACAATCTCTCTTGCAACAGCAAGATCGGAGTACAAGAAATACTGCAAGAAGCCAAGAACAATATGAATGTAAAGACACTAATTTGCTTGCCTTCTCGTCGACTGGTGATGAAGCAACCACTTCACGCCAACAACAGCAGCAACTACAGCAGCAACTGATCAGTTGGAGTCCAGCCGAGGAAAGCTCACACGAAGCTTCAGTAATGGAGAGCTCAGCAAAGCTCTGATCACAAGGAACAAGAAGCAGCAAGAAGAAGAAGTCCACTCTACTGTAGAGGCCCTTGATTTATATGAACATGCGAAGAAGAAGAAAGAAGAAATCTAGCCGTTGTGACTCAACGGCTAGACCTGGACCGATCAGGCTCCACCCTGATCGGTCCAGGGTGGATCTGATCGGTCAGGGGACCGATCAGGCCCTACTCTGATCGGTCCCCAGACCGATCCCAACTCTCACAGAGAGTTGGTTGCGATCCCTGATCGGTCTGTGGACCGATCAGCCTTCTTACTGATCGGTCCCCAGACCGATCAGATAACTCACAGAAGCTTTCTGTGTGGTTACTGATCGGTCCACAGACCGATCAGATAACCCAGTGTTTCACTGGATCGGTCAGCAGACCGATCCAATTACCCAGCCTTAAACCTAAAGCCTTCCTGATCTAGAGAACGAGCTACCGAGCCCTCTCTGACCTAGTCCGGAGAACGAGCTACCGAGCCCTCTCCGACTTCCACGTCCGGTCCAGAGAACGAGCTACCGAGCCCTCTCCAACTTCGTCCGGTCCAGAGAACGAGCTACCGAGCCCTCTCTGACCTAGTCCGAAGAACGAGCTACCGAGCCCTCTCCAACTTCGTCCGGTCCAGAGAACGAGCTACCGAGCCCTCTCTGACCTAGTCCAGAGAACGAGCTACCGAGCCCTCTCCAACTTCGTCCGGTCCAGAGAACGAGCTACTGAGCCCTCTCTGACCTAGTCCAGAGAACGAGCTACCGAGCCCTCTCCAACTTCGTCCGGTCCAGAGAACGAGCTACCAAGCCCTCTCTGACCTACCATGTCAAACTTCCATACTTAGACTTTTCCCCGTGCCAAGCTCCCTGCTTGGACTTTCCCCGTGCCAAGTCTCCGTACTTGGACTTTTCCGTGTCAAGTCTCCATACTTGGACTTTTCCCGTGTCAGGTCAACTCAAGTCGGGTCAACCAGATCAACCTTAACCAAAGGTTGCACCCACAATCCCCCAAGTTCCTATTCTTGTCAAACATCAAAATACAACTTCTCCATTCTTGTCAAACATCAAAATATACCTCGAGTCAGGTCAACTCGAGTCGGGTCACCCAGGTCAACCTTGACCTAAGGTTGCACCAACACTTTTATATAACTGTCTCCAATCAGAGTAAATCGCCCGACCCTCTTTTTCAACAAACGAGCTTCCTCTTGATTGTCTGGTGTGACGTCCATGTTGGTTGCTACTCGGAACACCGTTCTGTTTCCCCTGTACAAAAATTTGTACAAGCACAGAACTTAACCTAGATACCCATGTGCTCTACTGAAGTTAGACTTGGATTGCAAACGATGTTTAATATTATTAATCCAAGTTGCTCTTCAGAAGTTAAACTTGGATTGAAAACGATACTTAACATTTTTACTCCAAGTTTAACCAATGTGATCTTCCTAAGTTAAACCATATTACAAAAGTTAATTAAATATCTATTTGAAATATTGACTTCCAAGTTAAACATGACGAGACACTAGACCTTCTTGGTTATGAGATCATCCATCACTTCCTAGACAAAGTCTTTCAACAAAATTGGATATTTAACTTCTTACAGTAACCCTAGGTTTAACTACAGAGAGCACAATAGAAACACAAGATCGAAACGCAAAATCGAAATACAAAATCGATAGCACGAAATCGAAACATAAAATCGCTAGTCTCTTGTGTTGGTGTTTCAGAATCCATGCAAAGAAAACTAACTAATTAATTCGAAGCGGAAACCATTAATTAGTTATATCTTTCTTTGTAGCTAAAGACCTCTTGATCTTCTGTTGTATTCCTCTCCTTCTCTTGGACGTTGTGTGGGCGACAATCTACCAAGAAAACTCCACTCGAACCACTTCTTTGCCTCCAAAAAACTCGAGCCACCAAGGGATGCCAAAATAGAAAACTTCCTTCTCTTCTTCTTCCTCTCCAAGCAACCGACCACAAGAAGATGCCAACTTGATGTGTCGTTGGCCCTTAGGAAGCAAAAGAGAAAGGAAGAAAAGAGAGAAAATCTGGCCACCAATCACCAAGAGATGCTAGGATACAATGCCTCCTTCTCTTCTTCTTCTTCTATATACAACCGGCCACCAAGGATGAGGTTCTCTCCTTAATGCCGCCGGCCACAAAGAAGAGGGAAGGGAGAAGAGGATGGCCGGCCACACCAAGGAAAAGAGAGGAGCTAAGAGAGATCAATTCAATAACCATAAGGCAACCTCTACCTCTCTTTTATAATCCTTGGTCATGGTAAAAAAGAAAATTTTAATAACAATTAAAATCTCTCTCTTTTAAATTTCCTATTGTACATGGCAATAAAAGGAAAGTTTTAAAATTAATCTCTTTCTTTTAAAACATGTAGACAACTACAAAAAGGAAAGATTAATTAAAACTTCTCTTTTTAAATCATAGTTACAAAAAAGAAAAGTTTTACCAAAAATTAAAATCTCTCTTTTAAACATTATAGATAACTACAAATAAGGAAAGATTTTAACTAAATTAAAATCTCTCTTTAATCTTTTGTAGATAGCTATAAAAGGAAAGATTTTAAAATTTTTAAACTCTCTTTTAAAACCATGAGAATGACTATAAAAGGAAAATTAAAATCTTTCTTTTAACCATTGTAGACAACTACAAAAAAGGAAAGATTTTAACAAAATAAAATCTCTCTTTTAACCATCGTAGATAACTACAAATAAGGAAAGATTTTAACAAAATTTTATTTTAAAAAACAAAACTTCCTTTTCCTTTTCTAGTGGCTGACCCCTAGCTTGGGCACCAAGCTTGGCCGACCACCTCTTGGCTTCCAAGCCCATGCTTGGTCGGCCCCCTTGCACCAAGCAAGGATGTGGCCGACCCATTATTTATGTAAGAAGTGGACTTTATGGATACAAGGATTTATAGAGGTTACAACAGGGACCAAGAGGAGAAATAGGTTTCTTAAGCTTCCTGTGTTCGCCTTGAACACCCAACTCAAGTTCATCAATAATAATTCATACCACTAAAGAGTTATTATTGAACTACCGCACCAATCCCAAATTATATTATGGACTCCTTCTTATCATGAGTGCATTAATCTCCATATGTTTAAGATATCAAATGTCCATTAATTAAATGAGTTACTGACAACTCACTTAATTAATATCTAGCTCCAAGAGTAGTACCACTCAACTTCATTGTCATGTCGGACTAAGTCCACCTGCAGGGTTTACATGACAATCCTTATGAGCTCCTCAAGGGGACATCATCAACCTACATTAGTAGAACACAGTTTTTTTCTATAATAAAAAAATACACCATATAAATAATATTATTTCCCAACTAAATCTCACCCATTGATAAATTAAAGAAATGCATACTAAGTATATGTGCTTGTTATTATATCGGGATTAAGAGTACGCACATCCATAATAACAGAAGTATTATTCTTTTATGTAGTCAGTATAAAAAGAAACTACCTCAAATGGTCCTGCTCAACACACACATAGTGTACTAATGTAATTTTATAGTCAAGATAAACTAATACCAAATTACACTACAACCACTCCAATGGTTTGTCTCATTCCATTTTGGTTGTGAGCTACTATTTATAATTTATAAGGAACTGATAACATGATCTTTTGTGTGGCACCACACACCATGTTATTTATAATATAAATTAAATGTACAACTGCATTTAACATAAATGTAGACATTTGACCAATGTGATTCTTATTTCAAAATAAATGTTTACAAAAAGTTAGATTTTTAGTATACATCCTAACAATCTCCCACTTATACTAAAAGACTATGCTGCCATAAATGTTGTCATACATCTGATTCTCATCCCCTCAATATGCTGATCAAAAGCTTTCGCTGGTAGGGCCTTAGTGAAAGGATCTACCAGGTTATCTTCTGATGCAATCTTGACGACAACAACTTCTTCTCGTTTCATGATGTCTCATATCAGGTGGTACTTGCGCTCTATGTGTTTATTTTCCTTATGGGCTCGTGGTTCCTTCGAGTTTGCTACTGCACCACTATTATCATAATAAACTGTGATAATTTTGGGCAAACCAAGAATCACATCCAAGTCCATCAAGAAGTTTCTGAGCCATACTGCTTCTTTGACTGTCTCAAAGGCTGCCACATACTCAGCTTCTATAGTAGAGTCTGAAACGCATTTCTGCTTAACACTCCTCCATGTTATGGCTCCACCTCCCAAAGTAAACACATACTCCGATGTCGACTTACTATTGTCCATATCTGATTGGAAATCTGAATCCGTGTAATCCACAGGGAGCAAATCATCTGCCTGGTAAACCAACATATAATCTCTAGTCCTTCTCAGGTACTTTAATATATGCTTTACGGCAGTCCAATGTCCCTGTCCAGGGTTACTTTAATATCGGCTAAGGGAGCAAATCATCTGTTTGGTAAACCAGCATATAATCTCTAGTCCTTCTCAGGTACTTTAATATATGCTTTATGGCAGTCCAATGTCCCTGTCCATGGTTACTTTGATATCGGCTAACCATGCCCACGACAAAACATATATCAGGTCTCGTACATAGCATTGCATACATCAGACTTCCTACAGCTGAAGCATAAGGAACTGCCTTTATCTCCTCTATCTCTTTTGATGTCTTAGGAGACATCTCCTTTGATAAAGGTACTGCATGTCGAAAGGGTAAAAAATCTTTCTTTGAGTTTTACATGCTAAAACGAGCAAGGATAGTATCGATATACGAAGCTTAGGATAAGCACAATATCCTTTTTTTTATCCCTTATTACCTTGATCCCAAGAATATGTCCACATTCTCCCAAGTCCTTCATATCAAATTGCTTGGACAGTCATACCCTTACGTCTGACAAAACTTTGACATTGTTGCCAATGAGAAAAATATCATCTACGTATAGTACAAGAAATATCACCACATTTTCATCACACTTCTTGTATACACAAGACTTATCTGAACACTGAATGAATCCATAAGACTGGATCACTCCATTAAACTGGATGTTCCAAGATCTCGAAGCTTGCTTCAGTCCATAAATAGACCGGTTGAGCTTACATACAAGATGTTATTTGCTCTTCACAATGAATCCCTCTGGTTGCTTCATATGGATGTTTTCTTCAAGACTTCCATTAAGGAAAGCTATCTTGACATTCATTTGCCAAATCTCATAATCTATATGAGCGGCAATAGAAAAAAGAATCCGGATAGACTTAAGCATGGCTACCGACGAAAAGGTTTCCTCATAATCGATTCCCTCTATCTGAGTATACCCTTTTGCAACAAGCCTTGCTTTGAAGGTTTCCACCTTCCCGTCTGTCCCTCTTTTTCTTTTGTAGACTCATTTACATCCAATGTCTTTTACACCATTTGGTGGCTCTACAAGCTCCCAGACCTGATTAGAATACATAGATTCTATTTCAGAGTTCATTGCATTTTGCTAAGATGCGGCATCTTTATCTTAGAGTGCTTCATCATATGTCCGGGGATCAAGTTCATATTCATCAGGGATCAAGTCTGAAGATTCTCCCAAAAATATGAATCTTTCAGGTTGCCTAACAACCCTCCCACTACAACGAGCCACTACTTGTAATTGTGCATCATTTGTGACACGTGTTGCAGTTTCTTGTGGTATCTCATCTTGTACAGTTGGTACTAAATTAGACGTGTCTTCTCTAATTTCCTCAAGAATAATTTTACTCATGAACTTGTGGTTCATTACATAGTCTTCTTCTAAAAATCGGGCATTGGTACTAACAATGAGTTTCTGATCTTTAGGATTATAAAATAAACCACTTTTCGTTCCTTTAGGATAACCCACAAACAAGCAAACTTCTGTACGTGATTCCAACTTATCAATGTCTCCTTTCAGCACATGTGCTGGACTACCCCCAAATGGGAATATCCTTCAGACTAGGCTTACGCTCATTCCACAATTCTATGGGAGTAGAGGGTACTGACTTAAAAGATACCATGTTTAGAATGTACACTACCGTTTCCAGAGCATATCCCCAAAACAAATTTGGTAATTCTGAATAACTCATCATTGATCTAACCATTTCCATAAGAGTCATATTCTTTCGTTCTGCCACACCATTCTGTTGGGGTGTACCAGGTGCAGACAATTGGGATTTAATCCCGGCCTCTGATAAGTAATTCCTAAACTCTCCCAAAAGATACTCACCACCATGATCTGGCCGTAGTGTCTTGATACTTTTACCATGACGTTTCTCCACATCAACCTTGTACTCTTTGAACTTATCAAAGCACTCAGACTTGCGACGCATCAAGTAAATGTACCCGTATCTCGAATAATCATCTATAAAAAAGATAAAATATTCGAAACGACCTCTTGCCTAGATTGTTATAAATCCACACAAATCAGAATAAACCAATTTCAACATATCTTTGGCTCTATTCCCCTTGGCCTTAAAAGGTCTCTTGGTCATTTTTCCTTCCAAGCAAGATTCGTAGGTTGAAAAATTTTCCGCCACCAATGAACCTAAAAGTCCATCGGCTATTAACCTTTGAATCCTACTCAAGTTAATATGACCTAGCCTTAGATGCCAAAGATATGTCTGGTTCATTTCCGAAGGATGCTTTCTCTTATTAGAATTAGAATATGTGTTATTAATTGTTGCATCGTGTGAGTTATTGGATTTAGAGTATACAAATTGCCAACCAATATACCAGAACAGATAACCACTCTATTTTTGTTGACAACTACTTTATCATCAAAAGAAACAGAATATCCATACTCAAATAGTTTAGAAACTAAAATTAAATTCTTTCTAAAACTTGGTATATAAAAGTAATTTCTCAAAATTAATGTTTTACTCCTATCAAAGGATAAATAAATATCTCCCACTGCAACAACCGCCACTTTCGTAGCATTGTCCATGTAAATGGTGATTTCCCCTTCATGTAGTCATCGAGTTTATTAGAACCCCTGCAATGAATTGCAGACATGATCAGTGACTCCCGTATCTACACACTAGGTACCGGTAGATAACACCACTAAACATGTTTCAATAACTAATGAATAAGATACACCATTATTGTTCTCATTTTTTAGAGGACAACCCACCTTAGTGTTCAAGTTTTGTTTCCCATCATTATAATTGGGACTAGTAAGTCTATTCTCTAATACAACAGCAGGAGGTTTGAAGGTCATTTGAAATCCTAAGAATCACAAAATATTTGGTCAATACTTTAGAATTTAAAATAATATTGACTTCTTAAACAATATCATTTAAATTCACCAACACCTCAAAACATCGTGAATTTTATATGCCACGTTAGTGTGGACGTACACAAATTCAAACATTTATAAATGGAGATTTTACCCATTAATTTTATTAGTTTGTCATCCTAACTTTATGACAAATAAAATTAATAGCTGATTTTTTTTTCAGTCACACAAATAATAGCAGTGACTCCGATGGGGATGATACTATTAAATGTGCCTAAGTATATACCATTACTTGATACTTAGTTCATTAAATAGGATTGTGCCCCTTCAGTTGGAGAAGATCACACGCTCTTAAATAATTTCCTATAACCATCCAGTAAGGAAGTTTGATCTAGTGATCCGCAAACAAACTCATCAGTTGTGGAGGAAGGCACTCAGAGCCAACATGCAAGTTTGAATGCATCACTTACAAACCAGTAATGGAGACCGTGGAATTTAAATAAAATTCCTCTCCCACTTAGTTATTTAGAGATGAGGAATTTTAGCATGCACACAAGCACACAAATACAAGCATACATAACATAAAAGGCAATAAATAAGAAAAATAATTTTCCAACTATTATGACCTCATCCAATGTTGTCCTCCGTATGCCACCAACCCTAGCCGCCGCCAAAGGGTTTACGTCGTCGCGTCCATCATGCTTCCTTTTCCGTTGCGCCTCCGGTGCTCAATTAGTATCACGCCTAGCAAGGATACGATCCGCGACAAAAATAAAATTTTACATTTATCGATCCTATATTACACGAAGGAATGTACATGTAATCTAGATCGAATAAAAATGTAAAATCCTAAAACTAATACAGCTCCTGCTGTATTTAATAATTACAATCATGCACACATATAAAATGCCCTCGACATTT
The DNA here is from genome assembly GCF_018446385.1 of Zingiber officinale. Lineage (NCBI taxonomy): Eukaryota > Viridiplantae > Streptophyta > Magnoliopsida > Zingiberales > Zingiberaceae > Zingiber > Zingiber officinale. The sequence continues at coordinate 106,161,693 of NC_055993.1, read as the reverse complement.
TCGAGGGTCCAATTACACACAATCACAATAGGTCATAATAGTTGGAGCCTACAACCACAGAGTTAATCTATTTACACATCCTACTATTATCCTGCCTAAACTTATGTATGAAAAGTGCATAATTAACTGAAAACCAAACACATAGAGGCAAAAAACCTAGCTCTGATACCAATTATTGGTTGCTACTCGGAACACCATTCTGTTTCCCCCATACAAAAATTTGTACAAGCACAGAACTTAACCTAGCTACCCATGTGCTCTACTGAGGTTAGACTTGGATTGCAAACGATGCTTAACATTATTAATCCAAGTTACTCTTCAGAAGTTAAACTTAGATTGAAAATGATATTTAACATTTTTACTCCAAGTTTAACCGATGTGATCTTCCTAAGTTAAACCATATTACAAAAGTTAATTAAATATCTATTTTAAAGATTGGCTTCCAGGTTAAACATGGTAAGATACTAGGCCTTCTTAGTTATAGGATCATCCACCACTTCCTAGACAAAACCTTTCAAATAAATTGGATATTTAACTTCTTACGGTAACCCTAGGTTTAACTACAGAGAGCACAATAGAAACACAAGATCGAAACGCAAAATCGAAATACAAAATCGATAGCATGAAATCGAAACATAAAATCGCTAGCTTCTTGTGTTGGTGTTTTAGAATCCATGCAAAGAAAACTAACTAATTAATTCGAAGCGGAAACCATTAATTAGTTATACCTTTCTTTGTAGCTAAAGACCTCTTGATCTTCTGTTGTATTCCTCTCCTTCTCTTGGACGTCGTGTGAGCGACGATCTACCAAGATAACTCCACCCGAACCACTTCTTTGCCTCCAAGAAACTCGAGCCACCAAGGGATGCCAAAATAGAAAATTTCCTTCTCTTCTTCTTCCTCTCCCAGCAACCAACCACAAGAAGATGCCAACTTGATGTGCTGCCGACCCCTAGGAAGCAAAAGAGAAAGGAAGAAAAGAGAGAAAAATCCGGCCACCAATCACCAAGGGATGCTAGGATACAATGCCTCCTCCTCCTCCTCTTCTTCTCTGTACAACCGACCACCAAGGATGAGGTTCTCTCCTTAATGCCTCCGGCCACAAAGAAGAGGGAAGGGAGAAGAGGATGGTCGGCCACACCAAGGAAAAGAGAGGAGCTAAGAGAGATCAATTCAATAACCATAAGGCAACCTCTACCTCTCTTTTATAATCCTTGGTCATGGTAAAAAAGAAAATTTTAATAACAATTAAAATCTCTCTCTTTTAAATTTCCTATTGTACATGGCAATAAAAGGAAAGTTTTAAAATTAATCTCTTTCTTTTAAAACATGTAGACAACTACAAAAAGGAAAGATTAATTAAAACTTCTCTTTTTAAATCATGGTTACAAAAAAGGAAAATTTTATCAAAAATTAAAATATCTCTTTTAAACATTATAGATAACTACAAATAAGGAAAGATTTTAACTAAATTAAAATCTCTCTTTAATCTTTTGTAGATAGCTATAAAAGGAAAGATTTTAAAATTTTAAAACTCTCTTTTAAAACCATGAGAATGACTATAAAAGGAAAATTAAAATCTTTCTTTTAACCATTGTAGATAACTACAAAAAAGGAAAGATTTTAACAAAATAAAATCTCTCTTTTAACCATTGTAGATAACTACAAATAAGGAAAGCTTTAACAAAATTTTATTTTAAAAAATAAAACTTCCTTTTCCTTTTCTAGTGGCCGACCCCTAGCTTGGGCACCAAGCTTGGCCGACCACCTCTTGGCTTCCAAGCCCATGCTTGGTCGGCCCCCTTGCACCAAGCAAGGATGTGGTCGATCCATTACTTGGGTAAGAAGTGGACTTTATGGATACAAGGATTTATAGAAGTTACAACAGGTACCAAGAGGAGAAATTGGTTTCTTGAGCTTCCTGTGTTCACCCTGAACACCCAACTCAGGTTTATCAATAATAATTCATACCACTAAAGAGTTATTATTGAACTACTGCACCAATCCTAAATTATATTACGAGCTCCTTCTTATCATGAGTGCATTAATCTCCCTGTGTTTAAAATATCGAATGTCCATTAATTAAATAAGTTATTGACAACTCACTTAATTAATATCTAGCTCCAAGAGTAGTACCACTCATCTTCATTGTCATGTCGGACTAAGTCCACCTGCAAGGTTTACATGACAATCCTTATTGTTGGTGCAACCTTAGGTCAAGGTTGACCTGGTTGACCAGACTCGAGTTGACTTGACTCGAGTTGTGTTTTGATGTTTGACGAGTTATGTTTGACAATGTTTGACGTGAACAGAAAAGTTGTACCTTGATGTTTTACAAGGATACAAGCTTGGGAGATTGTGGGTGCAACCCGTGGTCAATGTTGACCTGGTTGACCCGAGGTGAGTTGACCTGACTCGAAAAAGTCCAAGCAGGGAGCTTGGCATGGGAAAAGTCCAAGCAGGGAGTTTGGCATGGTGAAAAGTCCAAGCAGGGAGCTTGGCACGGGAAAAGTCCAAGTATGAAGACTTGGCACGGAGAAGTCCAAGTATGGAAGCTTGGCACATGGGAAGTCGGAGAGGGCTCGGTAGCTCGTTCTCCGGACTATGGTCAGAGAGGGCTCGAGAGCTCGTTCTCTGGACCGGATGAAAGTCGGAGAGGGCTCGGTAGCTCGTTCTCCGAACTGTGGTCAGAGAGGGCTCGGTAGCTCGTTCTCTGGACCGGCAGTGGGAAAGTCCTGGTGAGTGAAGCCAGGCAGTGGGAAAGTCCTGGTGAGTGAAGCCAGGCAGTTGTGAAAACCCTAGTGAGTGAAGCTAGGTGAAAGTCCTAGTGAGTGAAGCCAGGCAGTGAGAAAGTCCTGGTGAGTGAAGCCAGGCAGTTGGAAAGTCCTGGTGAGTGAAGCCGGGTAGATTGGAAATCCTGGTGAGTGAAGCCAGGTGAAAACCCTAGTGAGTGAAGCTAGGTGAAAGTCCTGGTGAGTGAAGCCGGGCAAGGGAAAATCCAGATGGATCAAGGGTGATCGGACATCTGGTGTTGAGAAGGTCAAGTAGGTCAAGGGAGTGACTGGATACTTGACACGAAGAGAAAAGTCCAAGTGGGTCAAAGGGATTGACCGGACACTTGGTGGGGAGTCTTAGCAGGTCAAGGGAGTGACCGGATGCTAAGCATGATGTACCAACAGGTCAAGGTTGACCGGATGTTGGTTTGGAAGGTTTGGGACTTGGTTTGGGCAAAAACCAAGCTCTGGATCGATCAGTGGATCGATCCAGTGATACACTGGGTATCTGGATCGGTCTGGTGACCGATCAGTAACCAAACAGTAGCCTACTGAGTGTTATCTGATCGGTCTGCAGACCGATCAGGAAACAACGATCAGAAGGCAAGAAGTTCGGGAGAAAAGGAAGGGACATGCATGTTGATCGGTCCCTGGACCGATCAGAGGAAGCTCTGATCGGTCCCCAGGACCGATCAGAGGTGCCCTGGACCGATCAGGCTTCAGCCTGATCGGTCCAGAACTATCCGTTGGCTCACAACGGTCTTCTGTCTTCTGCTGTCTTCTGGCCTCTTCTTCGCAGGTGGATGCAGGTATAAAAGAGGCTGAGGGCTTCTACAGTGGGGTTACTGCTTCTCTTCTTCTTCCTACTCCTGACTGTGCTCTTGAGCTTTGCTGAGCTCCGAAGCTTCCTGTGAGCTTCTTCGACTGAGTTACTTGTTGGCATTCGTCCGTGAAGTTGGTGCTTCATCCGGGACTTCAGTCGACGAGAAGGCAAGCGAGTATTTGTACATTCATTGTGTATTTTGTTCTTGCTCTTCTTTGTATTTCCATATTGCTATTGCAAGCTATTGTGGCGAGGTTTCTCCACCCACAAGGAGTATTTATTAGCTGGTTTTCCAGGGACTCATCCACCGACGGATTGATAGGCTTCGTTCATCTTACGGACACGCCGAGGAGTAGGAGTTTCATCTCCGAACCTCGTTACATCGACGCGTGTTGAGGTTTGCTATTCTCCGCTTTCGTTTCTATTCGTTTTATTTCCGCTGCGCTAACCTTGATTTGTAGAAAGAAACCAACGATTTGGGGCGGCTATTCACACCCCCCTCTCTAGCCGCGATCATCGATCCTAACAAGTGGTATCAGAGTGAGGTCGCTCTTCGCCGGATTAACACCCGAGGGAGCACAAGCTAGAGATGGATCAACTCGGAGAGAACATCACGATTCCACCCTTCTACGATCGCGACGACTTCGCGTTTTTGGAAGGTAAGAATGAAGTACTTTCTTATGACTAACCTTGAAAATTGGAGTTGTGTTCAATTAGGTTTCAAGCCTCCGATGGACAATAAATGAGAAACCCTAGAGAAGAAGGAGTGGACCAAGGAACAAGTCCACCAATCCCTAGTCAACGATGAGATATTGAAAATTTTTGAATTTTCTTTACCTAATGATGTTTTGTGTAGGATAGGTGGATATAACGATGCCAAGGAGTTATGGAACAACTTGGCAAAGTTCCATGAGGAGAACTCCACTTCAAGTCATGAAGAGGAGTCAAGTGAGCCAAGTAGCTCACTTCATGGAGGAATGGATTTAGAAGTTGAGGACCACTCAACATCTAAAGAAGAAGAGGAGGAGAGTTCTTCTTCAAGTTCGGAGCAAGAAGAAGAAGCTTCTACCTCCGGAAGGGATGAAGGAGAGAGCGTTCATCCATCCTCAACTCTAGGTAACTCAAGTCATTTAGTTTCTAGCAAATTACACATAATGTGCTTTGAGTGTAGGGAATTTGGACATTACAAGAGTAAATGTCCAAAGAGGGTTAGAAAGACTCCACCGGCGCCAAAGGTCAAGGAAGCTGGAGTCCCAACACGCAAGGGCAAGGAGCACGTGGTGTGCTTCCAATGCAAGCGAAGGGGACATTATCAGAGCCAATGTCCGAGGGGGAGGCAACCTCACAAGGACAAGAAGACGAGCACATCGATAGGGGGAGCTAAGGCAAACCCTAAGGTAACATTTAAGTCTCACTCTTGCAATAAGACACATGCTAGTAGTTTTGTTGCAATTGTTAATAATGATAAGCATGTTAACTTTAGGAACCAATATATGTGCTTAGGTGCTAAACATGTTAGCCTAGGTAAGGACAACACTAGAAATGTCAATCCTAGGATTAACTCATCTAAGGTTAGGGAGAACCTAGGTAGAAATCCCAAATCAACTAGACACATGCCTAGGAATACCTCAAAGAAAAATGATAAATTAAAGCTTGAGGTATTAGAGAAAGAAAATCAAGTCTTGAGGTCAAGACTTGACTCTCTAGAAAAGGCTCTTGAGGACTTGACTCTAGGGTCTAGGGGTCAAAAACTCAAGTCCAAGGACAAGAAAGGTTTGGGTCACAAACCTAAGTCCCAAGTGGTCAAGCCCACTTATCATAATGTTCCATTCGATTATGGAACAAGACCTAGGGTTAGGAAGACCATCACCAAGGTCACAAGGGGAGTCACCCCTAGAGTTGATCTTGATGAGTCCCAAATGGCCAAGGCTTTAAAGCCTAAGAGGGTCATTAGGAGGGTTGCTAAGGAAGTCATCCCTAGTGAATATTTAGTGAACCCAATGAGCTCAAATAGGTATTGGGTTCCTAGGAGCGTGATTTCATCACGCTAGATGAGTTAGGGTGTGCCAACCTTACTTGAATAGGTAGTTAACCTAATCATGACAAAAGGTGGCACTTTAGGAATTTTCAAGATCTAATCAAGCCTTGAAAATGAAAGTGAAAATTATTCCTAAGATAATTAGGATGTGCCAACCACATTTGAGGAATTTTCTAGAGTCAATCTAGTTGGCACATAGTGATCTAAAAGTCTTGAGGATATGATTTTAGGTCTATTACACTTAGGAATATAGAATTTATGGCAAAATGATCAAAATTATCAAAAATGACAACTAAGGCTAGAATTAGGTATTTTCTATACCTTTATGCGCTATTTGCCATATATTGTTTGCCATATGCCATGTCATGACATCATATTTATTTTATGATCATTTAAAATGTCATGATAATGCTTAGGTTAGTTAAATGTCATGCTTTATTTAAGTTTCATACTTTATGTCATGACATCATGACATTGGCACATGTTATTATGTATGATATCATTTTATGTCATGTCATCATTTCTTGCATTTATAATCAATGAAATTGATTTAAGGACTAAAACACAATTTGATATGGAGATCAAATTGTTGTTTAGAAAATGCATGAGAACTGCCTAAGATGACCTAAACTCATATCTCACATCAAAATTGACTTGGACGTGTTTGATACACCTTAGATGTGTGAGATATTAGGATGATGAGTTAGGAACAAGGTGCATAGTTCTTGTACCTAGATGAGCCTAATTAAAAATTGGGGATCATAGGGAAAGCTTATGTACAAGTCATGTACATTTAGCCCAAAGATTGTGGTCATAAATTAAATGATTTAAAATCATTTCAAAATTGATTTGAAAAACCTTGATGAAGCTTTTCTAGTGATAGCATTTATCATTGAGCCAAGTGATACAAAGATGAGTTAACTTTGAGCTATTTCAAAGACTTTTGAACTTTGTATAAAGATTTGAAAATGGAACTTATTTTCATAGAAAACTATTTTTCCATGATAGTATATGTTATGAGGAGTGTATCCTCAAAATTTCACAATTTTTGGAATTTTCTGTAATTTTCTAGAGGTTTCTGAATTTCGTGGAGAGAAATTCAGAACTGATATCAGAGGTTGTGAACCGATCAGAAGGGAGTCTGATCGGTCCAAGCAGTTGTGGATCGGTCACTGTGACCGATCCAGGGAAGACCTGATCGGTCTGGTGACCGATCAAGGCGTGCCAGTTTCGACTGTGCTGTCCGAAATTTCTGAAATTTCAGCACTGAAGTTGGTGTTTTGGATTTCTAAAGGGTTGAAACTCTCCAAGACATTGTTGGTGCAATGGTCAAGGGGGAGTTGACCTTTAGGGGGAGTTTTACCTATTAGTCAAGGGGGAGTTGACTTTTAGGGGGAGTTTTTACTCCTAAAGACTTGAGTGATATGAGATTATCACTAAGTTAATTGTTGACCTTAGTATCAAGGGGGAAATTAAGGGTTTCAATAAAAGGTATGAGACATTCATTAGAAAGAAACTCTTGACCTTGATTCACTCTTTTTGATGTGTGTCAAAAAGGGGGAGAGTGTAGGTTTGAGGAGAATAGAGAATGTTCAGGGAAGAACATTGAAAACCTAAGTTAGGTTATCGGGTTAACCTAACTTGATTATGAGTTTGATTATGGGTTTTGTCAAACATCAAAAAGGGGGAGATTGTTGGTGCAACCTTAGGTCAAGGTTGACCTGGTTGACTAGACTCGAGTTGACTTGACTCGAGTTGTGTTTTGATGTTTGACGAGTTATGTTTGACAATGTTTGACGTGAACAGAAAAGTTGTACCTTGATGTTTTACAAGGATACAAGCTTGGGAGATTGTGGGTGCAACCCGTGGTCAATGTTGACCTGGTTGACCCGAGGTGAGTTGACCTGACTCGGAAAAGTCCAAGAAGGGAGCTTGGCATGGGAAAAGTCCAAGCAGGGAGTTTGGCATGGTGAAAAGTCCAAGCAGGGAGTTTGGCACGGGAAAAGTCCAAGTATGGAGACTTGGCACGGAGAAGTCCAAGTATGGAAGCTTGGCACATGGGAAGTCAGAGAGGGCTCGGTAGCTCGTTCTCCGGACTGTGGTCAGAGAGGGCTCGGGAGCTCGTTCTCTGGACCGGATGAAAGTCGGAGAGGGCTCGGTAGCTCGTTCTCCGAACTGTGGTCAGAGAGGGCTCGGTAGCTCGTTCTCTGGACCGGCAGTGGAAAAGTCCTGGTGAGTGAAGCCAGGCAGTTGTGAAAACCCTAGTGAGTGAAGCTAGGTGAAAGTCCTGGTGAGTGAAGCCAGGCAGTGAGAAAGTCCTGGTGAGTGAAGCCAGGCAGTTGGAAAGTTCTGGTGAGCTAGGTGAAAGTCCTGGTGAGTGAAGCCAGGCAGTGAGAAAGTCCTGGTGAGTGAAGCCAGGCAGTTGGAAAGTTCTGGTGAGTGAAGCCGGGTAGATTGGAAATCCTGGTGAGTGAAGCCAGGTGAAAACCCTAGTGAGTGAAGCTAGGTGAAAGTCCTGGTGAGTGAAGCCGGGCAAGGGAAAATCCAGATGGATCAAGGGTGATCGGACATCTGGTGTTGAGAAGGTCAAGTAGGTCAAGGGAGTGACCGGATACTTGACACGAAGAGAAAAGTCCAAGTGGGTCAAAGGGATTGACCGGACACTTGGTGGGGAGTCTTAGCAGGTCAAGGGAGTGACCGGATGCTAAGCATGATGTACCAACATGTCAAGGTTGACCGGATGTTGGTTTGGGACTTGGTTTGGGCAAAAACCAAGCTCTGGATCGATCAGTGGATCGATCCAGTGATACACTGGGTATCTGGATCGGTCTGGTGACCGATCAGTAACCAAACAGTAGCCTACTGAGTGTTATTTGATCGGTCTGCAGACCGATCAAGAAACAACGATAAGAAGGCAAGAAGTTCGGGAGAAAAGGAAGGGACATGCATGCTGATCGGTCCCCAGGACCGATCAGAGGTGCTCTGGACCGATTAGGCTTCAGCCTGATCGGTCCAGAACTATCCGTTGGCTCACAACGGTCTTCTGTCTTCTGCTGTCTTCTGGCCTCTTCTTCGCAGGTGGATGCAGGTATAAAAGAGGCTGAGGGCTTCTACAGTGGGGTTACAGCTTCTCTTCTTCTTCCTACTCCTGACTCTTGAGCTTTGCTGAGCTCCGAAGCTTCGTGTGAGCTTCTTCGACTGAGTTGCTTGTTGGCATTCGTCCGTGAAGTTGGTGCTTCATCCGGGACTTCAGTCGACGAGAAGGCAAGCGAGTATTTGTACATTCATTGTGTATCTTGTTCTTGCTCTTCTTTATATTTCCATATTGCTGTTGCAAGCTATTGTGGCGAGGTTTCTCCACCCACAAGGAGTATTTATTAGCCGGTTTTCCGGGGACTCATCCACCGACGGATTGATAGGCTTCGTCCACCTTACGGACACGTCGAGGAGTAGGAGTTTCATCTCCGAACCTCGTTACATCGACGCGTGTTGACGTTTGCTATTCTCCGCTTTCGTTTCTATTCGTTTTATTTCCGCTGCGCTAACCTTGATTTGTAGAAAGAAACGAACGATTTGGAGCGGCTATTCACACCCCCCCCCTCTCTAGCCGCGATCATCGATCCTAACACTTATGAGCTCCTCAAGGGGACATCATCAACCTAGATTACTAGGACACAGTTTCCTTCTATAATCAAAAAATACACCATATAAATAATATTATTTCCCAACTTATCGGGTCTATTGATTTAACGAACTAAATCTCACCCATTGATAAATTAAATAAATGCATACTAAGTATATGTGCTTGTTATTATATCGGGATTAAGAGTACGCACATCCATAATAACAAATGTTTTGTTCTTTTATGTAGTCAGTATAAAAAGAAACTATCTCAAATGGTCATGCTCAACACACACATAGTGTACTAATGTAATTTTGTAGTCAAGATAAACTAATACCAAATTACACTACAACCACTCCAATGGTTTGTCTCATTCCATTTTGGTTGTGAGCTACTATTTATAATTTATAAGGAACTGATAACATGATCTTCTGTGTGGCACCACACACCATGTTATCTACAATATAAATTAAATGGGCAACTGCATTTAACATAAATGTAGACATTTGACCAATGCGATTCTTATTTCAAATTAAATGTTTACAAAAAGCTAGACTTTTAGTATACATCCTAACAGTCTGATCGGAAGAACTCTATCAGTGGCGTTCTCTAGTGGCTCGAGAAGGTTATTCCGTCCGTTCTATCGATGTGTGCCACCAGTGAGACTTGTTCGATCGGCTTATCAATAATGATCGATGATAATGAACTAGCTAACTTATCCAACTCGTCAGCGGTCTGGTTGTCCGATCGAAGGATCTTTTGTATAACCACTTCTTGAAAACTTGCCTTCTACTTCTCGAAACCATCGGCGCATAACCTAAGCCGGGCGTTACTTATCTCAAATGTGCCCAATAGCTACTGAGCTACCAGTTGAGAATCCGAGTGGATGAGGACTCTTGTGGCTCCTACATGTCGAGCTGCCTGCAAGCCAACTATCAGGGCCTCATATTCGGCTTCGTTATTTGTAGTCGGATAATCTAGCCGTACGGACAATCACATCCTATCCTCCTGCGGCAATATTAAGAGGATGTTGATCCCGCTACCTTGTCAAGTGGATGAACCATCTACATATATCTTCCAAGTCATGTCCGACTCGGTGTTCTAGACCTCGGTGACAAAATCAACTAAGGTCTGGGCCTTGATCGCTGTTCGTGGTTGATATTATATGTCAAACTCGCTCAGCTCGGTGGTCCATTTGATCAGCCGTCTAGACCCTTCTAGGTTAAGGAGAACTCTTCCCAGTGCGTTGTTGGTCATCACCACAATCGGATGTGAGAGAAATATGGACGAAGTCTCTGAGCGGCGAGTACTAGCACGTACACTAATTTTTCGAGACTGGTGTAGCGGGATTCTGCATCTTTTAATATATGACTTAGAAAATACACTATTGTTGCTCAAAGCCGTTCTGCCGCACCAACGCCGAGCCAACCGCATGCTCCATGTAAGTACCCCGGAGTAGTTTTGATTTGGTCAACCAAGTTCAGTTAGGTACTGTTGTGTTTTAACCCTTGTGTCTAAGCGTGCATGAACTTAGGAGCACAGGAAGTCGAGTGAAAGACACAACTAGCGAGAATGATTGCATGGGAAAGAATCGATGGGCTTGGTGCATCTGAGGGACGAGATACTGTAGAGTACACCGATGGATGAGAAGGGCATGCGCGACGTTCGAGAGACGAGAAGCCAGGGAGGAAGCCCGCTCGAGGAGAAGGCCGGAAGATGGGTTCGAATGAGCCCAATTCCAAATAGATGAAATCACCCAGGCTATTGGAGCAGCGGAAGAGCCAACGAGGAGTTGCAGAGCTGCTGGAGGTGCCCTCAATGTGGTTGGAGGCGCCTCCGCACCTTTCTGTGGGAAGGCGCCTTCAATAGGGTTAAAGGTGCCTTCAACCACTCATGGAAGGCACCTTCAACCTTTTGAAGGCGCCTTAGACAGGGCAAAATGTAACTGTTAGTGAAGATAAAATCTTATCTTCGCTTACGTCGTTGGAGGCACCTTCCACCCTATTGGAAGCGCCTTCCAGCCTAGGATAAGGTTTTCCAAGGATTATAAAAAAATCCCTAGAACTATGAAATATTTAACAACTCAAGTATTCATTTCTTAATAATTCTTTGAGCATTCAATAAGTGTAAGAGGCTTCTTCGCCTTCACCGAATGAGATCTTTAGTACTTTCTTTTACCTTAGATTAACAACCACCTAGGTTGTAACCAAGTAACTTTCTTATCCTCTTTATTTTATTAGTTGTTAAATTGCTTTGAGTTAATTATGCTAATAATCTTGTTTGAAAGGATAGAGAAAGGTCCATTTTTGAATTTACAAGTAATTCACCCCCCCTCTTGCCGGTCCCGCTGCACCAACAAGTGGTATCGGAGCCAGAATACCTCAAAAGGACTAATTTCCGACTGAAGCACCGAGACGATGGTCGGACCGAGCATCTAACCACCAAAGTTCAAGGGAGAATTCGCGACCTGGAAGAAACGGATGGAGATATTCTTTAAAACTAACTTTGAATTGCTTTTAATTATTAAATATGATTTTATAGTTCCCAAAGACCCACAAGGAAATGAAAAGAATAATACCAAAGAACCAAGAATGAGCAAGCAGACTTTGTAGCAAATGGACAAACCGAATTACATCTGCTGAGCGTGTTGCCTCTGTAAGAAGTCAGTAGAATCAGCGCCTACGAATCAGCAAAGGAACTTTGGGAGAAGTTCTTAGAACTACACGAATGTACGTCCGAATCCAAGCTCGCAAAACGGGATTTGCTCCGGAGCTAATTGATCAACCTCCAGTTGAAAGAAGGAGAATCAGTAGCGCAACTGCATGCTAAACTAAAAGAGCTGATCACCGGACTCACGAAATTTGGAGAAAAGGTAACAAACCGAGACTCCCTAAGGTACTCATTAAATGCTTTTCCAAAGGCACTCGAATGGTCCTCAATCGTCGACTCCTATTATATTTCTAAAGATCTAGAGGTAAGCACATTAGAAAGTTTATTTTTCACTTTAGAACTTCATGAATCTAGATGTGTAGAATCAAAAGAGCCCAGACAAAACATCGCCCTGAATGCAAGAACAGATGATCTAGACTTTGAAGCGTCAATTGATGAAGACGAAGCAGCCCTAATGGTAAGAAAATTTAATAAATTTATTAAATCTAATAAATTTAATAAGTCGCAGGCGAAAAAGTACTTTCAGAGCAAGAGGAATGTACGATGTTATAACTGCCAAAGAGAATGACACATCAAGAACGACTATCCCGAACTGAAGAAAAGGAAAAGGAGAAGGACAAGGGTAAAAGACCAACAAAATCAAAGCATAAAAATTTGAAGGTCACATGGGATGAATCGTCGTCCTCCAAGTCTGAGATCGAAGCTTACGTCGGACTAGCTCTAATGGCAAGCCGCCAAGGAGAAGCTGAAAGCAGCTCAGAGATGAGCATCGATGAAAGGGGAGGATTATCAGAGGAAAGTTGCGATGAAGGGAGAGCATCAAAACACGAGGTAAGTGAGGTACGTGTGCTATCTCTAAAGTAATCTTTTGAATATATCAAAATGCTTTCAAAAAATATGTGCAAATTAGAAAAAGAAAATGTGAACTTGAAAAAACAATTAGTCAATGCATGTCCACTAAAATTGCTTGATAATTTAAAATTTAAAAATAAAAAATTAAAAACACAAATAGAGAAATTGAAAGATTACCATGCATATTCTAACTACATTCAACTAAAGTTTATAAATCATGATAGAATCAATTGGTACCGTAGACATCACCAAGGACATATTAGGAAAATCCCTAAAAATTATATACCTCCCAAATTTTTAGTAAATTCAGTAAGCAGAAATCTATATTGGGTTTCAAAATCTTCTTTAGATTAAAATCTATTTTTTTATTTGGATAGAAATTGTCTCAATTAGAAAAAAAATTTATACTTCGAGTTGAAAATTTTTCTATACTATCTGATAATTTAATCTACAAATAGAGATTTTTTTCAAATTTTGTTTACTGTTGAGTTATTTTTTAAAATGTAAATGTATTTTGAAAATGCTATTTTTCTATGATAAAAGATAATATTCTCTATCTTTACAAATATTTTTAATTTTTTTTAAAAAAGGTCTAATTTATTACGAATTATTTTCAAAAATTAGTTTCTATACTGTAATAATTTATTTCTTTTAGAATACAAATTATTTCTTCATGTAAATTTTTCTAACAGTTTATTCTATTTTTTTCTCAAATTTTTTTTAATGTGATCAAAGAGAGAGAAACATGTACAAGTTCAGGAAGAGTTAGAATTTAGAATTTTTACTCATTTTGCACGTAAATTTTTACTTATCGTTATCACTTTTAGTTTATTACATTTTTAACCCTAACTTGAACTTGAGTTGATGCACATCAAAATGTGGGAGATTGTAAGTATCCCAGGATAGTTTTGATGTGGTCAACCAAGTTCAGTTAGATCCTGTTGTGTTTTAACCCTTGTGTCTTAAGTGTGCAGGGACTTATGATCACAAGAAGTTGAGCGAAAAACGTAGCTAACGAGAAGGATGGCACGGGAGAGAGTCGACGGATTTGGTGCATCTGTGGGACGAGATGCTGTGGAAGAGTACATCGGTGGACGAAAAGGATGCGCACAACATTCAAGGGATGAGAAGCCGGGGAGGAAGCCTGCTCAAGGAGAAGGTTGGAAGATAGGTCTAGGTGAGCCCAATTATGGATGGACGAAATCACCCAAACGATCGGAGCAGCGGAAGAGTCAACAGGGAGCTGCGGAGCTGCTGGAGGCATCCTCAATGTGGTTGGAGGCGCCTCCATGTCTTTCTGTGGGAAGGCCCCTTCAATAGGTTGAAAGCGCCTTCAACCACCCATGGAAGGCGCCTTCCTTCACTTGTCTCGCTGGAGGCACCTTCCACCCTATTGGAGGCATCTTCCAGCCTCGGATAAGATTTTTCAATGACTATAAAAAGACCCCAGGACTTAGGAAATATTTAACAACTCAAGTAATCATTTCCTAGAAATTTTCTAAGCATTCAACGAGTGTAAGAGACTTCTCCGCCTTCACCGAAGGAAATCTTTAGTGCTTTCTTTTGCCTTAGATTAACAACTACCTAAGTTGTAACCAATTAACTTTCTTAGCCTCTTTATTTTATTAGTTGTTAAATTACTTTGAGTTAATTGTGCTACTAATCTTATTTGACAAGATAGTCCCCCTCTTGTCGAATCCACTCCATTTTTGAACCTCCTCATTTTCCTCATAGACTAGCGCGGGAGATTCTTCCATGATAGTGTTCACCTCCAAACGCTGAACTTCCGCGTGCCCCTCGCCTCTGATTTAACCATCTCGACATAGCACTGCCGAGCGGCCAACTGATCGTCTTTGACTTCACCCACCTCATTGTCTACCGGGACCTTTATTTTTTGGCAGAAGGTAGAGACCACAGCTCGGAACTCATTTAGGGTCGATCGACCCAATATGATATTGTAGGCAGATGGCGCATCCACCACAATAAAATTTATGATCCTGGTACTTTTGAGAGGCTCCTCTCCTTGGCCGATCTGTAATACTTCATTGCCTGTGAACCCATACAGCGGGGTTGTCATGGGCTGCAACTAGCTCCAGTTGATTTGTACATGGTCGAACACCTTCTTAAAGATTATATTTACGGAGCTACCTGTATCAATAAAAGTTTGATGAATAGTATAGTTAGTTATTACCGCCCGAATGATCAAAGCGTCGTCGTGAGGGATCTCCACTCCCTCTAGGTCTCGAGGGCCGAAACTGATCTCTGGTTTCTCGGCTTTCTCTTTGCTGCATCTTACAACATGTATCTCCAGTCGTCGGGTATGCGACTTCCTTGCTCAGTTGGAATCACTATCGGTTGGCCCATCGGCGATCATTCTGATTTCGCCTCAACCGGTGTTACTTCTATTTTCCTCCTCCTGAGCCAAGGGTTTGGTTCGCTCAGCAGAAGCTCAGGCGGGACGTGTTATTTCTCCGTTGAGGCTAGCGATAGCGCTACTGGTCCGCCGGTCTCACTTCTTCTCTTTGCCTGTCTGACCGACATCGATGTCGTCGATTGAGAGTTGGTGAGCGACGACGATATCTTGGAGAAGTCGGTCGGCTAGAAATCGGCCTCAAGTCATAGCAGTCTCGAGTGTTATACTTCACCGATTGATGAAACAAGCAAAACAAAGGTGTCCAGGTCTTGCCTTTTGCAGCTTTAGGTCGACCTGTTGCTACATGGCACACGACATGTATTCTTGGCTCCTGGTGCGACTATGCTACTCCCGATCAGGGACCCTTTGGTGGTTGATCACCGAAATAGTAGAAAAAATGGAACAACAGTAAGCACAAGCGTGAATAATGAATAACGCGTACCTCAGTCTTGCCTTTTGAAGCTTTAGGTCGACCTGCTGCACGACATGTATTCTTGGCTCCTGGTGCGACTATGCTACTCCCGATCGAGGACCCTTTGGTGGTTGATCATCGAAATAGTAGAAAAAATGGAACAACAGTAAGCACAACCGTGAATAATGAATAACGCGTACCTCAATCGATACATGTACCCCTCTCTTATATAGTGCTATAGTGGACGATGTGCACCCTCCTCAAGGCGTGGACACGCTCTCCAAACTGCCCTATGAAAGGACATATCAAAAAAATATCTCTAACACCGTACCTTAACAGGACATGTAAATCCCTGACAAGACAGTAGAAACTTCCGTCGTACGATCCACCTGCTGACTATGTCATGTTGTCAGTGGCATTATCTCCCAAACAGATATTAAGAGATATGAGAGGGGTCCCAGTGTTTGGCCGAGCGAGGGAGCCGCTCGGCCAGGGATCCCCGCCCTGTCGACCTCAGCTGTTCTTCTCCGTAATCCCTCAACTCGGTTGATTGTTTTCGCTCGACCGGACCAACACTCCAATTGCCTTAGCATTCCTCCGCTCTGTAATGAGCGTCTGATGTTCTTGTCGTAGTACTCCTGGCCAGACGGGCGATCCGCTCAGACAAGCTGCTTCGCAGATCGGACACTTCAGGCTCGATCAGCAGCTAGAGTCGATTTTCGCTCGACCAACTTGGGTGGGACCGTTGACCACCATTGACTATGTTGACCGCTTGGACTTTGATTTTCACGTCGATTGTTGTCTACATTTGACCCGCACTTGGTGGGCCCCTTTATCATCACATCACTAAATAAATAATAAAATAAAATAAATAAATTTAAATTTTCAAGCTCAATAATTAATCAAACAACTAAAAGTTTCAAACAATCAAACAAGCTTGAATTGAGAGTTCGATAACATTTAAATAAACCAACCTTAAACTAAGCTCAAACCAAGTTTGAATTGAAAACTTGATAACATCTAAATGAACGAGCTCAAGTCAAGCTTCAAACAAGTTCAAGTTCATAAAAAATAAACCAATCCAAACTTGAACAATCATTTCAAAAATTTAGTTCATTTTAAGCACAGCTCAATTGTCTTATTAAATAAGCTTAAACATCCCAAAACTCGACTCGTTTACAACCCTATGGTCAAGAGAAGAATGTAAAGACTTTGTAAGGATTTTATTATTTTTATCATCTCAAAGGAAAATAAAAAAATCTTTTAAAGCTTCAACATTTGATTGAACTTGTGTAATATATGCATATACTAGAAAAGATTTGTTTATCATATTTGAATTTTCAAGGTTGGAAGATGAGTTGAAATTAGCGATTGAAGGGTTAAAATGTAGTAAGATTGTTTACTTGTAAAAGAACATAGAAAGCAACACAATTTACTAAATTTGCTACACAGAAGGCCAACTTAGGTGGAGTGTCGACAACTTAAAAGCATCACCTTTGTAATTTATAAACCAACCAAGTAACATCGACCAAGCTTTAGTAGATCGATCAATGTTTTGCATACTAATGCCTCTATATATATATATATATATATATATATATATATATAATTGCGATCAAAATGTAAATAATTTAGAACACTATCAAGAGCTCACATTCTCCTTCACGGCTACAAAGATCTCGAAACATGGCATTAACAAATTAAAAGATCAAATATATTAGAAGTCGTAATCAAATTCCATTAATTTAATTATGCCTCAGGTGTTTTCTTTGCCTGCCCGCTTGGTCTCCAGCCTGCGTCGCCCCTCGTCGTCGTCGTCGTCCTCAGACGCCGCCCTCCGGCAGAAGACCACCCACGAGTTCACCTCCAACGCGACGCAGACGCCCACCACCGTGGACAGCCCCAAGCAGTAGGCCAGCTTCCAGTACGACCTCCCCAGCCCCATGACGTCGAACCCCTGGAAGACGTTGACCACCCCCACCACCATGCTCCCGTACCCCACCAGGTGGTGGTACGACTTCCAGTACTTGCGGTACTTGTTGGTGGTCTTCGGCCGGAGCAGCAGCGCGGCCGACTGCAGCCCCCCGCCGACCACCGCCGCCACCCCCAGTCCCCGGTGCAGCCCGTACTCCACCCCCTCCGACCGCGCCCCCATCACGATGCCTATCGCGAACCCCGCCGCCCCCATCAGGTACCCAGCAATTTGCACCGCTGCGTGCAGGAAGAACCACGACGGCCCCAGCGGCTGCCGGAGGTACCGCGCCACCGCGACCCCTGCCGGGAGGAGGATCCCCCACGAGGCGGCGTTGAGGGCGGCGTGGGTGGAGCGGAGCGCCACCTCCGACGAAGGCGAGGGCCCCGCGGCCTCAGTGGCAGTGGAGACGATGTCGATGGTGGCGCGGGAGGCGAGGTCGGCTGGGGATGTGGGGTGTATAGTAGGGGAGTAGCCTTGCACGTAGAGTCCCCTGTTCCAGACGTGGTGAAGGCGGGTGTGGTTGGGGGACAGTTTGAGAGTAGCGAAGATATGTACACCGGCGCCGGCACTGACGGCGGCTGCGTGCCGAAGGGCGGCGGAGGAGGAGAGGAGGTGAGGGCCGAAGGGACGGGAGAGCAGGGGGGACTGCTGGAGCTTCACGGAGGGGTCGAGGAAGAAAGGGAGGAGAATGAGTCCACCAGAGGAAGGATCGGAGAAGGCAGCGACGACGCGAGCCCCGGTCATGGAAGGGGAGTCCGGGTTGAGCCCCCAGGCAACCCAGCCGGAGGGGGAGATGAAGGAGCCAGAAAAGGCGAGGTCGAGGGTGGCATTGCGGGCGTGGTAGGTCCAGGCCAAGGTGGCGCCTTGGGTGGGCAGACCAACGCACTTGGCGAAGGTTCTCCCGAAGACGGTGGCAGTGCAGCGGGAGGCGGACGCGGGGATCGCCGGCGAGTGGAGGAGGACGACGAGGAGGAAGATGAAGGGCGACGACATGGTCGAAGGAGCTCAGTGGAATGGGAGGACTGTGAGTTGAGGCTGAGGGAATAAGAGAGTGCAGTGGCTTGTCCATTGCCATGCAGTAGAGCTGGCAATGGCTTGGCTTCCAAGTGAAGGCAACTGAACGTGGGAGATGAGATCATGGTGGGTGTAATCGAGTGAAGTTCAATGCTTGTAAAACAATTAAGAATGATTTATTTATTTCAGGATTAATTCAAGAATTATCATTGCCTTGGCTTCAAAGGAATGTGATATCTCGTTCATGTCAAGAAAAAAATAAAGGAAAAGAAAATTGAAGAAATGAAATGGATGTCAAGTTTTACCTTGAAATGGTTGTGTACATGTGAGGTAATTAGGGTTTTGGAAGACATCATGATGTTCTTTCTCCTAATCAGTAACCTGCAGAGAGTTTAAAATTCTACAGTTAGGAGACAATTAGTCGTGGAAACCTTTAATTATTCACGATAGAATTTTTTTTTAAGAGATTAATATACTGAAAGTGGGCATAATGATGAACTTCTAGTATAAGAAAGATAGTCAAAGGCATGGAGATTAAGAAAGTTATAACTGACTAAAATATGAAGAAAAATATAAAAAACAAAAATGAATGTCGAGCAATGTAGTTTACATTGTTAATTATTCACAAATTTAGATATCACCGTAATCTCAATGATCAACCTGAGTCCGTAATCTCAATGATCAACCTGAGTCTTAGTCCAAGTATCCATAGTTCGATTCCAAATTACGATACACTATAGAGCATTTCCCTCCGATAAGATGATAAATTTGAAATGTTGGTCTGTAGAGCCTGATAGTCGGTGGAAAATTTTTATAGAACCGGGCCGATCATCCCCAAGATTAGTCGGTCCGAGGACTGAATACCTGGTGCTAACTAAAAAAAACCAAGTCTTAGTCCATAGTTTACCAATATAAAAATTCAAGTTTGGCTCATATTGGAGTTGAAGTATGAATTTACCTAACCATCATAATGGAGGAACTTATTCAAATCTCCTCTACTCGAACAACATTTCATTATCACTAGATGAGCATTAGTGTTACCTCAATGAGATGCTCAATGCTCATGGAAGAAGCAATGTGCCAAACCCTGCCAAAATTCAATGCATACGAGCAACAAAAGTTAGATTATTCGCTCAAATGTCAACCCATCATTTTCTTTGAATCCAATTTCAAGTTCCGAGAGATGAATTAGCAAGAATATGTAGGTTGATAGTATAAACCCATAGGGTGAGACAAACAGAACACTAGAGAAGACAAAAAGCAGACTATCCAGATAGATTGGATATTGCCGATTTGCCGGTAAGGCAATTAAGTTTTGAGTTACTACGATCTCATCAATCATGCTATATAATGAATTTTCCAGTTCCTACTGCCATTTTTATGAGATGAGCCTTACACAGGCACATCCTACATGCACCAGATTAAAGCAAATAGCTGTCGCTTAAATTAAAAACACATGGCCACACAAATTATGGATTACATTACCTGATGTCGTTTTTGGATTTAGAATCCAAATAGTATCTCCAGCATACTCATAAGGCAAAAAACATTCATCGATGAGGATGCTATCATATCCTTTAGGAGCAGAAGATGCAAGTGTTAGCCAGATCTAAGTCATTTGCAACTAATGGCATCGCATCTTGGTCCAACAGCAACGTAATTAATGGGAATGCTAACAAGCTCTTCTATCCTCTCGACATACTTATGAGCAACTAAGGGAAGGCCTTCATAGTTTCAGGTAGATGAATGCCACTTTTCCAACCAGGCAGCACTTCATAATCAACCTGTATTAATGCAAATATATCAAGGACTGAGAAGGTCGGAACTAGAAAGAATAATTGTATTTCCAGTCATAAATTAGACACTTCAAAAAGACTGGGAGTTATTTCAAATGACTTAGAAGTTGACTGTAATGATCTGAAAAAACATGCCTGCGCTTGCTCAAGAAGACGAAAATCAGCAGGGAATGATTTAAGTTTTTCACCATCCATTTGCAGATAGGAAATACCAAGCTTGATGTCTGGAAGTTCAGATAGCACATCAAGCTTGGTGAGATTGAGAGACAAAAAATCATTTATCTGGCAGGAATACTAACGCAACTATATCAAGCCAGCCGTAGCAGTGAAGACAACCAGTTGTTGTTCCAAACTCCTCCATCCCAAAAACCCTAAAAAGGTCACCATCTTTGCCCAAAACTTCAGTTGGAAATGGGCCAGAGCCAACCTGAGTCGTGTAAGCTTTCACCTACATAACATTGAAGAACAATTTGATTATTTGTGTGAACTTTCACCATTCACAGCCCATCCTACCTTCCCAATTAAGTTTGACTATTTGATAATCAAATATAATTCAAAAATTAATTCATTTCAAGTTAAACAAGAAAAACATCTAGTTGTATAGTTTGGGTACCGTTTCAAGTTGGTGTGATGACCAAGGACTTGGAGGATTTAGTAGTGAACAATACCACAACAATACAACATGCAGAGAACCATTTCAGGAGTGTGTAGCACACGTACAAAACAGATGGGGTAACTAAGGGGGAGAAATTATTTAACTTAAGAAATATTGACATTCTGCTACCAGCTTAAATTTTCAATCCAAAGAGAAAATTTTGGTCAATGTTCTATCACCTAAAACATTAACTATATCCCATTGCAACGGAGGAAAATATATGGATGGAGATGAGAGGCACTGTGAAAAGAGAGGAAGAAGTATGCAAGGGTTGTAACAGATAAATTGTTTATGTGTTTTAAAAGATTGAAATATATATGAGCCAACCCATCTAACACACAAAAATTGTTTGTGTGGATAATCAAGGAGCAAACTTGTTTAAGGCCAGAAGAAAGTTACACAACATCTTAAACCCATATTTTAGCTCTATGTCAGGTCACATAGCGTAAAAAAGTAGTCAACTCTTTTGTTGGCATATCTGAATGTTTGTTCAAAAACTCTTCTTGACTGAATGGATTAGGGATATGGAACAAATGTGAACTCAAAACTGAATATAAGGCGACAAATCAAACAAAAAAAAACTCATTTCAGTTTGGTTCGATTTTGCCATTTTCCAATATATTCAATTTCTGTCTACCTTATCTGAATGTTCCTATACAATTGCTGTTGAGGAATTGCTTATGGGTATGGAAGAAAGCAAACTCAGACCTGGATATAAGAAGAAAAAAAATCGAATCCTTAAAAATAATTTCATTTTGGTTGAATTTTAGACTTTTCAACATATATTGGATGCATTATATTATCTAATATTTTATATAACATTATATATAATATTATAGTATATATTATGATAATATATATAACTTTATGTATAGTACATATAACTTCTGATTTTCAGGTTGACTTTTCTATTCAGGCCAGTTTTCCATTTCAGTTTTGAGGTTATTGAGGGTCTATGTATAAATGATTAGTCAATTGCATATGTGTGCCATTTGAGTAAAACTCATTGGTTAAGTTCAACTCTAATCCTATGTTAAAGTTCTTAGCATTCTTCATTCTTAAAATGCTACAGAAATTATCATATGCTTTGACTTCACTATACTTAAAATTTGGTCTAATGGTAACCTAGCTATATCGGGAAAAATTTCAGCCAAAGGTCAAGATTTTGAATCTGTATAGTGTCACTATTGGGAGGGATTTAACCTTGTCGCTATTGCACCGAATCTAATGTAGTGTGATTTAAGTATTATAAGTTATGGGTACGGGTCACTAGGGGGGTGACATAAAGAACATAATCACTTATAATTATCAGATATCTCCCTTCCTAACTACAGTTTACAAGGCATAATTACATCTCAAAATTCTCTTCATTTTTGTAACATTATCCTTAAAATCCTTATCAACCACAATAACTACTACATTTTACAACTAACTATCCATTTCTATAACATTATCCTCAAAGTCCTTATCCACCAGAATAACTACTATATTTTACAACTTCCCATCATATGAAATTTGGATCTTCTATCATGTACTTCTTAGTCTCTCCTCTCATCTTTTTTTCATTGATTATGTTTGTTCTCCTACTATCATTACTTTACGAATTCCGACTTTTTTCTTGAATGCGTTCCTATACTTCCAAGTTTTTATCACCATGAACTAGCTTCTTTACACTTGCGCAGTTCTATAATCCCCTTTTTGCACCAGTTACAGATGCTGAATGCGGTGTTCTAAGAGTCCGCCTAACCCACCAATTGTCTGATAAAAAAAAATAGGACAGAAACTTTACCTGGCACCGGGCAACGATATCAACGAGTTTCCTTTGCCCTCGTCCCCTCACTGCGTGCTAAGCACGGTCGCCTGAACTGACTTAGCGACGCTACCCTGTATATGGAGTCTCCGCGGTCAATCTCCTCAACGGCTGCGAGGGCTGCGGCGGGCACCACGGCTCTGGCCGATGGATCGATCTGTTCCATTGGCTATTGGATTTGCGCAGGTGAACAAAAGTGGAAACCCTGATGACACGAATTATAGTTTAAAATAGAAATAGGGCCTCATGTTGTATTTTCAAAACATGAAGAGCTATAAAGTATTCTTTAAAATTTATGGATATTTAAAAAAATAAGGAATTTCAGAAAATTCGGAGGGTGGAAATAAAATTTTACCTTGACATCGTTTCGGCGGAACTGATCCGCTCTCTCGATCCTTCCTGCTCTCCTCCTCCCAAACGGAGTTCCGACGGCGATGCGCAGAGCGGCGGCGACCCTCCCTCGGCTGCTCGCCAGACCTATTGTTTTCCCGCGGCCTCGCTTGATCTCCCTCCCTCCTTTAAGCCCTCGATCCCTCCCATGTTTACGCCTCGGTTCCTCGCTGTCTCTTTCTTCTTCTCCTCCTCCTCCTCCGGTCGACACAGTTGCCCCGTTGCCAACCTCTTGGGATCCTCCACGACCTTCGAGCGTATCCCATGCATACGCTGATCTGGAGCCTTATCTTGGATGCTCGATGCCGGGGAAGCGCCTCAAGGTCGCCGTCCTCCTCAGCGGAGGCGTCGATAGCAGCGTCGCCCTACGTCTCCTCCACGCCGCCGGACACGATATTACTGCTTTCTATCTTAAGATTTGGTTTCAGGTACTTTTTCCATTTCAACATTTCTTCTCTACTCGCCTTGCATTTTGATGGATCGCGCTCTTTCACATCCCGGGCTGTGTTTAATTTATTAAAGTTTACATCTTGTAGCTATTTATGTTGTTTCTTACAATACCCACTAGTAATTGCAAATTGGAGGGAATTTGAAGAACTTTGGACAACTAAAGAATCGTAAGGGTTTTCATTCGCATGTTCTTAACTGCCGATCATCATTCAGAGAAGTAAACTAATAGCCTTTCGTTCTCTTGTAAAACACATTGGGGGAGGGAGGACTTGAAAGGCTATTCCTTGTGTTATTTTCTACGGAAACCCATAATAACGTTCTTCTAATCAAGCATTGATCTTAATTCTAGTTTGTATTTATAATTGACTATGGCGATTGAATTTTCCTTATATGAGTGTTACACCTTGCTGATGTTGTATCCTCAGGATCAAAAATTCTGTGTCAATGTTTTTTTGTGCGTGTGTATGTGTGTTACTATTTTCATGAAATACATATTCTTGTCTATCGGACAACACAGTAGTTTTATTGATACATGTTTTCCTATAGGAAGATTTTGAAAACTTTTGGTCTGAATGCCCGTGGGATGAGGATTTAAAATATGCTACCATCGTTTGTGACCAGGTGAGTTGCTTCTTTTCTTTTCTCCCCATATGTTTAAGGTCAAGTTTATAGCAGTTATCTGGATCACCGATATTGAAAGAAAATTTCCTGTTTAACAATCAATTAAGAAATTTGAATAATGGTTTTGCTATGATCTATGAAATAGAAGTAATCAAACTTTTTTTTAGTCACCTCTTTCAGAATAATCTTTTAAGTAAATATGAACTAAAGTTTGTTTTTCCTTCATCTTGATTTTATGTTTAAAAGAAAAGGTGCAATGCCTCTTAACTTTGTGCACTAAAACATAGTTTGATGATGTTGCAAAAGGTCACCAATCATGTGAGCTATTTTATTGATACAGGTTGATGTGCAATTTGAGGTGGTCCATTTAACAGATGAGTATTGGAAGAATGTGGTAAGTCTGCGCTGCTCTCTGGTAACTAGTTGCTGAATCTCTAAAGTATATGCTGAAACTTTAAATGAGAACAATGTTGAATTTGAGCAATCAAGATAATTAAGATATAAAGACCATGAATTTTGGTGATTCCTATAATAGTTGTAGAACCAACAACATGATTACATTGACTAATATCCAAAAATTCACCTCTAGTACTCATGAAGTTGAATGCTTACTGTCTTAGGTATCTCACATTATCAACGAGTATCGTAGTGGTCGAACTCCTAATCCTGATGTTCTTTGTAATACAAGGGTAAAATTTGGTACACAACTAACACCTTTTTAGTCAATTACCTTATTAGTATTTTATGAGCTATTTTTTAGAGTTTGAGTAATGCCAAAGTTTATTTGTCCTAGGTGCTTTCTTGGAAGCCATTGGTAGTAGGGGGTTTGATTATGTTGCTTCAGGACACTATGCTCATGTTATCCACTCTTCTTCAAAAGATGGTCTTTCCATTCTGAAATTGTCAAAAGACATGGTACCATTTTGTAACTCCTGCTCAGTTCTTGTACAAGGCACTAATCTTATTGATGTAGTTGTTAGGTTTTAAGTTCTTTCAGCAAGTTGAGTTAAGCTCTGTATCATTATAAACACGACAATTACCCTTAGATTGTTGAGAAATCTTTATTTTGTATTCTTAATGAGGATTGACAAAGTTTTATCATATACAAAAACATGAATCATGTTTCCTAGGTGAAAGTCCAATCAACAAACGCTTTTTTGTAGCTTCATAGTTGGCAATTTGTTAAAAAGACACCTTGAAGTTTAATCTAAAATTTCAACAGCTATACTTTTTGCAAGTTGCATATTTGTTTATCAAGCTTGTTATCCTTATATTTATTGCCTAAAATTTCAATCCCCATTAGTTTTTCTCCTACAGACAATTAGTTCTAGTGATTGTGAAACAAAAGTTTTGCAAGTGTTTAATTGTATGCATGTTCCTCATATGATCTGGTCACCTTATTGGATAGTAGAGATTATCTATTGTGGGTTCTGCACAGTATGGTGTTGATATATTTTTATTTGGAATTATGGATTTGATAAGTTGATAATATACTGTCATTTATACTTCATTGTTGTCAATATAAATGTTTTATCAAATTTTTGATATGGATTGTATATTCTCCCACATATACGTTATATGCAATGTGGTGACCACATAGCACCTATATATAATTTTATCCTTGCATCAAAATTACTTAGTTAAATGCGTGAAGTTAGCAGTGTAGAAAAGAAAGTAGGTAGGAGAAATCTAACCGACTGATATCATTCAAGAGATTTTCTAAAATGTTCTTACTAAATTGAGAATTTAAGAAATTGAAATTCCTTGTTCTCAGAACATTGTTGTAGTAGACCCAGTATATAGTAGCACCATGCTACTTAATTTCCCTATGTTCTCTTAATTCAGAAGTAAACACTGTAATAACTCAATTAGATATTAATTTTCTATGATAAATTTCATAATCTTATGTCAACTAAGCATTCATGCCAAATAAGCATGCAACAATAAAACACAAAATAATAGCATATTTGTCACAGTCAATATAAGGAGTTAAGGACATATAAGAATATAAGATTAAGAAAACTATAAATGATATACTAATACTAGTTCTATGACCATATTGATAAATGGTGATGCCTTTGGCCATTAGTAATTTCCGATAATTGATTTTTCTTATCAGAATCAATATGATAATCTTTGTCTATATACTATATTGCCTGTCTAGCTGATCTTTCTGACAATTAATTTTCTTTGTGGGAATGGAAGGGAGATTTAAATGGTGAAATGTTTTCATTGTGTTTGACACAATTATTAAGCTGATTAAGTAGATTTATTTATTCACCTCAAACATTATTAAGCTGATGTATAAAGCTAATCAATCTTGTAGGTCAAGGATCAAACCTATTTTCTTTCTCATCTATCCCAATCTCAGCTCAAAAAACTTCTTTTTCCACTTGGATGTATCACAAAGGTAATATGACTCTAATTGATAAGGACCACTTGATATCTTAAATAATGATATTGAAAGTTAATTTTTTACCTCCATTGGGAATATATATGTGATCCATCTACCTCAACAAGTTTACTTTTTCCAGCGTTTGGTTGATATTATATTTGGTTATTCTAAATAGGAAGAAGTGCGTAGTATAGCTTCCCTAATGGATCTGCCAAACAAAGACAGAAAGGACTCCCAAGGGATATGCTTTCTTGGAAAGGTAAATAAGATACACTGATGAACAAAATACAAGGATTAAGTTCGCCTTGAGTCCCAATAATGTTATGTATCTTAGGTTTTGACAAGTGCCCTTATCCATGTTTTCTAAACCATTTCAAGTAGGTTAAGTTCAGTGAGTTTGTTGCAAAGCATATAGGGGAAATGGAAGGTATAATGCTTGAAGCTGAAACCGGAGATTACCTAGGAAAACACCGTGGGTTTTGGTTCTACACCATTGGTCAACGGCAAGGCCTGCGGCTTCCTGGAGGACCCTGGTATGCTGTTTTGCTTCAGCACATACTTTTCTCTGTTGCCTCATATCATTGCTTCAGCATTACAATGGTGATAGAAATGCTTCTATTTTATTATCTGATATTCACTGCATCACAGGATTTGGCTATAACTTTTGGCTAACGTTTAGCTCAGTTTCATATTGCTTGAATCAATCATTGTAGGTATGTTGTTGAAAAAGATGTGCAGAACAATGTCCTTTTTGTATCAAGAAACTACTTTTCATTAGATAAAAGGCGACGGATATTCCGTGTTGGATCATTGAATTGGTTTAGTGGTTCCTCTCCTATTAACGTTGAGCAACTACAATGCAAGGTAAATTCTAACTCATGTTTCTCAACTGTATAATGTACTTTTTAAACTTGCTTGATTGTTTTACTGAGATACAATATGTATTTTTGTACATTGTATTAGAATTTATAATGTCAAATATCAAGGTTGATGAATTGGTTGGTATTCCACATGTGATTTCATATGATTTGATTAGAAAATCTTAGTGATGAAGACAGCAGTATTCTGGCGACACGTTGCTATTATGAAATATCCATCAAAGTAATTTATGCTCGGTTCAAAGTTCAAACTTCAAGAGTTTTTTTTCGAGTGTAAAAATACTGAAAAAAAAAATTACTATTAGGTCCGGCATGGTCCTGGTTTCTATGAGTGCAGCATTACAAGTGGATCAGGGATAAGTGACGAGGAAAGTTTGGTTGTGCATCTATCGGAAGATGATCAGGGTTTGGCTGCTGGGCAATTTGCAGCTTTCTACTGTAACAAAGTGTGTGTAGGTTCGGGAGTTATTTTGGACTCCTGGGATGAAAAGTGCTTCCCCATTTGTTCAAAGGCTTTGGAGATTTCAAGGATGGAAGACAAATCGAAACTCGGAAAACCAGTTAGAATAATTAATCTGGAGACGAGTAAAACTACAATTTGTCGATCAGAACACTGATGACATATTTGCAAGAATATCAGATTTATGGCCCAAACTCAGGTATACATTTCTAAAAACTAATGTCGTTGCATGTTAATTGCCTTAGCTTTGATTATCTCCCCTATTTATTGGTAGCTTGAATCCTTTGGAAAGAATGGGGTGCAGGTGACTTGAACAATCATTTTGGACTTTTGTAGTCAAAGTCCTGATACAGATTTATCACCAAAAGTGTCAATTGTCGTCACAGCTTCTTGAATGACTTGCCATCGACATGCCACTAGAAGAGATTTAGGATTGCCACTAAATGCCCAAGTAAATGTGGATCCTTGCATACTAGAATGACTGGTAGAGCCCTTCATCAATTCATGAAGGTAGCTGATTTTGGAGGCTTCCACCAGTTGGAGTTGTCTCAAGCAATCTCTTCACCCCCAAAAGTGTAGATTTCTGATCATTTGTAGAACGAACAATTGAAACTGCTATTGGCAACTTGTGTTTCGCCGACAGACTTGGTATTTAAGCAGAATGACTTTTGAGTTCTTTTAAACAGGAATTGCTTGTAAGTTGCATACATTATGAATTCATAGTTGAATTTCTCTGTCTATGTTTCAGGTTTGAATTTTTCTCAACAACAGTTTTAACTTTATAGCTCCCGGCGCTGATGAGATTCTGTTATATGATGGAAGACCGGGATTAAATAAATCAAATTAATTAAGACTTCGATGGAGAATAAAATAGAATGAATTTATTAAGTTGAAAAGGATGAAAACATAAAAACGAGTCCAAATGAGAATGCAGGATGAAAGTGGGGACGTCGAGTAAAAGCAATGCAACTTTTGCAGAAGCAGGAAGTAAAATCCAAATTTTCTGCAAATACGATGTATACATGAACCAGGATTTGTGGAACCACAAAATGCATAAATTGAGAGCAAAGTTTCGAAAATTATAGCGGTATATCTAAGAATAGAGTTAGCTGATCAACCAAAATTCATTACCAGCAAAACTAAAATATCCTAACAGACCAGTCATCTGCAACCCGAATGTTGGGCTTCCTGATTGTGAGCGCAATTGGCTTTGATCCTTTCCGAAGAGTGAGTGGACCAAGTTCGATGTTCATCTCATGATTTCCTGGTGCAACCACTGCTTTTTTGGCTCCAGATGGTAGCCCAAGGAGTATAATTCTCTCAATGGTGCAATCCGAGGAGAATTTCTTCTCGCCTGCGGTGGAAGGGCGGATGTCTATTGATGTTAGCTTATTATTGGCAAAAATGAAACGACGGTGGATGTAGGCTCCCTTCTCAAAGTCATAGCTTTTGCCATCATCAATGTAGAGCTCCCCCTCGGCAGCAAGTGAACCGTTGAGAGCAATTACCTGGTACCACAATTCAGGTTCATAAGTTACCGGACAAACAACTCTGAGTATTCTAGACTGAACATGCCACACTAGCAATAAATAAAACAAAATTCAAAATCAATTAGCATGAGGTTCAAATCTGCCAAACCGGAGAAGAAATAGCCAAACAACCAGAAGAGAAGGAAAGATACTTGAGGCGTCTTAACATGAAAATTTAGCAACCACAAACAAATCATGTGGTTTCATGTATGAATATAGAAAATATTTTATAAAGAAAAAATGGAAACATGTGCCCAAGCAATATGTCTTTCCCGACTCCAATGACCCTTGCGATCTAGCCAGCCTTCTGTTGGAACAGTGGTTCCTCGTAGGTAGGTTTGATCACATTATTTTGATAGTTTGACAATACAATTTAAGTAATATGGAGCTTGGATTTGAAGACCAAAGAAAAGTAAACTATGTATCGATTAAGCGTGTTGTAATCTTGATTTTTTGTTTTCAAGGCATAATATGCAACCATGTCGTGATTGTAGGAGTTGACCACCTATGCTTGAAACATGTGACTTTGGAGGGAAGTCATGTTTGTTACCTGACTCATCTTAAACCTTAAATGCTTGTGACATGTTGTAAGGTGCCTAGGCATGTCAATCGACAAGATGCAAAGCATTGGGAAAACAAAATAGCAACAATTGACTGGAAGCATTTCAGTCAGCTTGAGATGAGTAGTTTTCAATCGACTGGTGATACAACCATTATAGTCTTAAATCGACATTGTAGTGGTCAACTAGAGGCATCTAGTAAGTGAACATTGGAACTTCAGATATAAGCTCTTATAGAGTTCAGAACTAAATGAAATATTCTATTCTCCTGTGATGGAGTTGATCAAGTGTTTAAAGAAATCAAAGAGCAAATGATTGGAAGACTTCTTGGAGAAACCATTCTTTCCTCGTGGTTGAGCTTAACCACATTCTAGTCCCTTGTAATCCAATGTAAAATACCAGTGGGTTTGCAACACTTAGCCACACTCCTCTCTTGTAAAGTTATGAGGACAAAAGATGTCATTGCCACTAAAGCAAGAGCGGTCCAGTTTCAGAGTATTTCTATTCCTGATCTCAGTGTTGTGTCACAAAGTATTTACAACTCTCAAAGATTGAGTTTGAATGTAGCCATGAGTGGTCAGCTTGCACAAGGAACTATAAGCAACATAGAATAAAAGCATACATGTATTTATATATATCTAAAAAGAATAAGAATATGAGACAGTGATTTTTTTTTCCAATCCAAGTTCCTTTAGTATAAAGCTGAAACACTACCAGCTCACTTGTGACAAATTATCATAGCAAGATTACTATGTCTCATCCTGAAGGAACACATTAGCACTTCCATCTTAGGGCAATGACAAGATATTACGTCCTATGTGTATGTAATGGTCTGGCCAATTACACATTTGCAATAGATGTAAGTTTCATATGATGGATTACAATCCATTACCACTTTTTGGAACATAGCCCAAGCCCCAAGAGTTAGGAACTCGTTTTACAATCTTCCCCATTTAAACTCTTGGAGCTAACAATGATGCAAATATTGCATATAGATCATGAAAAACCATCAAATGTTTCGTGAGCATCCTTGTAGTTAGGTTAATAGTAGTATAGTAGGTTTAGTCCTCGGCTTCTAGATTTAGGGGTTAACAGTATCTAATACAAAAATGTTTCAGAAATAACTATAGCAGAAAACCAGATTCTAACTAAATAGATAAACGAGACAAGGCATATTTAGCAGGTTGAAAAGGGTGACATATTTGTATAATAATATACCAATGTGTAAGGATCATTGACCATCTGGGTGGAACTTCGCCTGAACCTGTCCTTTCTGGGAATAATAGTACCAGCTCTCTGGAAACTGGGTATACTATCTTCTGAAGCATCCAGTTTGAGTAAGACACCTCCATCATACTTGACTCCATTTCTCAAATTAAACCAAGATGCTCCAGAAGGCAAATAAACTGATACTGACTTTTGATTCTGTCCAGTAACAAAAAACAACAAAAAGGAATTGATTACCTAGCCAACTCGTATAAATAGCGGAGACATAAGCATGAAACATGTATACCTTCTCATAAACACCCTGGACTAACAGGCTTGATCCAACCATGAAAGCCTCACTATTGTCATATGTTTCTTTATCAGCAGGAAATTCCAGCCACAAAGGACGCATGATTGGAATGCCACTTGTAGCAGCCTCTCTAAATAGTGTGTAGTAGTATGGCAATAATGAGTACCGGATATGTATTGCCTCTCTCATCAAAGCAGTATTTTCCTCTCTGGATTAATCAGAACAAAAGGTTACATGTATCATTTCGTGTAAAATCAATTACGTTACAAAAAATATAGCTCATTCATTTACTAAACTGCCTTATTCAGAAACTGGTTAGAAGCAGATTAAGTTTTGTAGTCTACAATTTGATGAAAACTAGGCAAATCAGGTTACTAGATATGATTTCAAGATTTAAACAAATAATTCATAGAGAGAAATAGCTACATTTTTAAAAACAAAATATCATTGTACAATAGAATTGTCTCGACAATTTATGGAAATAAAACTATCAATGGAGTCTCAAGCCAGGTTGGAAAAAAGTTGGCAACCAACATAAAATGTATCTTAACCTTATGAAGTTGATCCCATGTAATTGGAACAAACATGACTTCTTATTGTTGTAATGTAGAGAATGTTAGGGTGCTACTGTCAGGACAAATAATTAGACATGAGACCATCTAGATGTTGTGCATATTTCCTGAAAGAATTCAGCTAAGATAGTGAGAATCATACCATATGATTAAGAAAAGCTAATACATTCAGATTCTTTTCTTTTCATAAATTTCTCTAAGAACCAACCAAGATTAGCACAATCTCTATTTTGATTCAGATCTAATTTCCAGAAGTTTCTCAGTGATGTTAGAGCCAATGACCATTTTCAAAACTACAAAGCATTAACCTCCTGAAAGCACATATACACAATTCTATGCAAAATCTAGTATGCCCGCTTAGAATGCTTTTGGGCCAGTCCTTGAAGCCCTTTAACAGTCCTTATTTTCTTTGGATATAGAACTACATAGAAGTTTGTCTTTTTTTGATGAAAATTTCGCAGCAAATCAATTCAACTTACTTCAAAGCTTAAATGTCAGATATCTTGAGTACATCAGGCTAAGCAGCAAACTTAGATAGACTGGGTATATAAGGACCTATAAACTCACCAGAAATTGCCCAAAATTACCAAATAGTCATTATTAAGTATCTTAAGATAAATGATTCCTAGAGACAAGAATATATTAACTGAGAAACAAAAAATCACCATAGGCCTTCGCCTTGCTAGAAATTTTCACACTGTTAAAGTTAGAAAATTTTCTGAGCTTAAGAGCAATAGAATATGAACTGGGGCATTTTAGCAACGATCTATAACCAAATAGAACAAAATATGCCTAATTATGGTTAGCATACATAAGCTTAAAAAAGGTGTTTGGTATTGCATCAAGATTGGACAATGCAACAAAGTAACTGATGAATACCCAAATAGCCAAGGTTCTCGTCGCTTGGTGTCATGATGTGCATGAGCTCTGAAGAATGGATAGTAAGCACCAAGCTGGTACCATCGTACTAACAAATCTACTTCAGGGTTGCCAAAAAACCCTCCAACATCAGCACCTGTGGCATTATCTTGATTTTAAGAAAACTGGTATAAACAATACAACATGCATCAAACATTGAGTTCAAAATTACTTACCAGAAAATGACATGCCAGTAAGACCAAGGTTTAGGATCATTGGAACTGAAACTCTGAGATGATCCCAATCTGCTGAGTTATCTCCAGTCCAGATTGCCCCGTACCGTTGACTTCCAGCAAAAAAGGCTCTTGATAACACGAATGGCCTGTCTTTTCCATTACCTCTCTTTACGAGTCCATTAGCTGTAGCCATATGGAAATAGTAACCATATGCATTGTGTAATTCTCGGTGCTCTACCTCCCCATGATGTATGGCATCCCTGGGCATGGTTACCTAATAAAGATGGATATGATTAGAACATAAAATTTATTTGCAAAACCTTGTGAGTCATGGAACTCAAGGCTAAAATTTAATTAACTACTAAAAAAATCTGTAACTAAGGATCAAAGTCTGATGATTGAGCAACTAAGCTGAAATTGTAACCTGAGGAGAAAAGCTACTGATGGCCAACAAAAGACTTTAAATTTCTGGAAAGACACAAAAACAAAGGGGGGAAAAAGAATAACTTTTTTTTGTCTAAAATGGCCTCAGCTATCATGTATCCCTACACTTTCACTTTGATGTAAAGATAATGGAGTTTTCAAGTGTTGGCCTAGATCTTTACATTGCATTTCATAGTCAATCTGAACGAGAATGAAAAACTAGACACAGAAAGCAAAAAATTTAAAAAAAAAAAATAGACAAAGAAAATACAAATGCAAAATCATTAATTGTGCCCAACTAATAGTTTATACCCTACTAAATGATAAATATTTATTAATCATCTCTGACCTGTAACCAAGATATTATGAAACAAAAAAAATGCAACAAAAAGCTACTGATGACCAACATAATTCATAGTCAATCTGAATGGAGCTTTCAAGTGTTGGCCTAGATCTTTACATTGCATTTCATAGTCAATCTGAATGGGAATGAAAAAATAGACACAGAAAGCAAAAAAAAAAAAAAGACGAATGCAAAACCATTAATTGTGCCCAATTAATAGTTTATACCCCCTACTAAATGATAAATATTTATTAATCATCTCTGACCTGTAACCATGATATTATGAAACAAAAAAAATTGTATCAAGTGGTTGTTATAAACATAGAACTAAAAGAACAACATATCATGATTACCTCAGGACCATTGAAGACTGAAGGCTCATTCATGTCATTCCATATATATAATGATGCAGTCGAACCAACATAATTCTTGTAAGAGAATTTGTCAGCCCACCATTCTCTTATCTCCGGGTTCAACATGTCAGAATACGATGAGGACCCTGGCCAACACCATCCATCGAAATCCTTCCCTGATGCATCTTTGACGTAGTAACCCTTCTCAGTTGCCTCTTTATGCACATGAAAGGAATCATCCCGCTTAATGTGAGGGTCCACGATTGTCACCATGTGCCTCCCTTTGGCAGCCAACTTCTTCTGCATCTCCTCAGGATGTGGGAACAGCGTCCGATCCCAAGTGAAGTATCTCTTCCCATCAGTATGTTCTATGTCGAGCCACAAAACATCATAAGGTATATCATGCTCGTCAAAAGCAGCATCCACAGCTGCAACATCCTCCTCATCCCTGTAATTCCACCTGCACTGGTGATACGCCACAGCAAACTCCTGGGGCATGGCCGGAGTCCCCGTCACAGACGCATACTGTTTCAGCACGTCTTTTGGGCCTGGACCAACAAAGAAAAATGCATCCACCACTCCAGCCTCGCTCATCCAAAATGTGTCGACCCTCCCAGCGTTCGGCGCGGCAGAATCATCCCACCCAGGCGCGAGGACATCAATCTGCATCTCGGCAGCGTTAAGCCAGAAGAATCCGGAGGTCGAACGGGTGCCGTGGGAGAGCATAAATGGAATGGAACCGTAGATGCCGAATGGGGAATCATGGAGGTATTCGAAAACATCGAGGTTGAAGAGGCGGTAAGGTTCGGATTCATCTACTCCGGAGCCTCTCGTCGGGCGCAGAGAAAGTGACGGAGAAGCGTGCTCGGGGATCCCGTACACAAAATTGGCACCGTGGAATGAAACATCGAAGCTTATTGACTGTGGTCCGTGAGGCCGCGAGTCCGTGTGGCTGCGAAAGTTTTCCTCCCAGTCTTCACCTTCTTTCTTTGCCCTCAGCTGCTCGTAATCGAACAACCCGTGGGAGTTAAAGGAGAGGACGGGCTCGCCCTCTGAACCAGTACGGCGGACGACGATCTCGAAAGGGTCGTGGCGGAGAATGCCCTCGAATCCATCAGCAAGGTAGAAGGAAGTCGCGGCAACACCGGAGGGGGACGACAGGCGGGGGAGCCAGAGGCGGCGATCCTCGAGATCGGGAAGGAGAACATCGGGAAGGCGGAAACGGCGCTTGGGAGTCGGCGCGGAGGACGGATCCTCATCGATCTCCAGGCGTAAGATGCCCCCGTGGTAAACGGAGAGGCGGAAGAGGAGAGGCCGCTGGGCGGTGTCGTCAACGGCGGCGTCGGCCGAGGGATCCTCGTCAGTGACCTGGCGGATGGAAGGGGAGGGAACAAGGCGGCCGGACACAGAGCCATCGGACAGGGATACGTCGGAAACGGAGAAAGGAGGAAGCGAGTGAGGGGCGCGGGTACGGGCGCGCTTGCAGAAGGGGGTCTGCTTGCAGGATCGGAATTCCTCCTTCTTCCAGGCGGAGACCGACGAGGAAAAGACAAGGAGCAGAACCAGCAGCACGGGGGCCGCCGATCGGCGGACTGGCGAGGTCATGGAGGCCGGTGCTGAAGGCGACGGCTAGATGGATAGTGAAATGTTCCTCACACCGTGAGAAGAAGGGTTAGTAGTTCTCCAGGAAGATCGATTTGCGGGTCGGATCCCCTAAAAACAAACGGATCCAATTATTTCTATAAATAGTTAGAAGATAATGATCAATCGCAATAGCGGGCTTCCAGTCCAAGAACTCGAGGGGGGAAAGCCCACTAACTTCAAGCCTGTCGCTGTTCCGGACGCCGGTTGCGCGGCATCCGGTCAACGCCAGGAAATCCAGCTCAAATTCTAAAACGGAGTAGCGTTTGAATTAGTTTATAGTATCGCGATTCGGTGTAGGATTGATTTGGGTAAGAATTGGATTGGTTGGGATTAAATGATCGTATCAAAAATATTTTAAATTTAATTTAATATTTAATAGAATAATCAACTGATTAATGAAGACTAATCAATATTAAATTTTTTAAAAATAAATTAAATTAAATTAAATTAATAATATTATTAATGATAATAATAAATGTTTAAACTATATATATAATAAATAAATAAAATTTATTTATAATTTTTAAATTTTAAAATAAATTTATATATATTTTAATAGGATGATTCGAATAACTATCTCATACGAGTTAAGAATTATTTAAATTAATTAATTCAATTAAAAATCTAAATTCACTCACTGTTTCGTCTCCTGTCTTCTTTTTGCACCTGCGTAGCAAGGCGTTCTCTCTTACCCGCGCTCCATACTCATCGTCATTGCTTCCTTCAACTTCACCTGCATAGTCGCATACAAATCACCGTCGATGCTTGTCACCAACGATGTCTTCCCCCTCTTCGTTTGAGCGCTCGCCGTAGTCGTTACCCTCAAGGCCTCACCCGTAATGTCGTTGTTGCCAACTGCCGACAAATACCTTCCCCTCTTCCACTCTAAAAACCACCAACGTCGCATCCTCATGTCCCCTTCGGCCTCCACTGTCGTTGTTTGTCGAGACGTCGATGAAGATGCTTTGTTCTTGTGCTACATCTATATCATTTGTAAATTTCCGATTAATAGATACTATACGATTCTAGAAATTTCATTTCGATCTCATTACAAAACTGATCTTTAATCAGATTGATCAATTTCTTACTTCTAGTAGCATCATACGATCCTGATCCGGTGATGAGGATGGGGGGTCCATATTGATAGAGGTCAATGACACGTGGATGTTAAGATCGGAGGTCAACCTACGGGTGGGGGCCGATCGGAGATGTCTCATGACCACCCGGCCAGGAGAAGTCTCATGGCCATTCGGACAGGATCACGCCAGGACTGGTGCGAAGACAGCTCGACAACGGGGTCAAGCTTCCGACGCTCATAAGTTGCCAAGTACAGAGAAATTGCCTAGCCGAGCGACCTATCTGCTCGGCCGAACTATAGCTCAACCAAGGAAGCATTCTCACTCGGTCCAGCATGCCTTCAGGCTCGAGCCTCATAGTGCCAAGCGGCTATTCCGCTCGGCCCAAAACGAACAAGGCGCAGAAGGGGACAAAGGGAGCAGCTGGGGATATCCTTCTCGAGACGTACGTCGCCGACAGGCGGCGTGGTTGGCGGTTGGACCAGACAGAGAATCGTACGATGGAAGTTTCCACTGTCACATCAGAGATATGCCCGGACGATTGCGGCATGGCGGCAGACACGCTTTTCTGACAAGATCATTCCAAGTATGCTTTGAGGAGTGTGCACACTTTGGGATGCGTGCACGCACCCCCCGAGGAGTCCTATATAAGGACTCCCAGGCTTCGACGGATGTATGCATTCTACATCACTGTAGCTACAATTCTCATTCTCGTCATTCTCTCTTTCTGCCGGAGTAGACTTGAGCGTCGGAGTGTCGTTGCCGGGAACCCCTTCCCGGCTCAGTTTTGTGCTTGCAGGTTCTCACCGGAGGTTCATAGCAGTCGAAGGTCTATACGTCATCACCGGGAGCGCCATGTACCCAGCGCTCATCGACTCAGCACTCAGACAGGATCAAATTGGCGCCATCTGTGGGAACGCACCTGAATCCGAGTCGAGAAGATGGAAGAAGCTGGACGCCAACTCATGGTGACGCTCTCTCCCGAGGAGCTCGACGCACTCATCCAAGCGCGAGCTGCGAAGATGGTTGAGCAACAGCAGAAGGCCCAAGCCGAGCAGATAGCGTAGCAGGCCACCTCAGTTTCTGGTGGCCGAGCGGCGATGGGAGATCGACCGGAGCAATACTCTACTTGGGCACAGAACAAGGGGCAGACCGACACACCAGGAGACGTGCCACCCGCCCTATTCCGTTTCATCGGGCACTGTTCCAGACTCCGTCGGAGCTGGCCCTAGCCAACCAGGGATCATCCGATGAAGCGGCCGCGTGGGACACCAGGAAGGAGAAGGCGCCGTGGGCTGAGTCATCCCCTGAGCAGGTCAATCGCTAGTTCTCCGAGGCTATCTTACAAGACCCTCTCCCAAAGCATTACGCTCACATATCGATCGGAGAGTATAACGGTACAATCAATCCGGACGACCACCTCGGTAAGTTCGATAATGCTGCTACTCTCCATCAATACACCGATGGAGTTAATTGCATAGTCTTCCTCACTACATTATCCGGTTCGGCACAACGCTGGTTCCGGAGGTTGCCGGACGAATCAATTCAGAGCTTCAGAGACTTCCGAACGACATTCCTTCATCACTTTGCCAGCAGCCGACGCTATCAGAAGACCAGCGTCAGCCTCTTTTCCATGAAGCAGGGGCCAAGAGAAACACTCCGAGCCTACATCCAACGCTTCAACCAAGCAGCTATGGACACCCCCGCGATCTCGTCCGAGACAATGATGCATGCTTTCACACAAGGCTTAGTCGATGGGGACTTCTTTCGCTCGCTCATCAGGAAGTTGTCTCGCGACTACGACCACATGCTGAAAAAGCAAGTGAGTATATTAACGTGGAGGAAGCACAGGCGGCCCGAAAGAACGAAGCACCAGGCGAGTCTTCAGCCCCGACCGAACGGAGACCACACACCAGCCAGCAACCTCCGAAAGGACCACGTGCCGAGGGGATGAGGCCACATCAAGATTCCATGTCGCCCGCCGTTCAGCATATTGCGACCGAGCGGCCTAGACAAAAACGCAAGGTATGGACACCCCTGTTTTGCAGAATCCATCAATCAACCACTCACAACACTCAAGACTATCGAAGTCTCCCCCGGTTACCCAACCTGAGCCAAAGAACTATCGCCACCGATCACCTTCACTGGACAGGCGAGCTCATCATCAGAACACCGAACGGCGAATGGCCAGGCATTCACCCGAGCAGCATCACCATCAGCAGCATCATCACCAGCCAAGGGCCAACCCCCGCCTCACAGGAGCGAGCGAGACCATCCGCTCGGGAGGAGGAAAATAGAAGCAATGCAGCTCGGGGCGAGATTAACATCATCGTCGGTGGACCGACGGGCGGCGACTCGAATCGGGCCAGAAAGTCGCACGCCCGACGACTCAGGATCCACGCGGTTGGTTGCACCCAAGAACGGACATCCGAACCCGAGATCAGCTTTGGTCCCGGGGACCTTGAGGGAGTTGAAGTACCCCACGATGACACCCTCATCATCCGAGCGGTAATAGCTAACTACACTGTTCACCGCATATTTATTGATACAGGAAGCTCGGTCAACATTATCTTCAAGAAGTCGTTTGACCAGCTTCAAATTGACTGAGCCGAGCTATTGCCAATGACAACCCCGTTATATGGGTTCACTGACAATGAAGTCCTTCCGATTGGGCAGACCAGGTTGGCTATCTCGCTAAAAGAAGAGCCGCACCGGAGGACGCGGACCACTAACTTCATTGTAGTCGATGCCCCCTCTGCCTACAATGTAATATTGGGACGACCGACCCTCAATGAGTTTCGGGCGGTCGTCTCAACCTTTTGCCAAAAAATCAAATTCCCCGTAGAAGATCGAGTGGGAGAAGTTCGAGGAGATCAGCTGGCGGGCCGGCAATGCTATGTGGAGATGGTTCGAGCCGAAGCAAAGTCCGTTTGGAAAGCACCGTGCCTTGAGGTAAACGCTATAACTGAAAAGCCCCTACTTTGGTTTATGAAGAAAAGGAGGAAGTACAGATTCAGGAAGACCGACCGCGGGCCACCACATTCATTGCGTCTGATCTGGAAGAAGAACGGAAGGAAGAATTGGTCAGATGCCTCCAGCGAAATCATGACGTCTTCGCGTGATCAACGCACGAGCTGCCAGGGATCTCGCCAAGCGTCGCGCAGCACGAGCTCCACGTTCGGCCGGACGCTCATCCCGTCAAGCAAAGGAAGCGTGACTATAGTGCCGAGCAGAACATCATCATACGGGCGGAAGTCGAGAAGCTCTTGGAGGTCGGCTACATACGCGAGGTACAATTCCCGGGTTGGTTAGCGAATGTGGTACTGGTTTCCAAGCCTGGCAACAAATGGCGGGTCTGCACTGATTCCCGTGATTTAAACAAGGCATGCCCAAAGGACTTCTACCCTCTGCCCCGAATTGACCAAATGGTGGACTCGACCGCTGGATGCGAGCTGATATGCATGCTGGATGCTTATCAGGGGTACCACCAAGTGTCGTTGGCCCGGGAAGACCAAGACAAAGTGAGCTTCATTACGGCGGACGACACCTATTGCTACAACGTAATGTCGTTCGGACTGAAGAACGTCGGGGCTACGTACCAGTGACTCATGAACAAGGTGTTCCGAAAGCAGATCAGGCGAAATCTAGAGGTATATGTTGATGATATACTCATTAAATCACTCCGAACGAACAACTTCTGTGCAGATATAGAAAAAACTTTCTGGACAGTATCAGATCCTATAATCTGTATTGTAATTTTAGAAATCACTCTGACATGTATAAGGGGTTAGGGTTTGAGATGTTAAACGGAAAGGCTCATCGTAAAAACTTTTTTAAAATTTTTGTTTTTAATTTTATATAATTTAATATTATGAGTATGAAAAATAATTGGTAAAAATCAAAAGATCCCCTTAAATTTTATAAATATTGAAAGAGGCGCTCATTAAAAAAAAAAAAAAATTAAAAGTGCGTCCATTATGATTTCAACTTGAAGATATCTATTATTTTAGTGACATTACATTAGCTATTATAGTGACATTACATTAGCTATTGAGTAGCATATAAAATTTATTATAGGAGTAGTTTTTAGAATGTGTAAAAGTTATTTGGTAGTTGCTATAATATATTTAAGATGAATTTAAATTTTAATTTGATTGAGTATGAAATATATGATTTTTTATATTCTAGCATTTATCTAATAATTTTATGATAATTGTTATATGTTATAGTTAAATTCTAAATCTTAAAATTTTAAATCCTGAATTCTAAACTCTGAATATTATTATGTCAAAATATTTTTTATAAATTTGACGAAAACTATTTAAATTTCATCAAAATTATTTTAAAATAATCAAAATCCTTCTAAAATTGTTATAGTGCTACTAAATACTTATTATAACATTATAACACTATTGTATTATAATATCTACATAATAGCTTTCTACACTTTATTACAATTACATTATATTAGGAAATTGAATAAAAGAAGATTATGCTCGTCTCAAAGGCCGTCATTAGCCCATCTCAAGACCACCACAAGGACAGTAAATTTAAGTCACGCCAACTCCAAGATTCAATCCTTCGCTAATTGAATAAATCTATCATTTACTTACCATTTCAATTAAACCAAGAGGGCATATATAACAATGAGTTTCTGCATGTAGCAATATCCTACAACATTACAACATTATTCATAACTATTAATAGTAGTAGCATATTCGGTAACTTCTATCTATTATACATTATAATAGTAAAAAAAAAATTAATAATCCCAATTAATCTTATTGATTATCTCTCGAGGTGACCGATCCGATCCTACGAAAATTTCTCACCGATCACCAGGATAAATCAGGAAGCACACGTAACGATCAACCCAAAAACCCAACATTTTTTGATTACGCTCCCCATTTAGAAGAAAAATTCCTGTAAATATTATAAATACACCGTAATTGGGATTTAAACCGCGAGTACCTAAAAGACAATCTGAATATCTTATCACAACATCATGACTCAAAGACCCATTATAACAATCACTAGTAGCTATTAAATAACACTAAGATAAGTCTCCATAAATATGACTTTTTTTTTATTTTTTTAAAACGAGATGTTTCTCTTAATTTGGGATGTCTTTTTCATTTTTGCTCAAAAATAAAACTAAGTTTCATGAATAACCAAAATCCTTTGTATAAATTATGGGAATAATACT
This sequence comes from Zingiber officinale, assembly GCF_018446385.1. Classification (NCBI taxonomy): domain Eukaryota; kingdom Viridiplantae; phylum Streptophyta; class Magnoliopsida; order Zingiberales; family Zingiberaceae; genus Zingiber; species Zingiber officinale. The sequence goes on along the minus strand of NC_055993.1, from coordinate 106,119,329 downwards.
TTGACGTGGATAAACCAAATTCCTTTTCTGTCACTTGCAATTGTTAAGAGCATCTGCAATGTGCAATGTTGAGAGATTTTCAAAAGAATAAGATTTTTAACTTTGAAGTGACGGCAATGTAATGGTGCATAAAACTCTTCAAGAGGTTGATGCCCAAGCAACAAACTAAACCAAAACATAAAATTCAGGAGATAAACAAACAAGGGTTCCAAGTCCTTAACACACTATTGAATCATAATTGTTGGAGATAAATAGGTCTCTGGTAGGGAAAACTGACTTCTTGAGATCCTAAGCTTCAATCCTCTCGGTGTTCTCGATGAGAATCGTTTTGGTCGGCTTGGCTAGCAAGTCTGTGTACTCCTGGAAGGGAGACTTGCTGAAGCGAGTCTCTAACCACAAGTCAGGAGTGAGGAACCCATAGGTCTTCATGAGACAATCAAACGTAGCCTGCAAAGCAATAAAAGCATCAGGAGCAAAAATGCAAACAGTTATACCTCTATTGTCAAGATCTCGTATATTATATATGCCCATCCCCAAAAATTACATCATCGGAAAAAAGAGAATTTCCCAGAACAAAACACAAACACCATCATCCTTGTGACCCAAAAAGTGTTGTCACTATTATTAGAGATCGTTCTATATGAATCTTGCAACTATTAGAGATCGCCTACATGTTTATATTATCTAACAGAATAATATGAGTAATGCCACTAATTGTATTAAAATTAATTAAACAATTTTTTTAGTACATTGATTAATATTTCTTTGATCTTCCTTTAACTCGTTAGAGGTTTCACTCTGATAAATTCAACTTTTCTAACAAAAGCATATTAATTGTCTTTTAACATGTCAATACCAAATCTTCTGTCATTTTATGAGTTACTGATAGCACCTAATACCTAATTACTCTAGAATATAAGTATTTGTTTTATTCAATCATTTCTAATCTCTGCACATTCACATTCCCGTTCCGAATTCATCTATGAAACAAAATTTTTTTAGGTGTTCTTTTCTATTGGTCCACTTTGATTGATAAATACAAGTGTGAAAGTTTCTTCTATACTTAGGGGTCACAACGAAGAACTCCATAAGCTTCTCCCCATTTCCATCTCTCATTTTTCATCCTATTCTCTTTCTGAAAGTAAATATCAACAACCATAAGATCATGAGAACCACAAAGTCTAAATTGAACTACCTTCCTTATCTCTAGCAAAATCCAAATTATACCACCTTCATTCATAAATCATATGCATACGGTATACCAAGAATGATTTCATCAAGGCTCTCCCAAAATAATCTTTTGATTTGGTTATTTGATACTAGTTAAGAAGAAAGGAGTTATAATATTTAGTATCTCATTTCTGAAAATCAATTTTCACACAACAATTTCATCTCGAGATTTCTAACTCAGACAGCCTCTTATCTAACTAATATTTATCAAAAAATAAATAGAATATCAAACATAAAGCATGCATAATTAGGTGAATATGTAAAAGATATTGATTGTTTTCCATTAGTTCAACATTTTTTTATGCTAGTGCAATAACAAGGAAGAGGACCCTTCTCCAAAATGCACATTCTAATTCAGTGCGATAAAGATTTTGGAGTTCACTTGATCATAAACCTTCAAGCCAAACATATAAAAAATAATAAAATCAATGAAAAAACTGACCTTGACAAAGTTTCCAAGAGTCTTTGTGGAACCACGGGATGAAGTGTACACGTCCTCAATTCCAGCAAACTGAAGAACCTTTTTCGGAACACGAGCAGCGACAATTCCTGCACCTCTCGGCGCAGGAACAAGGCGGACAGTGACTGATCCGCACTTCCCAGTAACCTTGCACGGAACAGTGTGGGGCTTCCCGATCTTGTTCCCCCAGAATCCCCTCCTGACAGGAACCACTGAAAGCTTAGCCAGGATGATTGCGCCTCGGATAGCCGTGGCGACCTCCTTGGCACACTTGACGCCGAGGCCGACATGGCCGTCAGAGTCACCGACGACTACAAAGGCCTTGAAGCGGGTGCGCTGCCCCGCGCGAGTCTGCTTCTGCACAGGCATGATCTTCATGACCTCGTCCTTGAGGCGACCGCCGAGGAGAGTGTCTACAATCTGGTGCTCCTTGACGGGGAGCGAGTGGAGGTAGATCTGCTCGAGGCTGGTGATCTTGCCCTCCTTTACGAGGCGACCAAGCTTGGTGACGGGCACCCACTTCTCCTCCTCATCGCGCCGCCCGCCGCGTCGCCCACCGCGACCGCGGTCGCCGCGGCCCCGATCCCCGCGGCCCCGCCCGAATCCACGGCCAAAGCCTCCACGGTCTCCAGCGCCACGCTCCGCCATGAGGAATCTCCGGACAACAAGTTGCAGTGATGGAAAAGAAAACGGCGGATAGGGTGAAATGAAAGGTTTTTATAGCACAGGACTCCTAGGGTTTCCTCTGAGCGTAAACAACCGCAAGATTAGAAATCGATCTAATCGGGCCGGAGACAATGCCGGCCCAAATGGAAAAGTTAAAAAAAAACAAATAAATCTGAATTTTGCTTTAAGAATTTTTTTTTGTTGAATTCTTCAGTACACTTTGAGTTATATAAAAATTATCATAATTTTTACCATTCGAAATGCCCAGCTAGCGTGTAAGTTCAAATGGTTCTGTGATTTACCTCTCAGGACAATCTTAGGGGTTATCACCTTTTTACCACACCGATGGTAATAAAAGTGTCCATATTTTCAATAATATCAAAGTGCATAATGCCTGATTTCAACATGAATCAAAGTATCAACTTGAGTATTTTTTTTTTCCTCCGCTTTTTTCTCTATCCATGTAACGTAGGGCTTGAGCCCAACCTCCAAACTTTGTTATCGATGGTGTATCCCCATGGAATATTTAGTTGGTTAGAAGATGACCCTCATGAGGAAAAAAAATCTCCACCCGCTTCCTAACCAATTTGACGATGAACTATAAACTAACTTAGTAGTTTACATCTAACATCTAAGATGAGTATAATCATTTTTTTCCCCTTACTACAATTTGTTATCGATGTAGCTTCGAAAGGTAAACACATTCATAAATTTAAACGAGCATCAATGATTTTGTACTTATGAATGAGAGAGACAAAGCAAGTAAAATCAAATAATACAAGACACTGCGAGGAAAGAAATGATGAAGATTTAACTCAGGCCCGGCCCTGGAGGAGGGCAAACCTGGGCGATGACCCTGGGCCTCGATTTTGAAGGGGCCCAAAATTTTATTTTTTTAATATTATGTTTAATAGTGGAGGAATGAAAATTAGGGCAAAACTTACCGATGGAAAAGTCGTAGGCCTGCAGCGCTCGCCGCGACGCCGCCTCCCGCTTGCACCTGCGCCTACAGCCTACCGCCTACCGCCTACGAGAAAGACTCAAGATGTCTTCTCCTCCATGTCGCATCTCTTCTTCTTGCTCACGGCTCCGCTCTTCAACGGTTAGCTCTGTCTTCTCCTCCCTGTCGGCTGTCGCATCTCTTCTCTTCTTCTTCTACTTTCGCATCTCTCATCTCTGTCACTTCTCACGAATTTCTTACCGTTACTTTTGTATCCACAGAGATGAGAGATGATAAATACAACCCATGGAAATTGGAATAGAATTAGAAGTTTCATTGTGATTTGTGAATTTGAGCTTTGGTTGTCTATTGATCACTGTGCTTCCTCCGTTCCTCGCCGGCGTCGCCGTCGAAAAACGCTCGTCCACATCCTCGAATGCTCGCTTCCTTCTGAAACATCTGGTGTTTCAATTTATAGTTTGGGTATGCTAAATTGCTAACTTGCCCTAGTTTCACTTTCAATGGTTTCTAATTTCTGTTGGCATTGGCGTGTGGTTTGATGATATCTTCCCATAAAACCCCTCAAGACCTGCTTCCACCAAATGATTCTCATCTATAGTAACTTGAAGAACTAACAGTTTATTTTAGTGCCATAAGTATAGTCCCTTCATCTTGAACTTTTTCTTTCGCGTTTGGAATCAATAACTTGTTTGCTACATAACATGTGCTAATAGGTTACTAATAGGGGGCTTCTACTATTACTAATCTGAAAAAAAAATTAATCCACCATAACTTGGAGTGATACACCTGTGCTCAATGCTACATTTTTTGCTACATAATATGTACTAATAGGTTTTTAATAGGAGCTACTAATGATCTCAATACAATTGACCTCCACCATAGCTTGGAGTAGTACAACTTAGCTAGCCTTAAATCAGTTCCCACGTTTTGAGTTGATTCTAAGACACAGATTTGGTAGCTTATTCATTAAACTCTTAGCTTTTGGGAATTGCTTAGTGATTTCTGCGAATGTGTCATTGGCCATCATCTTGTGCAAAAGGAGAAAGATGTTAGCTGCTTTTTGCAATGAGTTGTTGGCACATGCTTGCTGAGCCCTACCTCAATTATTTGTCTCTAAACTTGTCATTTCTATTGATTTTGTCTTTTTAGTAATTCCATTTCTGACATTCAGCTATGAAAAATAATTAAATCATGATTTTTTTTATTTATGTGCAATATAGAAATGCCCACTCGCCTTTCATCCACTAAAGTATAATTAATATTGTTGTTTCTTTAAGTATCATAATTTCACTAATTTGTTTTAATTTGATAATGATTTAATTTTCTTTTAACAGGTGTTGTCTGATGAGGTGCTTAACTTAACGACCTAGGACATTTCTAATAATATTGAAAACTATCATATTCCAGGTGCTATTATTCCTTTACTAGTGAAATAATTTGAATTATCTGTTTTTTTTTTTGTAATTGTTGTGGTTTAATACATTATAATATGTTGCCTAAAAAACATCTTTCTGGATGTGAGAAAAGGAAAAAAAGAAAAAAAAACTAGAACAATTGACGGAATCACAAAGAGGTGCTATTAATAAATTCTTTATTAAAAGTTCTCATGGAAATCCACAAAATTCAACTATGACTGTGAATGATGTAGATGCGTGTCATGAGATTCACGATGTTAACGAAGAAAGGGAAAATTTGAGTGAGCATGAAAATGTTTTAAATATGGTAGATAATGAGAATATTGACATTGATGAACAATTTATTTCTTCATTTGATATATATGATCCAAGAAATTGGGATAATCTTGATAACAATGCACGTGATATTTTAGTTGAAAAAAGGCCTATGAGAGAAATGAATATTATATATCCTTTGGACGACACTTCTAGACATTTTTCTTGTGCTCATTATTCTAGACATTTAAGCAATGGAGAAATAAGAGACCGAAAGTGGTTGGTTTACAGTAAATATGTGGATAAAGTTTATTGCTTTTGTTGCAAGTTGTTTAAATCTGAAAATAATAGAAGTTCACTAGCAAAGGATGGATTTAGAGATTGAAAACATCTTAGTGAACGACTTAAAGAACATGAAAACACTATTGAACATATAACTAACAAGAACACTTGGAATGAATTAAAAATGCGATTAGATAAAAATCTAACAATTGATAAAGACCTACAACGAGAAATTTCCAAAGAAAAAGAGCGTTGGAGACAAGTTATAACAAGAATAATAACAACTGTAAAATGTCTTTCTAAACGTTGTTTGGCTTTTCGAGGATCTAATGAGAAACTTTATCAAGACAATAATGGAAATTTTTTGGGGTTGATTGAAATGATTGTTGAATTTGATTATGTGATGCAAGATCATATTAGACGTATTCAAAGTAATGAAATTCATTATCATTACTTAGGTCATAAAATTCAGAATGAGTTAATTTCTATTTTAGCTAATAATGTTAAAAGTGTTATCATTAATAAAATTAAAGAAGCAAAATATTTTTCAAGAATTCTTGATTGTACCCCAGATATAAGTCATCAAGAACAAATGACTTTTATAGTACGATGTGTTAATATGTCAAGTAATAAAGTGAAAATAGAGGAGTACTTTTTAGAGTTTCTAAAAGTAGATGATACATCAAGTTTAGGACTTTTTAACGAATTATAAAATGTGTTAAAATCACTTGATCTTAGTATTGAAAATATTAGAGGTCAAGATTATGATAATGGTTCCAATATGAAAGGAAAACACAAAGGAGTTCAAAAGAGGTTACTTGAAATAAATCCAAGAGCCTTGTATATGTCATCTGCTTGTCATAGTCTTAATCTAACTCTTAGTGATATGACACATTCTTGTGTTAAAGCTGTTTCTTTTTTTGGAATAGTGCAGCGCATATATACATTATTTTCAAGTTCTCCTAAGAGATGGAAAATTTTACTTAATAATTTGAAAGGATTAACCGTCAAATCTTTGTCGAATACTCGTTGGGAAAGTCGTATTAAAAGTGTTCAAGCTATTAGATTTCAAATTGTGGAAGTGAGAGCAGCTTTACTTGAATTAAATAATATTTGTGATGATGCAAAGTCAATAAGTGAAGCTGAAAGTTTAGCTAATTCAATCGAAAAATTTGAATTTTTACTTGGTATGATCATTTGGTATGATATCTTATTTGCTATAAACATGGTGAGTAAGAAATTACAATCAAAATCTATGTGCATGGACTCTGCCATGAAACAATTAGAAGGTGTTTTTTTTGAAAAGTATAGAAATGATGGTTATGTTGTAAGTTTGACTATTGCTAAGAGTCTTGCATTAGATATGAATATAGAGCCAATATTTACAACAAAGCGCCATATTTTTAGAAAAAGACAATTTAATGAAAGAGAAGATGATGAAGTTTCACTATCATTAGAAGAGTCTTTTAAAATTGATTATTTTATTGTTATTGTGGACATGACAATTGCTTCTTTAAAATGTAGATTCGAGCAAATGAAAACCTTTGAAAATATATTTAGCTTTTTATTTGATTCAAAAACATTAAGAACTTTGAATGATGATGAATTAAGAAAATATTGTGTCAATTTAAAATCTACTCTAACTCATGACAACTCATCAGATGTTGAGTTAGATGATTTATTTACTGAATTAAAAATATTACAAATGACTTTATCAAATATGATAATGTCTGCAATTGATATTCTTGAATTTGTTTAAAGTTATCCAAATGTTGCAATTGCTTATAGAATTTTATTGACTATGTCTGTTACAGTAGCATCGGCTGAAAGGAGTTTTTCAAAATTAAAATTATTAAAAACATATATGAGATCATGAATGTCTCAAGAAAGATTAAATGGATTGGCAATTTTATGTATTGAGAAAGATATCTTAGAAATTCTTGAAACTGATAATATTATAGAAGATTTTGCAAATAAAAATGCTAGAAGAAATTATTATAGATAAATTATGTATTATTAGAAATTTAATTGAGGTCTCATTTTATTATTTCACTTAGGCCCTCTTCAGTCGAAGGACCGGGGCTGATTTAACCCCAAGGAACAAAGGAAGATGAGCCTTTCATAAGGTAGCATGGAGTGAAAACTCTGGCCATGGCAAGAAAAGTAGATAGTCTATCGATTCCATTGCATTCTTCATTCATTACTATACCTCAAAAGAAGTAGATGAAACAATATAATAGTTCTGCAGTTGCTAACTCTTGCTTTGCACATCTCTAATCCTGATGAAGAATGTTGGAGGAGAATGAATGCTCTTGCGACTCGCTTTCTAGATAATAATACAAAAGCTAAGTAGGGAAGACATCATTTCTTCCGTAGCGGAGCTGGACAAATTCTCAGCAGAACAGCAATTCGCTCCTTAAAGTTGATGGCTTTGTCCATCTTTCACCATCACTAGAGAAAGTATAGAGATAAGGAGAATAGCGAGTTAAAGAAACAGCTTAATATAGGGATTGCGGGATTAGCAAGTTGAAAAAATAACTTAACATTGGGAAATCAAGAAACACAGTTTGCCCACCTCAATGTAGCAGTCTTGTCGAAGAAGAGTCTGGTTTTGTGCATTCACTTGAAGTGAGCAAGAAAATTTACCCTGTTCAATGAACATCACAAAAGAGGTCATGTCAATCTATTGAAAAAAAAAAGGAGAAAAAATATCAGGTATCAAATTAAAAATAATTGTATGATTAAATTTGTATAAGATTTTCAATTGTGTAATCTCTATTAAGTAAATTATTAAATTGAAAATCTCTTGGGCGATGTACACAAGTAACATTCCAGTATACCATTGGACCAAAACGTTAAATCTTTGTATAGGGGGAAAAAGTTGACAGAGAAAAGGCTGCCATTAAAACATTACTAGAATCTACAGTTGAGTACAAAAATTGTAAAGCTTGGGTGCATAATAGCCTTGCAAGTAGAGGTGTTAATAGGTCAAGCCTGTGTCAATCCATGAAAAGCCATGTTAGGCTAGGTTAGACCTTTAGTAATTTGGGTATTACTGAGCCTGTGGGTTGCGCCTGATCCATGGGTCTTAACTCTTATGCCCCACATGAACCCATATTTGGTATCAAGACCAATCTGGCCCGGTCAAGTTGACACTACTACCTTGCATCATACATGTCTCTTTGAAGATATGACCCTTAGAGAACAAAGATGGTTTTAAATTTATCATGGTACAAACATTAAGATTATTCATCATAATTATTTGATAAATCACTTATAATTTACCAGACCATCAAGTGTTGGAAACAAACTCAAGGGATCCCAGTTCATAATTATCCTCAAATTACATAATCCTAGTTTCACCATTTCTTGGATCTGATTCACAAGCTGACACCAGTCCTCCCTAATTATGCTTCCAACAATTAAGTCATCCTCTCTCTTCACACTCATAACTTATCATCTCCTGCACACTCCGCAAATTATCATCTTATTTTTCTGCAACCTCCTAGGCCTTACAATATGAATAAGTCAATAAACTGGGAAAAAAAAATAAGAGGACCTTTAGTCCTTTTACACGTAGATTGAGTGTATGTAGTTGAAAAAGTAGGCTAAATCCACTAACATCCACAGATTTTTCAATTAGCAAGTGATAGTTGACAGAGCATATAAGTGGTAGTCACTAGTTTGAGAAATGTGAAATAGGTTCCACGAATCATTTAGAAAATCTAGATAATTTCTGAAGAAAAAGAAGATTCATAGTAAAAGAGAGGAGATATGAATCTAAAAATTTGATGATAAGTAAGAAGACCATCTTTAGCTTAGCAAACAGTAGAACCACTTGTCAAAATTTGGATCCAGTTAGCATACAGGATTAAGTAGAAGACAATAACCTAGAATAGGGTGTGTATTATGGTGGGAAAATAACAAACTTTGTATAAGAAGCGACAAGGATAATTCTGTATTATGTGCATCATCATAGGCATGTATTTTCTGGACATAATTGGGAAAAAAAACATGTTCAATTAGCAAAATCACAGACAATGGGTGGATTTGTTGTCATTCAACAATCTGAACAATGAAGATTTAGCTTCATTTTCATTCTTATTACTTCTTCTATTTATTTAGCATCATTTTCAATCTAATTACTTCCTCCATTTGCATGCCATAGCAAAGGGTCACAAACATGATAGTAGTTGCCTTCTCTAAAAGTCTATTTAGGAAAGTCATTTTCTTCTGCATCTCACAAATTTCTGGAGTATATATAGTAGCACAGCTCATGAAAGCTGCACCAACGAAATTCTTTATGTTGTGAACGTCAAGATGCTAATGTGAGGATGTGAGGGCCATAGTTTCAGGATTTGACTGGTAATGCTTGGTGTAGAAAGTTAATATCTGTCTGAGATATAATGATACCATTACCATTCATACTGAGAGGTGAACACTTTTTTTGCACAATTTGTAGGAGTGCATTAAGGCATACAGACTAATATAGCATCTGGGACCAATGTAGGTATTCACAAATAGGGCCTGAAGCAAAACAGGCAGCAACATCTACCAGATAAAAGAGATGTAATGTGCAAGGTCATATGAAGAGCAATGACACAAACACATTAACGTAGCTAAATCCAAGCAGTTGACATGGTTTGTTCTTCTCGTAGGAAGCTACATTGGAGTCTAATTACAAAGACCAATACTCAAATGTAATAAGTCCATTGATACAGTAGCAAACTATGACTAACCATTTGTCAACTCCTCTATTTTCCGATTCTAGGACAAGTTAAATTATATAAATAAGAACTTATATAGCTTATAACTCCATGAAATTCTCATAGGAATAACACCCAACTTGCCAACACAAGAACTAATCCCACTTGATCTCCTGAATAAACCAGCATAACAGAATGATATATCTTACAGTCATCTGATTATATGTAGTGAAACCCCATTGAAATAGATCATATAATCTTCTACCCAGCAGTTCTAATGCATGGACTCTTAGGGGGCGTTTGGTTCTTTCCTAAGAATAGGAATCGGAATAGAAATCATTGTATTGTAGAATGAGAATGGGTATAAGCATGGATATCATTCTAAAAAGTAATATTTGGTTAGTTGCATATTTTCTATCGGAATAAATCAAAATTTCCTTTTTTACCCTTAAAGGAAAATAAGAGAAAAAATTATATGTGAGAGAAAGATGAATGTGAGAGAAAGATGAATGTGAGAGAAAAATATGATGAAAGAGAATGATGAGAGAGAATGTGTGATGAGAAAAAAGAGAGAGAAAGTATGATGAGAGAAAATGAGAAAAGAGAGTGTGATAGGAGAGAGCATGATGAGAGAAGATGAGAGAGAAAATATGATGTGAGAGCAAGTATGGTTGGAGAGGATGAAGAGAGAGAAAATGTAATGGGGAAAAATGAGGAGAGAGTGTGTGATGAGAGAGATTGAGGAGAGAGAAAGTATGGTGAGAAAGAAAGTATGATGAGAAAAAAGAGAATAGTGAGTGTGATGGGAGAGATTGAGGAGAGAGAGTATGATGAGAGAGAAAGTGTGTTGAGGAAAAAAAAGAGGGAGTGTGACAAAAGAGATTGAGGAGAGAGAAAGTGTGATGAGAGTGAAAGTGTGATGTGAAAAAAGAGAAAAGAGAGTGTGATGGGAGAGATTGAGGAGAGAGAGTATGATGAGAGAGAAAGTGTGTTGAGGAAAAAAAAGAGGGAGTGTGACAAGAGAGATTGAGGAGAGAGAAAGTGTGATGAGAGCGAAAGTGTGATGAGAAAAAAGAGAAAAGAGAGTGTGATGGGAGAGATTGAGGAGAGAGAAAGGATGATGAGAGAGAAAGTATGATGAGAAAAAAAGGAAGAGAGTGCGATGGAAGAGATTGAGGAGAGAGAAAGTGTGATGAGAGCGAAAGTGTGATGAGAAAAAAGAGAAAAGAGAGTGTGATGGAAGAGATTGAGGAGAGAGAAAGGATGATGAGAGAGAAAGTATGATGAGAAAAAAAGGAAGAGAGTGCGATGGAAGAGATTGAGGAAAGAGAAAGTATAATGAGAGAGAAAGTATAATGAGAAAAAAAAAAGGAAAGAGAGTGTGATAGGAGAGATTAAGGATAGAGAAAGTGTGTGAAAATATGATGAGAGAGAAAATATGATGAGAGAGAAAAAAGAGAGAGAAGTAATATGAAAGAAAAAATAAATAAATAAATATATTTTGATATTTGATGTTAAGGGAGAAAATTTTAGTTTTAGGTTAAGAGTATTTTTGGAATAAGAGAATATTTTGATTGATGAAAATAAGGTAATGGCTCATTGAAGGGGAGGTACATGGGAATGAGTTATTACCCAATTTCAAGGATTCATTCCCTTATTTGTATTCCTATTCCTATAATCCAAACATTAACAATGACAATCAATGATTCTCATTCTCATTCCCCACTCCTATTCTCCTAAACCAAACGCCCACTTAATCTAGACCTTTAATATCTGAATCATATATTGAGATTTTGAGTGGACACTTAACATCCAGTTGAGCCTGTGTTAAAATAGTTGTTCCAACACATACATTAATACTGTGTCAGATACTCATCACCAAGTCTGAGTATCATTGTGACATACTCCAAAATAAATGCTTATGTCAGAACTACCAGGTGGAAAATCAATTTGAATCCAAATCATTTTTCACTTTGCAAATGATACATCCAGAGTCCGAAATTAGTCATAAACCAAGCAAGCCACCAAAAAGACTCTTGGCTATTCCAGTAACCATAAATTGAGAATTAGGTCCTCTAATCTACATTTTGTCATTAGTTATTAACATCAACCCTTGCTTAAAGCTCTAGAGATAGACGAGTAGTCATTAGAAAAGATTCACTATTGGCATTTAATCTCTCAGCACCGAAATGACCTGTAAGAAGCCTGACGAATAAAAGTCAGGTAACTAGGCAAAAATGCTACGTGGTTAGTAAAGATAGAAGCATCCGAAACGATTTGAGGGTGTTGAACTGTCACCGGAGTAAAGACAACAATTCGAGTTTAACACACTCAGACCTAACTATAATTTTGTCATTCCAGTGCATTTCTAATCCACATTTTAATCTTGTTGCAGCTGGAGGTTTAAATTAGTTACAGACAAGATGAGCATATTAAAATGAACAAAGTTCACATCTTTTACCTACCTCAACAGGGACGTCGATGAAGAAGATTCGCAACTTGCCCTGCACCTCCGTTATAGTTTCAAAGGGGATGGATCCCCTCCTATAATCCTCGAGCAAGTAGAAGATGTCGTGAATCACCCGGATCCCATTCAGCTGCAGGTCGGCATCGAGGTACGAGACCCGGCGCGCCCCGACGCGCCCACCCTCCGACGTCACGGATCCAAGCTTCCGTCCCCGGTAGCCGATGGTGGAGACGAGAGAGTCGTAGTCCAAGGAGAAGAAGTTAGGGTTGCGGACCTTGACGGAGAGGCTGATGGAGACGTTCAGGCAGAGGGAGGGGGAAGTGGAGAGGTGGACGCCGTCGAAGCGGAGGCGGGCGACGCGGAGGTCGGGATCGGCGGGCCAGAGGAGGAATAAGGCCACGCCGAGGGCGAGGGCAAAGAGAAGCACCGGGAGGAGGCGGAAGGAGTTGCGCCGACGAGGAAGAGGAGAGAGAAGGGGATGCGTGCCTTCTCCTTGCTCTTCGACGACCGCCATGGCCATGATCGATGGGGAAAATCATCGCCAGCAAAGCTTCGAACTCGATGGTCGTTTACATGGTCCCCCAGTTGGTGGGCGGTGACAGATACGCTGGGCAAGGATCATGCCCTTCGGAAAAACTATTTAGCGGTCGATTATAACTTAACTCCATAATTTACATCTCCGTGACTCCGATGGGAAATTAACATTAAACACCTTGTTAATCTAATTAATTTTAAATTTACCAAGTTTTAGTATATCTTTCATTTTGCATCTTTTTTAACTAAATTTAGAGCGGTCAGAATGATCAATCCATGACAAGACGGATCAATCCGTAGCGAGTCAATCATTTGGCGGGACAAGACGGACCGACCCGCCAACTTGATGGGTTAGAAAATTTTCAACCCAACTTAATCCAAGGTGGATTATGGATTTAACCAACTCGCGGGTTGATCAAATTTTTTTTTAAAAAATTTTAATTTTTTTTTTTTAACATTTCACGTTGGAAAGATTTAATTAATTAAATATAT